>NC_043980.1:27301182-27901182 GCF_902150065.1 Myripristis murdjan
TCTGTAAAGCCCCTTGAGGCAAATTTGCGATATTGGGCTATACAAATCAAACTGACTTGACTTGGCTTGACTTGACTTTTGTCACTTTGAAAATTGTAAAGTTGCAAGCTTTATGCGATAAGACGAATGGGCTTGACTCATATCTCGAGATAAAGACAAAAAAGTAGCTCCAGAGTACTATTGGAAAAGGGCCAGCGCTCAAAAAGCAGTCATGAATATTATTCTTTATTAATTCGGGACATGTTTAATGGGACATGCTTGTACTAATGAAGAAGAATATTCATGACTCTGTTTGAGTGCTGGCCCGTTTCAGTAGTTTTCATATGATGGGTTGATCATTTTTTATTAGTTTTTATTAGTATGTGATGAAGTTACCATTAGAAATAAGCAGTTTTCCGGTAAGTTAAAGCAATTTCAGTAGGGAAACAGAAGATCATGAATATTTTGTACATTTATTGTTAAATAGATGAATGTAATGGTATGGAAATTCAGCTGACAAGGTGACAGATTGCACTTTTTATGTCATTGTGGCTTTAAACATGGGAAGTGTGCACATGTTGCTGTTTACAAATGTGTGTGTGTGTGTGTGTGTGTGTGTGTGTGTGTGTGCATCTTGCAGAGTTTATATAAAAAGCTGAAGAAGCTGCTGGAGCCGTATAAGCCTCAGTGGTGCCTAGAACATGAAGAATGGTCGCTGTATCTGTTTGCTCCACACAACTGGTAAATACATACACGTATGCACACACAACCACACACACACACACACACACACACACACGTGCGCATGTGCGAAAACACTGATCAGATACTCCTATGCACTGTATGGCTTAACATGGCATTTGTACAGTATAGACTCCCATTCTACCTCTCTCTCTCTTTCTCTCTCTCTCTCTCTCTCTCTCTCTCTCTCTCTCTCTCTCTCACTCTCTCTCTCTCTCTCTCTCTCTCCAGGTTCAGGTTGTGGTGTCAGAGGGTCATCACCCATAAGATGTTTGATCACGTCATCCTCGTCTTCATCTTCCTCAACTGCATCACCATTGCAATGGAGAGGCCTGACATACAGTCAAACAGCATGGTAATACACACACACACACACACACACACACACACACATGGAGACACATATATAAACACAGCTGTTGTTTTTTTGCAGAACCCATATGTTTCAGCTGATGTAAGAGCAGTGTCATTAGAAGCACCTCATGTTTTTAAGCAAGAGTGTTCCTAACATGTTTCTACTGTGTTCATCATAGACTGAGTCTGTGTGTGAGCTCTTTATGTAACCCATAGTGGGTAGTTACAGACCAAAATCAAGCTAAAGCTACCCTTACACTGATGTGTGTATGTGTGTGTGTGTTTGTGTGTGTGTGTGTGTCACAGGAGCGGGTGTTCCTCAGTGTGTCCAATTACATCTTCACTGTGATCTTCGTGGTTGAAATGATGATCAAGGTAATCATAACAAAACAAATCTCTGAAAGGGCACTGCACTCCAAAGTCATTTTCTCTTTCTACTGAAAAAAAAGAGATAAAAAAATAAATAAAAACAGTCTTTTGATCCCTGGTGGTGAAGGTTTTTGTCTAATCTTCCACCTCATATTAGTCTGTTACCTGAGTAAATTTGCTGGATCTGCATGTGTGTGTGTGTGTGTGTGTGTGTGTGTGTGTCAAGGTGATTGCTGTGGGCCTCTACTGTGGGAACAATGTGTACCTGCAGAGCAGCTGGAATGTTCTGGATGGACTGCTGGTGTTTGTCTCTCTGGTGGACATCCTGGTCTCCGTGGTGTCGGCGGGTGAAAACCGAATCTTTGGCATCCTCCGTGTGCTTCGTCTGCTCCGCACACTGCGACCGCTCAGGTACCCGTCTGAGAGATCTCTCAGTCTGTCTTCGTATCTGTCCATTGATACTATCATGTGCATGACATGTTTTCGTGTGTTGCAGGGTGATAAGTCGAGCTCCGGGGTTGAAACTGGTGGTGGAGACTCTCATCACGTCTCTCAGACCGATTGGAAACATCGTCCTCATCTGCTGCGCTTTCTTCATCGTGTTTGGGATTCTGGGAGTCCAGGTAATGTTTGGCTTTCACATCCCTGAAATATTTTTTTTTATCATAGAGGGAACTTGCACAGCTAAAGTGCAAGATACAGTGGGCTTATAGTCACTGAATATTGTGCGATTACATAGGACTGGACAATCATACAAAATGATTGTTTATTGTTTTTCAGTAGAATTATATTGTGATGATATGGAGACTTTGAGATAATATGATGCCCAAAACTCATCGTTACAGAACTGCTTTTAATGTTTAATGCTGTGTGTTATATATTCTTAGTTTGTTGCTTTTATCACCATAAATTATGTAAGGCATCTTTGAGTACCATGAAAAACACTCTATAAATTAAAATGTGTCATTATTTTTGTTCTTCTTTGAACATTGTAGAATTTTGATTACCATCACACTTAACAGTGCCACCCGTTTCAATGCAAGGAACATGAAATTGATTATTTATCATGTGATTTTGCATACATGAGTCATGTTGGGATATATATCATGTATATAGAAGTCTTCAGTGAGTATTGTGATATTTGAACAATAATTGCCTAGCTCTACATTCAGTCACCTCAGTTTCTTGGCTTTAGCAGTCCTGGTCTGATGTGTTGGCATTCCTGTATGTCTGTGCGCATGTGTGCATAAATGCATGTGTGTGTGTGTGTGTGTGTGTGTGTGTGTGTTTGTATGCACGTGTCCGTGTGTGTATGGTAGTTGTTTAAAGGGAAGTTCTTCTACTGTGACGGTCTGGATGTAAGCAGCATTACCAATAAAACCCAGTGTCTGGGGGCAGGGCATCGCTGGGTTCGACGGAAGTACAACTTTGATAACCTGGGACAGGTTTGTGACACACACACACACACACACACATCACACACATGCATACACACATACACTTACCTGGGAGTGAGGCACAGCTACGCTTACAAAATTTAAAGCACAAAATTAAAAGAAATTACAGCACTTTACAAGGGACAGTACCGCACCAAATCCAAAGCTGATGAAATGGTACCAACTGGATGCAACCAGTTCAGTTTTCCAAAATCTAACAGTGGTATTTTGGAAAATTTGGAAGTAGATTCATTATTTGATATGAGGGCTCTCACTGTTTCAGGCACTGATGTCACTGTTTGTCCTGTCGTGTAAAGATGGCTGGGTCAGCATCATGTATGATGGCCTGGATGCTGTGGGAGTCGACCAGCAGGTATGGACAAACACACACACACACGCACACACACACACACACACACACACACACAGACACACACACACAGAGCGAGAGAGAGTCTTGAGTGAATATTAGAAAGATGTACAGTACAGCACAACCCATTCAGCCGCTGTGTGTTGTATCTCATTGTTCTGCTGTATTATTTTGTTTCATGCTCAGGCAGCATTTCATCTTTTTCTTTCATGGGGAAAGGGAAACATTTCAGGAGAAGCGGAAGTGTAAGGAAAGAAAAGAAGGTGGATAGATAGATAAATAGATGTGAGCTGACAGTGCTGACAGTTTCGCTGCTGACTCAGGACTTACATTGTTATCTTCTTGTTTACGTTCTCCTGTTTTCCTCCTCTAAACCCCTCCTTGCTCTTTCTCCTCTTCCTTTTTTGTCACCGTGCCTCCCTGACACCCCTCCCCTTCTCTGTCTCTGCAGCCGATAAGGAACAACAACCCGTGGATGCTGCTGTTCTTCATCTCCTTCCTCCTCATCGTCAGCTTCTTTGTTCTCAACATGTTTGTGGGTGTGGTGGTGGAGAACTTCCACAAGTGTCGCCAGCAGCAGGAGGAGGAAGAGGCCAGGCTCAGGGAGGAGAAGCGGCAACGACGCTTGGAGAAGAGAAGGAGGAGTAAGAGAGTGTGTGCGAGGCAGGGAGTGTGTGACGAGGAAGCAGAGTGGCTCTAAGGGTGGAAGGGAGGGCCCCGGGGGATGGGAATTATCGCAGGGACAAGACAACATGGGTTCGGTATTTTTCAGCCAAGGCTTTATTAAAATTTATAACTGTACACAGCACAACCTCACCGTTTTAGTAAAGAGAAACATCTCACTCTGCTGTAGCCTCTTGCTAACCATCAAGTCAATCCCAACTCAAACAGGACACTTTGGTTATGGTTTTATTTAGTTTTATTTAACATTAACACAATTACACATTGCCTCATATACATACACACTGTCAGATAATGTGGACTTTGGACTCTAACTTACACCCGGCGCCAAGCAAGACACAACACAAGTGTCTCTGCCAGTTTCCAACCAACGCGGTTCTCATTTGCCCTCCTGGTGCCCACGTTGTGTGTAAATAGCAAATGCACAGGTGAGTCTTAAAATGGAGTGTCACGCGTGATTTACCAACAGAGACGACAATGGTGCCGTTTCGCTTTTATTTTAAGGGCGCATTATCGAGGTGATAACGCGCGCCTACATATGCAGGTGCACAACACGGGTGCACTCTGTCTGTTCCACACACAGAGACTCCTGCTTCACCTCAGGGAGCTTGGATGGAATCCTGCTGTGGCCGTAGATGATCTGCTCGTGTGCTCTCACTTCGCGCAGAAGCAGATCTGTTTCCTCTGCAGAGAAGCCTTCCTTCTTACCTGGAAAATGCACCATTATAATTGCACACCTGGGAATGGGAGAGGGCACTCTGATTGGTTTATTGCATGTTATGTCCAAAACACGCTCATTAATTAAAAGACTGGCGCACTGACCCTTTTTTCCACCATTTAAATAGCAAATGTGGACTTGGACACACCGTAAATGCACTTCCACCGTGCTCTTCAGACTGTTGGCTTAGTTCGTTAAAATAGAGCCCTAAGTCCAGTAAATTTCTGGATGAATCAGAATCAAAGTCAGACTGAGAACCAGTCAGTCAGAATCAGATCAGAATCAGAATCAAAATTCAGAAACAGATTCAGAAACGGACTCAGAATAAGAATCAGAGTGAGAGTCAGTCTAAATATACACATACAAGGAATGGGACTTGGCATGTTGGTGGCACAACAGATGAAACAACACAGCAGACAATATGTGGCATCCTGCACAGTGTTCAGACACCATGGCAACAAACAATGATGAGCAGTAACAATAAGTAAGAAGGGTAGCAGTTAAATCATGAAAAAATACTATAACATATAGATATGAGCATAAAATGTACAAATGTACATTACGTAATAACTTAATAAATAATTGCACCATTATCAGTATGTATTGTGTGTGTGTGTGTGTGTGTGTGTGTGTGTGTGCGTGCGCGCGCGTGTGTGTGGTTGAAGATCAGTCACAGTCCAGGGTCTGCAGGAAACTCAAAGAGTATTTAAATGAATGCTTACAAGAAGAAGAAACTGAATTTTCCCCTGTGGTGAATACAAACCACTCAGAGATTCACACACACACACACACACACACACACACACACACACACACACACACACACACACACACACACAACATTTTAGTACACACAGTCCCACTCAGTCCCTTTCTGTCTTGCTCTCACTCTGCTACCGTCTCTCCATCTCTTTCGCTCTCTGCCTCATTTCTCTAACTTCCTCTCTCGCTCTCTCCCTCTCTCTCTCTCTCTCTCTCTCTCTCTCTCTCCCTCTCTCTCTCTCTCCCTTTCCCTCTCCCTCTCCCTCCCTCTCTGCAGTGTAATCTCCAGTAGTGCTTTCCTCCTAGTCAGTTAACTGTCTGGCAGCAGACAGCGAGGGTTTCTGCCCAAAGACACCTTGAGGTGCCATGGAGTGTGTGTGTGTGCGTGATGGATAGGATTGAATTCCTGAGGTGGCACTTTTTATCTGTACACACACACACACAGACACACACAGACACACACACACACACACACACACACACACACACACACACACACACGCACACACACGCACACACACTATAGCACACACTGGCTCGCTGGCTGGCACCCACTCCATCAGTGACTTCATAGTCCATACCATTTTTTTATTCCCAGAAACATTTTAATGACTCTCTGACTCTCTCTCTCTCTCTCTCTCTCTCTCTCTCTCTCTCTCTGTGTGTGTGTGTGTGTGTGTGTGTGTGTGTGTGTGTGTGATGCAGGGGCTCTGGAGAAACCGTATTACGCAGACTACTCCCCATTGCGTCGATCCATCCACACCCTGTGCACCAACCACTACCTTGACCTCTTCATCACCATCATCATCTTCACCAACCTCCTTACCATGAGCATGGAACACTACAACCAGCCTCAGGTAACCATGGCAACACCTACTACCTGCCCTAGAACCATAGTAATGACATGCACTGGTGCTTATAGTAGTAAGTAGGGCTAAACAATATAGTAAAAACAAACATATTGCAATTATTTTGACAGATACTGCAATTGCATTATGACTCATGATTTCAGTGCTAATGCTGATTTTTGCATCATAATTTTCATTTTCACTGAAAATAAAAAAAAAAACTCTAAAAATGATGTGGGATTTCCTGGGGTCTGTAGGCTACCAATCAAAATGTTTTGTTGCATATGGAAAACACAATTTGTAGGCCCGGGCATCTCTACAGCCCCACAAGTACTTACTTGTGTAATGGCATTTTGTCATATTTTAGCATACATAGTTCAGCTGTCTAGCGCTGCAATGCAATAACCGTGTTGAACTGAAGTTTGCGTGTTTGTGTGTGTGTGTGTGTGTGTGTGCGGCGCCCCACAGTACCTTGAGGAGATACTGAAATACTGTAATTACATCTTCACGCTGGTTTTTGTCATCGAGGCTGGCCTCAAACTCATCGCCTTTGGCCTGCGACGCTTTTTTAAAGACAGGTAGTCACACAGTTACAGAAATACTGTGCACTGATGGTCACAAACATACATGTGAATTATTAAAAACATTTGAGGCTGTGTGTGTGTGTGTGTGTGTGGGATGTTCCTAGGTGGAACCAGCTGGACCTCGCCATTGTGTTGTTGTCCATCATGGGAATCGCATTAGAGGAGATAGACCTGAATGCCTCCTTGCCTATAAACCCAACCATCATACGCATTATGCGAGTCCTGAGGATAGCACGAGGTACACACACACATATACACACGCTCACACATAGACACACATGCAAACTGGCTCTCCCATGTGCACGGTATGTGGCTGCCAAGAGCTCACACGATTACAAATGTTTCAGTGTTGAAGCTGTTGAAGATGGCTACGGGAATGAGAGCTCTGCTGGATACGGTGATGCAAGCTCTGCCTCAGGTAAGAACTCAGACATATTTTGAAAACGAAAAGAAATCTATGGAAATGCACCGCTGTTTCTCAAACTAAAATCTGAGCGCGACCACATAGGGCCTGGTGATGTGGACAGAGTCAAATATCATGCAACCAAATACTTTGATAACGATACTGTGACGATATTGTAGGGTATGACTGTAGGTGCTCTCATAAAATACATAGTATTGTAGATATGATGACCAGGCAGGCAGACACCAATAACAGAAAAGCTTTAAGAATTTTAGAAAATTGCATCCCTTGACTGTGATACACCCTTTAAAACCAGGGAAACACTTACACCATATCACCATGTCACAGTGTTACAGTATCCAACATCCCAGATGATATCTAGTCTCATATCATAATATCCATATTGACTGCCCAGCCCTACAACCGTGCCTTAATCTGGGATTCCACCATGGCTCTGAAGTTTTAATTAGCTAGTAAGCGCCAAAGCAAAACAAAAAAGCTTTGAAGTCTCTGTCTATAGCCCCTTTCTATCTGTTCATACGTTTGTGTCTCTCTGGGTGTATATGTCTTTTTTCTATGTTTCATACGCTGTATATATCTGTGTGTGCGTCTAATGTGTCTGTCTAGGTGGGGAATCTGGGTCTGCTCTTCATGTTGCTGTTCTTCATCTATGCTGCTCTGGGAGTTGAGCTCTTTGGAAAACTGGGTTAGTGTGTGTGTGTGTGTGTGTGTGTGTGTGTGTGTGTGTGTGCGCAAGATTGTGCTTGTGCGCGCGTGTATGTGTCGTATGTGTGCTCAGCTGACAATGACACGGATGAAATATCCATGAATTACATAACATGCATTAATTTTCTTACATTACATACATTAATTATGTCAATTATATCGTTGTTCTAATCAGTGCTCTTATCTATACTCAGTTATCTCTCTCTCTCTCTTGTTCTCCCTCTCTCTTTCAATTCCCTCGCACACTCCTCCCCATCCTTCCTGTCTCTTCTACCTAACACTCTTTTCTCTTCTTCGTCTCCTCTCCAGAGTGTTCAGAGGAAAACCCATGTGAGGGTCTTAGCCGCCACGCTACATTTGACAACTTTGGCATGGCTTTCCTCACTCTGTTTAGAGTCTCTACTGGGGATAACTGGAATGGTATTATGAAGGTAATCTCTCTCTCCCTCTCTCTCTTGATATTCCTCTCTCTCGCTCTCCATCTCTTTTTTACTTACTTTGAGTTACCAGGAGGACAAAGAGGTAAATTGAAGTCCATGTTTGTGGCTGCACATGTGTTTGTGTGGCAAATAGCATCAGTTATGAGGCAGGCGTTGCATTAGGCAGAGAGCAGAGCGGTGTTTTTCTGACAGACTAAGAGCTGCTGACAAGAGTTGAAGGGTGTGTTATTGTTCTGTGAGAGGTGCTTTCATCCTCAGATCAACATCTCCCCCTGTTGGAAAAGAGAGGAAGTACATTGAAGTGCACAAATGGACGAGGATATCACCTGAGTCCCCCTCTCGTTTTGGAATAAACTTGCTTCATTGCTTCATTAACTTTCTTCTGTCATGTTTTCCTCCCTGATGCGCTCGCCCACCAGGACACGCTGCGTGAGTGTCGAGCCGACGACCGCCACTGCCTGAGCTACCTGCCCTTCATCTCTCCCATCTACTTCGTCACCTTCGTCCTAACAGCTCAGTTTGTGCTGGTCAACGTGGTGGTGGCCGTTCTGATGAAGCACCTGGAGGAGAGCAACAAGGAGGCACAGCTGGAGGAGCTGGAGGAGAAGAGAGAGAGGGAGGAGGCGGCCAAACGCCGCCTCAGTAACGCCTCCACAGGTGGAGAACAGGGGCCAAATGTAGACACACCTGCACAGGTACAAACAGTTGATGTGTGTGTGTGTGTGTGTGTGTGTGTGTGTGTGTGTGTGTGTGCAGGGGAGTGGAGGTGATAATAATGGTGACAATGGTGATGATCTTGTGTGCTTGGTGGCAGGTGCAGGTTGAGGAGGAGGAGAGTTCCCATGGCAACCTGCTGAGTATGGAAACCATCCTCTCTCTCCCTAGCGACAGCTACATTCAGCCACTCAGATGCTCCCCTTGTCCTCCTATTGGCCATGAGGCCTACGCCAGCTACAGCTTTTCAGGTAACTGCTGTTTTACAGTCAGAGAACACTGTCTCCAGTCAGTGAAATACAATAGAAACATTGTTGCCCTCAGATAAACGATACACGGCATTTGGCCAATTTTTCTTTTTTTCTGGTGGTTTGTGTGGTGTGGCACCTAACAGCGAGAAGGTTGTGGGTTCAAACTCGTCCCTCCTCCTTTCTGTGTGGCATTTGTATGCCCTACCATCATTTCCTCCCACAGGCCAGCATGTTGAATGTGAATTGGAGACAGATTGCCCATTTGTATGAATGTGTGTGCAGATGTGTTTTTCTGTATTAGAGCTGGACAATATGGTAAGAAAAATCATACTGTAGTTATATAATTCCATTTTGCTCATTAAATAAAAAGTCAAAGGCAAAATCCACACCTTGACAAAATTAGTCTCAAACACCGGAGGCTTTTACTTTATATTTTTTGTATATTTGCACTTGCACTTTGAAGTTTGTTTCCATAGCTTTTTCTGAATAAATATGATTAATTTGGCTTGTTTTTTTTGTTTTTTTTTTGTCTAGCATTTCATTCCTGGCATTGTGCAGATTCTCTGAAGTTCAATAGCACTGGTTTAGTGTGTTATTGTAACCCCCCGACCTCATCCTCCTCCTCAATATCACAATTGTACTATGAAACCTGATTTTAATGGGAATGAAAAAAGTGAACCTCATAATTCCTATTTTCATTGCAAACTATTAAAACAATAGTGTGATGAGTGTGATTTCTTGGCCTGGGCAGCTCTTTTGCACCACCGTACTTATACTGAGGTTATTTTGTTTAATGGTATTCTGTCACACAGTTTACATTGCAGGTCCTGCAATTTAGATTTTCCAGGTCTTATTGCAATTTCAATGATATTTTCATTAATTACTCAGCATATGTTACTGTAGTCCTGATGGAATACAGGTGTTTGCCTCCTGTACAATGCATGCTGGGTTAGGCGCCAGCCCTCCCCTCGGTTTGACCCTTAATAGGAATAAGCCATATGGTAAATTAGTGAATGAACGTTCCTGTGTCTGTGACTAATGATCTCTGCCTCCCTACAGGCTCTGTGTCGTCGCTGTGCTCCAGCGGGGGCGGCTCGCTGCTGCAGGTTCCAGGAGCGTTGCCCTCCATCAGCCATGCTTCACTGGGGTCTGGACAAAGCTCAAGGCCCATCATACGGCTCAGCGCCTCCCAGAGCATAGACAGGCACACCCTCTCTAGCGGGAGACACACCTCACACAGACTCAGCCCCGCCCACAGCATAGAGGGACACAGGTTCAGCCCAGCCCATGGCATTAACAGACACAGACTGAGCTCTGCTCACAGTATAGACGGATACAGACTTAGCCCGGCACATAACATACGCAGACACAGACTCAGCTCAGCTCACAGTATAGACGGATACAGGCTTAGTCCAGCGCATAACATACGCAGACACAGACTCAGCTCTGCTCACAGTATAGACGGATACAGACTCAAGACAGATCACAACACAGGGAGACCTAAGCTCATTTCAGCCCATAGTATTGATGAACACAAGCTGAACTCAGAGCACAACATAGACAGGTCTAAATGTAGTTCTGCCCGCGGTGTAGAGAGACACTCCTCACTTAAACTGAGTGCCACCCACAGCGCTAACAGGCCCTCTCCTCATTGGCTCAGTCCTGAGGACAGTTTAGATAGAACCAAACTAAGCCCCTCCTATATTCCAGAAAGTTCAGTCCCACAGAGGCCTGGATCCCTCCGCATCGCCAGCAGACAGTTAAGGAGACAGGTAAGCTCTTCTACACCTTTCCATTCAATTAAAGGAACAGTTCACAAATACAGAACAAATGCACTATGACATAGTGCTGTTATACAGTCTTATCTGTCTACTGGCACTCCAATACAGTAGGACAGGATGGGGATTTGTTTGTGGGGCTCAAACTGTCCATAGCAGCAGCTCTTTCCTAAAACAATGACACAGACACATCAATATACAGTAATCCAAGTACCTTGGGGGCCAAGATATTTGTTGGGAACTATTTCCTATTGAAGGACACCAACAAGCTGTACAAATTATTGGTGGATAGATACAGATTGTATATGTTCTGTGGCGGGAAATAGGTCGCAATAGAACTTGTGTTTGGGTGCTGGGAGACAGGGAAGATTGCACTACTGGGGGTAATGGGAAAATATCTCTTGTATTTTAGTTAAACTGTTCCTTTAACACTGCAGTATTTAATCAAAATGATATATACAGCATGTTGAAAAAGATGTTATCACACCTCTCACAACCCAACTTAATTATACATTTGTGTGTGTGTGTGTGTGTGTGTGTGTGTGTGTGTGCACATGATGTGTGTTATGTCTGCAGGAGGCTGTGCGGTGTGACTCACTGGATCAGAGCTGCAGTTCGGCTGATGATCTTGGGGAGTCTCACCTCTCTGTGCCCCCGGTCTCTGCCAGCCCCCAGCGCCAGCGCTCCTCCAGTGTACACACACTGAAATCCTCGCTCCCTCAGAGGGTCATCTCATGTAGAGGCCACAGCCGGAGCCGCAGTGACGCCTCTGGACGAGAACTTGCACCTGAACAAACTGTTTACCAAATGCAGGCGGAAACAGGCGCCGAGGTGCAGCCTGTCCCTGCCCAGAACATGTCCAGTCTGCAGGTTCCCGCCCCTGAAGCAGCCCTCCCAGCCAGCCCGGGCTTCTTTACCTCCAGGGCGGCCAGCCCCGGCCCCAGCTCTGACCCTGGCCCCCAGCTGGATGATGCTGATGAGGAAGTCAGCCGTATTAACAGTTCTGTTCACACACACTCACAAACACAACTTTCTCCCGGCTCCTCGCACAACAGCAGACACCTTTCCCCCGGCCCCGGGGAGCACAGGAGCCGTCTCAGCCAATCAGTGTCTCCGGTGTCAAGCAGGAACAGGAAGCAGAGGATGAGCCCACCTCCAGGGGAGGAGCCAGTTACCATGGCAACACAACTGATGGACAGCACTATTGAGCTGAGACGGCGGACCCTGTCTTTTGACGCCACAAGTCTCTCTCCCCACCCAGCAGAGGGAAGTTCTGTGGACGATTGAACAAACCGGATGTTGCTGGATTGGCTGTTTTCTAAGGGGGAGGGGCTTAATGTGTTGTTTCAACACATTTGAGGGGCAGAAATCACAATTTGAAGGCGTGTGAATACCTGTTTTCTGTTTCAGGCACTGGCCCCTCAGCTCCTCCCATCTGAACACAAGGGCCTCAGAGGGTGTGTGAGCAGAGCTCCTTCAGACTTTGTGTGTGTGTATGCATCCGTAAGTGTGCGTGCGTATGTGTTCAAAGACTTTTGCCCCCTGTGCTCATTTGCACACAAGATGCACATAAGAAGACACTTCCTTTTCTTCTATCATAGTCCTAGCTTTAGTTCAGACATAGTTCTCACTCTTCAGCTATATTTACTCAAACAGTGCCCTTCATCTTGCTTGCTCCTCTTCCTGTATCCTCATCTTCCTCCCTTGCACCTTAAGCCTGGGTCAGACTATGAGACTGTTCAGGTCTGGCAGTATAGATTTTGTCTGCTGGCCATCACATCAGTAAGCTGTTCACACTTGCCGATGGGCAAAAATGGACACATGCATGAAGACAAGATATCACACACTACCCTGTTCTGTCACTGAAAAACATTTGCCCAGAACACTTCACTGTAAATACAACTACAAAATGGTTGTTTGTTTTTTTTTTCATTTCTTGCTCCATGGTGCAAAAGCTATAGCTACCATTTTCTTTACAAATGTCATTACAGACTTAATAATGATAAAGAATTTTGTATGAGACTTAATTTGTAAGTGCATACTTAGGTAGACTGATCCAGGCATGGTGCCAGTTTTATATGAAATTTACTCCTCCAAATAAAAGTATATAGCAACTCATCAAAAGTGGACAAAGTGGGGTTTTGGAATCTTACTGATGTAAACTACCTGAGTTGAAGTTATTGTGGTTAAAAGTGGCTTCTTTTCTGGGTCATTCTCTATTTCTTATCCCCTTCAGCTGAAGTGGCATTGGCTGATTCCAGGATCACTCAGATTTCAGTCTTGGTGAGTCTTGAATTGGTCAGGCTGACAAAAATTTGTGTTTGAAAAAAATCTTGTCAAAATGTCCAGGGTTGGCAGTCCTAAGCCCTTTGATGCTACAGTGGTGTTCACTGGGCCTGAGTACTCATCCCAGCCCTGCCTCACACTGCAAAAATCCATTTTAACAAGTCATTTAGTGTCATAGTCACTGTTAAAAACATCTTGTTCTCAAACCAAGTAGGATGAGCTAATCTCACTTGTTCCCAAAGCAGTTTCATGTATTTCAGGATTTTCTCTGGGAAAAATAATAAAGCTGTTGAAACAAGGCAGAATAAGGCAGATCGGCCCACTAGTAGCAAAGAAATTACACTTGAGTCAAGAAAATCCTAGAAATAAGTGGGATTATCTCATCCCACTGGCAGATTTTTCACTTGTTTTAAGAAAAAAAAGCAGATTTTAAAATTGAGTATACTACTAAATGACTTGTTAACACAGATTATTATTTTTTTTATTTATTTATTTATTTTTTTTTGCAGTGCACCCAACTGGATGGTCCAGTTGGGCTTAGAATCATCAGTGTTAAAAATCATCTAGTGTGACCTAGGCTTTAGTCTTCTCTACCTCGCTTTTCCTGAATCCATCCATCTCAATACTCTATTCAGCCTGCTTAGATTTCTTAGTTACACCATTTCTTGTCTCCCCTCTCTCTGATACTTTTCACCCTCCACTTTCCCTTTCTGTATCTTAGTATTCTCAGGGTAGAGGTAGTTCAGACACAGGTGAGTGTGAGTATGTGTGATCAGAGGCCTGCGGGCCGGCTGCAGAGTTAGATTACCCCCTGCTGTCTAGAGCTAAATCGAGCTGGAGCTGGCCGTCTCTCCTCATTTTTGAAGGCTTGAGATAATTCGGATGCAAGTCCAGAAGGAGGCAGATGAACAGAAGGGCTTGTTCAGGTGATATTATGGCTAGTATTACTTTATAAAAAAAAATGGCTAAGAATATATTTTATTATCACAGCATCTATGATATGAAAACTACCTAGATGAATTTCTACATTTTTTGAATGTCAGTTTATCTGCTCGAGAAGTTGATGATCGATGATGGTGTTGACAGTGATGTATGATAGTGATGATGATAATTTTGGATGATGATGGTATAAATGTTGATGATGGTGTATGTTGATGGTGATGTTGCACCTCCTGTGGATTCCTTGAAGCAGGGAATGATATTAGCTAACCTGCAGCAACATGATTGTGCTGGAATAAAACCACTTCCTGTCTGACTTTCCCTCGACTCTGTAACCTTGCTTCTGATTCCCTTCCAGTATAAAGTATAAAGTAATGCAGTGCCTCAGCACAACTCTTTTAATCTAAAAATAAGGCAAACATAGCTGCTGCTGCTGTTAATGAATTCTACATAACATGAGGACCCTAATTATGGCCCTTGAATGGATGCTGATTAGCATGCTAAACACATCCTTGGCTCTCTGTCTCAATGCATAATTCTATGAAAAGAGACTCACGTTGCAAAAACGAGGAGGTAAAGAAGAAATGGCTTCAAGATGTGTGTGGACAAACCCAGACCCACAGTTCTGCTCGTGGTAGTGGATAGATTTTATTTTTCATTTTTCATTATTCCACTTCAGCATATCACAATAAAATATTTAATCACATGAATATTTCACACTGAAACACTATAGCTTTCAGAATGCATTAAGCTGCCCTGCCTGTATTTCTCTTGCCAAGAAAATGCTCCCAATTTCCACGAGTCCTGAGTGCCCCCCCTCCAACCCACCACCACCCACCCGACCCACATCCCACCCTTTCCTTCAATCCCAAACTATCGGTCAGGCCACCTCTCTCTCTCAGTTTGGGCCAAAGAAACAGGTCTCTAGAGCAGCTTGTGATTGGTCAGACTGGCTAAAGGCAAACAGAAGCAGATGATGTTAAACAGAGCTACACAGCTTCAGCCGTCTCCACAGCGCTCCATACCGCCTTCGCAAAAAAGACCTCGTATCCCTTTATAAGGTAGATGGAGCATCATCACTGATCTACATCTATGTTAATCTGCACCTCACCATATGAACATGCAGTCAAGGTGTGTGTGTGTTTGTGTGTGTATGTGTGTGTGTGTGTGTATTTCCAACTATGCATCTGTTTGAGTGAGCGTGTCTGTGTCTGTGTACATCCGTGCTGGCGTGCGTCGATATCTGTGTGTGTGTGCATGAACAGAAGACAGTATTCTGACACAGAGGGTTACAATATTCTAAGCTGACTATGCTGAGCCAGCGGTTGCCATGGTGAAAATAGATCTCACAACACATGACCCAAATTCTGCCAATCCCGGGAGAGGATGAAACCCACTAAACAACAAGCAGGAAGTACTGAATCCTGCGCTGTATGTGATGTCGCTCACCTCACCCCCCCTCAGTTCCCTCTCTCTCGCTCTCTTTTTCTCTCTCAGAAGGCAGGAGCCATGGGTCTCTGCTGTGTGAGTTTCTGGGGGTCCAAGGTTTCGGTGAAGGGTGGAGCTTGGTAGGGATTTGTGGTTACTATGGTGGCCCCGTTGGCGATGGGGTAGGGTGTGGCTCGAGCGTTGCTCGGGGCTGGGTCCAGGTGTTGCCATGTGAACAAGGCCATATTGCTGCCTGATAAGAAGCGCCGCAATGCACTCAGCGTCAGTACAGCCTGTTAGTAATGCACACACACAAACAGAGTGTTAGCAGAGTCTGTTAGTAGCACGCTGATATGCATTATCTCCACATGATTACTGTTATACAAACACAGACTGACACACACACACACACACACACACACACACACACACACACACACACACACCCTGGTCAAATGTGGAGTTACACAAATACAGAAAAAGATATTTTCCCAGTTGCCCCTAGTGCAGTTTAGTGCCATCCAGATAGTGTCTGCATTATTTGGTGAGGTTTCCAACATCCCAATACAATGGGGCTGTATTTGTTTATTGGGCAACAGCTCTTTCCAATATCAATAACACAGATACCCAACATAACCCGCAACCCTTTAAGTTGAAGAGATTTGTTAGAAACTATTTCCTGCCAGAGAACTAAGGCCAGCTGTATCTATTCATCCCCATATTAACATGAATCGGAGGCAGACAGATACTATTTGTTGTTCTTCAGCAGAAAATAGTTCCCAACAAAACTCCTCAACCTGAGAACTGTGGATTATGTTGTATCTGTGTCAGTTTTTAGAAAAAAAAAAACAATTCCACAAAACAATACACTTCTAGCCTCACTGAATTGACATGCCAGGAAACAGGAAAGATCGCGGCAGACTAGAAACCTCACCAAATCACACAAAAACTACGATTTCACTAGGGTTGAGATGGAAAATATGTTTTGTTGTATTTTGGGGTGAACTGTTCCTTCTCCAGTTCCTCTGCCAGTAAGATCAATAGCTGCTGCGAGCTTGGCATTAAGGTGTTTTTTATCAGGTTACCTACTAAATCAGTTGTCTGAGAGTGGGTGACTGCATGGGCAATGTCATTAGGGCCAATTATAGCATTCCCCTTCATCGACCTTAATGTCCCATAATAAAAACAGATGAACCACGAAGAAACTGATAATAAATTTCCAAGAGAAGTGCACTCCGTGGTGTCTCTGTGGCTACTGCCAACCTCCAACTCAATAACCCAAATGACTTTGGAACAATGAACCGAGCATGACACTGCCCACAATGTCCCAGACTCACGTTCAGATTTGCCCTCGAGTCAATTGTGAAGGTAAGTTAGACTCAGTGTGAGAGAGCAGACTGTTAAACTAGGGACAGGGTGGGAGGTGTCCTGGGTAGGAGCCTCTGCTTATCCTCAGTGAAGGCAATATTCTTAAATCTGTTCATTGCCAGCAGACACTGGTAGCCCTGGAAAACACGCGTACACACTGGTCAGACAGACAGGCAGATAGACACGGGAGAAAGGTACACAGACACAGGCCAAGTGAACATCCCCAGAAACACAAACATACAGACCCAAGTGAGGATGGAGAAGAAGCAGAAAGCGATGGTGGCCCTGGCAGCATCGGAGCCCTGGGCCAATGGCAGCTCATCTGGAGACGTTGCCTGCCACTGATTGGCCAGAAAACAGAAGCCAACAAACCACAGGAAGCTGGCCAGGGCTGGAGAACATAACACAGAAGAGTCAAACCCCTGATAAGTAGCTACAACTACATGCGTGGATGTTTGTGTGTGCGTGTTAATGTTTGTGTTGGTACCAGAGAAGACCAAATCCAGCAGGACAGCGCGTCGTCTGTCCCGGACACTGCTGATGGTCGGAAAGTAAATGTCCAGAATCAGGAAGCAGATGCTGCCTAGGAAACAGGCCACACCGACGGTAACGCCGTAGTTACAGGCGTCTGCGTTGTTGTTGAAGACGCAGAGCAACCGCTCGCTCCCGATGTTGATGTACCCCTCGTTCACAATGCAGCTGAACACCACCATGGAGAAAACCTGCAGGGGTGTGTGGGTAAAGAAAAGAGGGAGAGGTGCCACTGTGAGAGAGACAAGGTGAGGCGAGAGAGGGATGGGCACGGTTACTGTAAAAAGAAAACAGCAGCTGGTCGCTTATTGTGTAACAGGAAGGCTTGAATTAACTCACACACATGTATGAATAGCTGTCAGGGTTAGGGTTAGTCCACATGCCTCCACAAACACACACACACAATGTTTCTATTTAGGAACAAGTTGTGTGTATGTGTGTGAGAGGGTGTTAGTAAAAGAGAATGGATGGCTGTGTGAGATAGAGAAATAGATGAAAAGAGAGAGAGAGAGAGAGAGAGACAGACAGACAGAGACAGTGTGTGTGTTTGTGTTAAACTTGCTATATATCCCTCACATCCAAACACTTCCATGAGCCTTTGCTGTATAGTGACTGCTATACGGTGACGCAAAAGCACAGCATCACAACGGGGAGACAATAAATAGGATGCACGGGGTGCGTTTATGTCCAATGCGCTCATGTTAATCTCGGCTGCTGGCGAGACAGAAAGGGCTCCAGATTAACATATGGCAGCTCAATCGGACGCTTCTCTTTGGGTCTAAAGCCCGAGGCTGCATCACTGCAATGTAGATTTCTGATAATATCGCACAGACCTGACAATAATAGCATGATACCGCAGGCCTGTGTGCTCTAAGTCGAGGTTACTCAGCCTTGCAGTAAAATCTTGTAATCGGTCTGGATAAAAACACACATCAGCAGAGAGACAGGGAGAAAGAGAATAAAAGAGAGAGAGAGAGGGAGAGAGAGAGAGCAAGGGGGCGGCAGGTAGGCCTGCTCATTGATTGTAACACATACAATGCAGAGGCTTACCCAGGAAAGCAGCCTGAGGATGGTCCGAGGATGCGTAAAGAAGGCGACCGGATCGAAAGCGGCGCTCCCGGCCTTCCCGGCGCCGTATGCGCCCGCTGGCTCCATCCCTGTGGGGTTCGTGCTGCCTGGCGCGCGGTGAGAGAGGACGGTCGTCACGGCGGAGAGATGAGCAGAGCGGCGGCGTTTTCTCCTCCAGCCTCGGTGTGAAGTCACAGCGCGTCACTCCGAGCAGCCCGGGCACACAGACTGGAGCTGGGAGCAGACGGTGAACGCTCATTGCGATTTTAAATTCAGTGCGGCCAATTACAAACGTCGATATGTTTGTGTGAGGCTTTCAAATCACTCTCGTGTTCATCTTCCGACATCTTCAACCAATGAGGATTTAATTTTCTGTCTTTTCTATCATATCACTAAAAATTTCACCATTATATTTATCTATTTAAATGATCACAGCATAAATATTCGTATATATCTTGTTGATCTAATTGATTACCCTAACCCTATTCTTGACAGCCCAGCACGTGTGACACATTTTTTTTTTTTTTTATTTAAAATCTCTCTAGTTTGAGTTTTTGTCTCCACATGTCTTGCCATTTAATTCAAACTGCTTTAAAGTTGCTCATATCAGGATCAGAATGTAGACTATGTACAGTAGGTTCAACTACCAGTGTAGCCTATTCAATCAGATATGGGCAAATTTGGGAGTTAATCTGCATGGTTCTCATTGCACAAGACACATTTCCATTATACACAGAGAGCCAACCAAACTAAATGTATTGAAAAATAAATAAATAAATAAAACAGTGTTCCCAGGGTTCCCATTACTTCTGGGGCTGTGATCTCATTTGTTAATACTAGTCACATCAAGGAGGCCTTCCTACCTCAGTGCCAATCATGCCATTCTTCTCTGTAGGTGCAGGATGGCAGAGGAGGGAGCTGGCTCACAAATTCCTGTTCCTCTGTTGTGTTGGCATCAGAGCCCTGCTCATTACACGAGTGCGCATGTGGGTTTGAGGGACTTGGAGGAGGTACTGAATCTCAGGTGGAAGCGGTGGGAAAGCTGTTAGAGTTCAAAAATTTTGAACTCAAATAATTCCACCTGTTCCTACACAAGCTTTATGACTGAATGCTCCAAGATCAACATCATAATCCAGCAACAACTTGGATTATGCTGTTGAAAATAATTTTATGATCATTTTTTGGAACCTTTTGAAATGTAACCATATTTCATTTGGCATGAGGATGAGTAGGAAATGAACAAATTTCAACTTTGGGGTGCTCACCTCATTAAATGAAAAACTTTGCAGTCATCAGGTTTTGAAATGAAGACTTTATTGGATGTGGTCGGTCAGATGGTTGATGATTGCATAGATAGCTGCATAAACTATTTCCGGACACACACACACACACACACACACACACACACACACACACACACACACACACACACACACACAGACTCTGTCTGGACAAGACCAAACGACAAAATGCTGTTTGGACCATTTGGTAACTTTGGTAACCTCAATCTGCAGCAGCCCTTCTCTCTCTCTCTCTCTCTCTCTCTCTCTCTCTCTCTCTCTCTCTCTCTCTCTCTCTCCATCTTCTTAGAGCTCATCTTTGGTTTCATTGGCCTTTTTTGCATCTTCAGCTTTCATGGCCTCAATGTATTTCTCCCTGTCTTCATCCTCCTGGAAACACATAAAAATGGTTTTAAGCAAAATGTTCACAAAACACAAACAATGTCCACTGTAATGCTGGTGCAAGTGGTGTGTGATGATCTACCTTCACTCTTTCTTTTTTGGCTTTCTTCATTTCTTTTTCTACAAACTTGACCAGGTCCTTCAGTGTCCGCTTGCCAGTGTAGACCACCACCTACAGAGATATCACATTATCAACATTCTATACATGTCTAGTTTCACCCATACGACCAGGCTGAACATAATGTTGGCTAATTTCTTTATTTAACCTGTATTTGGTAATCATTTGGTTCCTTGGTTTTAATGAAAGTGAACGGGACTCAAAGCATGATAGACATGTATAAATGATTATTTGGCCTTAGAGAAAGTCAAACATGTTTTAATTGTTATCAACTCAAAAAGCAGTGCAGAGAAATGGGCTTCCAGACATCATACAGTCAAGAAACTGGAAGCCTCTGTAAGCTTCAAAATTCATATTTGCAGTAGGGGAGAGTGGGGTAATTTGTGCCAAGGGGCAAGTAGTGCCACCCCTGTTATCTAGAAAGCCATAGAAGAAGTTGGTCATGTGACCACATATTTTTGAAAAGGCATCCATTTCACTCATCCTGCAAAGAAGGGAGACACATGGCTTGAGAGGTAAGCACATTTAATTTCAAAAAACATTTTTTTGCCCTCCAAAGTAAAATTTCCATGATCAAGGTTTTTTGATTGCTGTGTTTGAACAATTATCGAAAACTTTGAAAACAGTTCACACAGGTTTTAGTACTTTACTAAGCTACACCATGAGTCTATACAGTTAGCATGATGTTAGCTCAAAACAGCTGGGGGATGCATTTTTTTCAAAATGGTGGGCTTGGGGTAATTTGTGCCAAAGGGCCTTGGGGTAAGTTGTGCCAGTGGCACAACTTGTGATTATATACTATATATTACTTTATTGTATTTTATTGTTATTGTACATAGTCTTCTTACTTTTGATCACTAAAACTATTCAGATTCAAGTGAAGATGATTTGCAGGTGCTCATTTTGGAATTTTTATTTTGTTCTGGGTATGTGTTCATGTGGCGCTCGACCTTGTTATAGAAAAGTGGCCTGTGAGCTTGTTAAAATAATAAATAAATGTTAAAAAAAAAAATTTGTATTGAATTTGTTTTGCTTTTATATAGCATTATCATTTGTGAGATTAAAATGACCTGTTTTTCTTCAATTATCAATGGCACAATTTACCCCAGTCTATTCGCTCTAATGGCACAATTTACCCCGCACCGGGGGCAAGTTGTGCCACAAAACCACTTTTTTTTCGAAAGCTATATTTCTCAAACAGTTTATATAAGATCCAAAGTGATTGTTCCCAGGGATGCACAACATCCTAAACTATATGTGCATATTTTAGTTGGAGGCATTACTGTGATCCCCTCGCTTTAAAGGCACTTTAAGTAAAAATTGGCACTATTAACCCCACTCTCCCCTATGTGCACATTAATGAGACATGACAAGCAAACACGAAACACAAAAAGGCTGATGATAACATACATATCAAGCCAACTAGTTTCTGTGCCTGTAGTAGCTTCTTGATCTCTAACCTTCACCTGCTAAAGTGACGATAATTTGTGTCAAACGTGTAAATTTTGCACAAGTTGTATTTATTTAGCAGGTGTCTTTAAAAATATTTAAAAATGATGCGTTTTTGGGAGATTCCTTGTGTATTTGCGTGTCAACCATCTCAAACACAATTCATGTAGCATTTGCGGCATCTAAGTTGTGCTGATGCATGTGAACGATCAAAACAGGCTCATGTGTTTAGTATAGTAAGGCCACATAATCAGAAAATATTATTGCCTTAACCATATCATATGTAAGAAAAAAATCAAAGATGGCACATAAAAAAAAGATCATTGCTGGTGGTGTGGCTCACCCTCTCAGCATGCAGTGCAGGGAAGAAGCAGAGCGCAGGATAAGACTCCTGTAACACCAGGTTGATGTCATTGGCTGAGGCATCAATGCGCGCGATGACCACTTCCTCCTGGTCCTTGAAGGCCTCGGCTAGCTCCTCCCACAGTGGGAACAGGGCACGGGACCTCTGACTGTAGGGGAGGTCTGAAACACACACACACACACACACACACACAGACACGCACAATGTTGGACTGCTCTGAGTGTGTGATGTGAGTAAATGAAGTGTGTGAAAAGTGTGTTTACATACACAACATTAGAAAAACAGTCCTGTCGGGGTTGAAGGCAACTTTTTCCAGGTTCATTCCCACCAGCTCCTTCACCGGCTGTTCATCCCAGCCTTCAGGTATTGGCTCGCTCTGCATCTTGGGCTACACACACACACACACACACACACAGTGTTTATATGTGAAGAGCATCTCTACTTGATTCCCTCATTATTAATTATGCTCTCTAAGCATGCAGTGTTCATAGAGGGTACCTTAGCCTTTCCTTCCAGGTAGCTTTGACAGAATTTTTTTATGGTCTCTGCGTCAAGAGTGTCAGAGGGAAGGTGGTAGGTCACATGGTTTGTCAGGTTGACCAGTCGGATGAGAGGAGCCTCAGATACCCGAACCCGGAAGTACTCGAGCAGCCGACCATTACGAGGCTCATCCACATCAACAAACACGAACAACACCTGAATAAGCACAGACACACACACACACACACACACACATACAGGGCTGAAGAATTGCAGCAGCTTACAAGCTAGGGACGGATGCTGTTTTCAAGCCCTGTTGCTGGAGGAACTACTTTGTTTCTGTATCACTACACAACAGTTTCATCCTACTGGTGAAAACTTAAGGTCGCTGCTTGAATTGTGTTGTTTTCTGGCCCAGATCCACTTCATTCATTTTGGGGAACAACACTCCCGCCAAAGGTCTCATTTTCACCACAGGGAAGAAGTTGACAGATTAAACCAGGTGGACACTCAAATGGAGTAGCAAATACCACTGTGTGGGTAAGAACCTGAACTTTCATTTTGTCCTGACTAGGTGGTACATAGACGGCAACAATGTGACAGCACCAGGGTTAACCAACCTGTCAACTGCAGGACAGAGGGCAAAATGTGTGATGCACAAGATTGCAAAACAGAAAGTGTGTTAGGGAACTGGGCTTGATCATGCAAATCCACGCAACTATCAGTCCCGTCTCACAGCAGTTCATGATTTAGTCACAAAAACTGATTCTATAGATTAGTGTCCACAGACACAAATTGTCCATGTTTTTGTGACAGCCTGAACTTAAAGGTAATGTATTTCAAATGGAAGTATGTTTCGTACCTGTACCAAGTATCGTGAGGTAGTATAAGGAGCCACAAAGCCCATGTAAGGACTTGGGCTGGTGGAAGGGTTCATCAACATGACTTTCACCCAGGCGACACATTTTTGAGTCCAAGGAAAGGGTTCATTTTCATAATGTGAACAAAACCATATTATGTGTCTAAACCTATCCTTTTTCCTAACCTTAACCAAGAGGTTTTTACGCCTAAATCTAACCTTTCCCCACCTGGATATACATTTTTGTCAGCTAAAGCTACCAAAATTTAGCCTCTTCTGCAGGTGGTTTAGCCACTTTCTGTAAAGGAAAATTCATAGACAAAAATTAAATTTGCATTTGTATGCACGAAAAGGCAAATTTGCTTTCATTGACACACACACACACGGAAAGAAGTGTGTGTGAGTGCATGTGTGTATGTTTGGGGTGGTGAGTGTGTCTGTGTATAATTGCAACCTTCAGCCTGAAGGATTTTGCAGCACTGTAGAAGGCAGCGTGGATCTCATTGAAGTCCTCTGAGCTTTTGTTGGCAAAGAGGAGGGCGTGGTTCATCACAGGGGATGTTAAAATCTGACTGGCTGTCTGGAAGAGAGAGAAAACTCTAATCAATATATAAATATATACAAATATATGATTAACTATGACAAATGTATGAAAGGTTTGCATTCCCTTGTATGTTGAAATGTGCCTTTAGCAGGTGCACACAAAGTGTCGGCGCTGTGTTGCTATGTTGTTCACCCTACGGGATTTGACAATGGTGATTATTCTTACCACCCCCTTGTACAGTGGCACAGCGGTTCCCTGAACGGTAACTATAGTAAAAAGCCATAGCTAGAAAATTAGCACTGTTATATTGTCATATATTTCTTTTTCTTTTTTTTCTTTTTCTTTTTTTTTTCTTTTTTTTTTTTTTTACAGTAGAGTAGGTCATTCAAGGTGCAATTGAGAAACTGCTGCTTGAGTCCTCCCAGAAACATGCAACCAAAAAAATAGCATGGAGCCAAATTCATCAGATTCATTTGTCGTTTTTTAACAAATTAAAGGGTAATAAGTGAAACAATAACAACAAAAACTATATTAATAATTATTTGTTTATCTGTCTATTTTACCGCAGGTATATCTTAAGGATAATGAATCCATTTAAGTGACTTAATTAAAAAAAACACACACACAAATACAAATACAATAAATATTACTGATTGTGTTAGTATTGAGACACGTAATGATAACTGGTGAAGGATGAACGGAGAGTGAAGCAGAGGAGACACACATCTATAGCAGCAAATGCACCAAAAACTGAATGTTTTGAACCCAAAAAGGAGATTTACGGGTGTTTGTCAGTGCTACTGCACAGACGCTCGACTGCCAATAGTTCAAGTGGAGTTTGATGATTAGTGGTAAGTTTCTCAATACCAGCTCAGTCAGAGAAAGTGTTGAATTTACCCAGGGACACCAGGCTAGAGGAGTTAGACATACTGCCATTTGAAAAAAAAAAATTCTTTAATACGCTACAGCTGAAAAACTGTTTCAAACTGGCTTCCCATGGATTGCACCACCTTGCAATATTGTATACCTGTCCATTGTATTCAGTGACCGGTTCCATCTGGTAGACGGTGATAAAGACGATCAGCTCCTCCTTAGACGTCTGAGGGGTCATTTTGTATGCCTGGATGAGCTTAGACTGCACCAGACAGACACACAGATACACACACACACACACACACACACACACACATGCACACACGCACACACATACAATATACACAGGTAAGAGTTTAAAAACCGTTTGCTGTAATATTACTGTGTTTGTGTTCCCACAGCACAATGTGATGATCTAATTTTTCAATTTGATTTGACTTATACACATTATGTTGCTACATTTGCCATGGAAAGATGGATGATGAAAAAAGTCACAAATTACAAAATTCAGGAAATTTACAGTATATCAGGTTTACACAGAGCCACAAATTTTCTTCTGCCACATTTTCTAAAAATGTAGAACAACCTCTGCTATTTAAATGGCCCTGTGACTTTCTTGCTTTAACTTTAAAGGTATTAAAAGAAGTAGTCCTTTAATTTCTCATAAGTCTCCTTGCTCAGGATGCATTTTTTGTAGGGTAATGTAGCAAGATACACATTTTTTTCCCTCATATAAAACAAAACTTTAGATAGGGCTATGTAACGTTATTATAAGAATTTTGTCAATACCAGAGTGTGTTCTCATCAATGTGTGTGTGTTTATGTGCTTATTTAGTGTGTATTGTACGTTTAGCACCTTTTGGAGCAGCAGCACCACATCATATGTGACACCGTATTTGCTGATTAGTTCTTTGTCCTGGGTCACAACAAAGCTGACGTCAGGAAGGTCAACCGCTGCGGCATAGAACACCTGGACGTAGTTGTGGTCCAGGTCCTACACACACACACACACACACACACACACACATTATTATTCATAGGATTTAGTCTAGTCACAACACCAATGACAATACAAGGAGAATCAAACTGCCACCAGTCACCTTGAACAATCCCACGACTTGCAGTTCATCTGAGCTCTCTGATTGGCTAAGGTCAGTGATGAGGTCAGTAGGAGACCCCGCCCTCCTCTTCAGCCAGGTCAAAATGGAGGCGCTGTTCTTTGGAACTAAAAAATCACAATCATGGAAACCAACAGTTAATCCTCAACATCTGACTCCAGGTCTGAACTGAGCAGGACTCAACATTTTGAAAATTTTGGGCAAGTTTGTCTGTCAAGTTACATCCACTAAAAGTGCTTGTTTTTGCCACTGACAGGCTCAGATTGTTATAAGTGTTGGACAACATTACGGAAAGGATTCCTACAGAGATAGACGGTTGCTCTAAAATCTTGCGAGAGGTGAGTTGCTGCAGGAGAACAGTGGAAACATGAGTGAGAGTTGGAGAGAAGAGTCACTGGGAAGATTTTGCTGTTTTGGAGTACAGAAAGCACAGCCTAGTGTTATCTCAAAGTTAAAAAAAAAAATAAAAAAAAATTGTTTGCATATTTCCAAATTGTTGCAACAAAATGTCCCACCACAGTTGCTGTAGCAGACTGCTATATGTTGGATAGGGACACACTGAAGTTGTAGCTAGCTGTTTAGTTGTGCTACTCATCAATCCAAACACTCCTGTTGGTATCATGTGCCTTTCACACCATGAGGTCTGCAGTGACGTTTTTTTTTTTTGTTTTTTTTTTTTACCAGGATTACAACTACCAGCTGAAGAGGAGAAGAAATCCTCCACCAAAGCACTTATAATGACAATCTGACCCTGTCAGGGGCAAAAAAAAGCTCTTTTCTTGCTCAATAATGGACCGATATCAACATTTTTTGTCCTTATCAGTCATTTGGACCCCAGAAGGTCGAAAAATTGGGCCAAAGTTGAAAGATTT
Organism: Myripristis murdjan; assembly: GCF_902150065.1. Taxonomy (NCBI): domain Eukaryota; kingdom Metazoa; phylum Chordata; class Actinopteri; order Holocentriformes; family Holocentridae; genus Myripristis; species Myripristis murdjan. The sequence continues at coordinate 27,328,316 of NC_043980.1, forward strand.
ATGTTTATGTTATGACGTTATCATTTAACATCAAAGGGTTGTGTTTCTTATACAGGTGATAAATCACAACTCCATAAACTTGTACTGATATGAGCTTACTACAGGTGGGAAATGAACGAAGCCGGTATTAGCTTTTGTGTGTACCGGGGCAGGGCACTGGGTTGTGTTTGTCGCCAGAGAGGTACAGCCTCAGCGTGGGCGGGCCTGTCGCATTCAGCTCTTTGGCCAGGTCCTTTTCCTGAGACACATCTACCATAGCCAGTTTGACCTCCGACCCCTGAAGCTCCGCGGCAGCACCCTCGAAAGCTGCTGACACTCGATGGCCATCTCCAGACAGAGGTGCGTCTATATGCACACACACACACAGAGAAACGCATACACACACAGGACATGATTTTTAGCTTGTAGAAAAAGAGGAATATATGCTGCAATGTGTGGCAGCTAGATCAGAAAAATGCTTTTGTTCATGATTATAATTGGCTGTGCAGTCACCAAGAAGATAATCACAGGTTTATAATGGCTATACAAAAAAAAGTTTCAGTCACAGGTATTGCACAGTGTAAACAAGTACTCAGGATGAAGCTTGGTGAGTTTCGGTGTGACTTACAAAAGTGCACCAGCAGCTGCTTGTGTTTTCTCAGTGCTCTGTTGAAGTTTCCTTTCTTCAGCTGTAAAACTCCATCCTTCTCGGGGAGTGATTTGTCTCCCTGTCGGTCAGGCTGTGTGTCAGCCGTGATGCACGCACAGAGACAGAAGGCCGTCACCCCCAGCAGCAACAGTCTCCTCATGTTGGTTTACCCACAGACTGACAAATTGAATGCTGGGACAAGCTTGACAGGAAGGCATGGAGGGGGTGGTGAAAGGAAGGGCTGATAAGTGTGTGGACGTGTGTGTGTGTGTGTGTGTGTGTGTCAGTGCTGAGCTGGTAGTTGCGAATGCCATTGTTATCTGCCGTGCTTGGCCCACCAGTCTGTAGCTGATTAACTCTCCTATCTGAGCCCTGCTGTATCTCTGCTGCTGGCTGCTGTTCATATCAAGCATATCACTTCTATCTCCATGCCCTTTGCCTTACACTATTTGGCTCTGCAAGGTCAAATGCAAACACAAAAGCACACACACTCACATAATCACTCGATCTCTCTCTCTCTCTCTCTCTCTCTCTCTTTCACACTCTCACAAATGCACATCTACTGTACACTAACACACTCACATCAAATTCCACTTCTTGCAAAGATAAAAAAAAGCACCAGACTCTGTCAAAGTAATTCAGACCTTTTTTTTATTTTCCTATCAACATGATAGAGTGATGAATGATGATAGTAATAACACTTTGGAGTAAAAAAAAGAGAAAGTTGAGTCCAGCTTGGCAGATGTACAGAGCATTAGGCTACATGTCATCACAACAACAGCAGGGACCCGAGGTGCACTGATCGGTCAGTGAAGGCAAATCAACAGCTGACCCAGCAGTGCTTTTTGTCACTCCATCTTCCAAGCCTAGCATTTACAGCAGGTCCGTATCAGGGAATGGCATTAAGACCTGAATATACAGTAAAAAGAAGGGCGTGATTCAATATTTACACACCACGGCCAGACAAAAAACAACCATTAAAAGTAATGCCAAAGCTATTTTTTGAACGGCATAATGATATTTGGAAAATAATAAATGGATGTGGAAATGTCATTTGCTGAAGTTGTAACTACATGCCTAACAATAACTTAAAGAAAAGCTACACAGAAGAATAAATTATAGCTTGTTCAGACAGTTTTCCATGGGCTTTGTTTACTTTAATAAATAAAAAAACATCTATAAAATATCCATGCTTAGACAAGTAGCCTCCTTTATCACTGAATTAAATATGAGTTTGCTTTTTAAAAAAAAAAAAAATCCACAATAGAAAAGGAGAAACATTAATACATTTTTTTTCTTCTTTTAAATTTCCGAAGCTATTAAAATAAAGTCATCGTGAGTCACAAAAAAAAAAGGAAAAAGATGCTAAATTACAGTTTGTCCTGAGTGCCTTCAAATCCGTGGCTTGGACATCATCGTCTTCATCATAAATGTCCCCGCCTCTGTCCCACTGTCTGTTTGCATCAGTCACACTGTCAGTCATAGATTCCTCAGTACAATGTGGTGCAGAGCATGCTGCACACAACAGAGGGATCATTTGGCACGGGTTAAGAGGTAAAAACATGCTTTGAGTGGGTGTTAAAACGGTGTTTTCCAGTTTATGCACATAAGGATGTATTTGATCACTCTTGTCCTTGTTGTGCTCTACAATTAACACCCATCAAAACACAGGATTATAGGCTAAAAGTACAAAAAGTCTGACTTTGCCTGGTTTGTAGATCAAAAATCGTCCATTTTGATGGGCGCAAATATAGTAACACCATGAAAAAACAATAGATCTGCACTGAAGAATGCCTCAGGGATGCGCTCTTGAGACTGGAGTGGCAGTAATAATAACGTGATTAGATTGGAAAGAGCGTCTTCTTTATGCTTATGGGTTCATCGGGCGTAAATATGCAGGTGGTTATTGCATTGTGGGCAGGAGTGATGTACGTCTTGGACACCATGCATCATGAATGGAATCAGACAGCAGCCGCAGACCAACCTAGAAACACACACACATATATACACACATAAGTTATGAGTTTGTTGGAAGTTTTGTGTGTGTGTGTGTGTGTGTGTGTGTGTGTGTGTGTGTGTGTCCTCTCACCCCGTCAATGTGAAGAGTAAACACATGCACCAGGCAGCCCTCCCAGGAATGTATGCAACTTTAGTCGTGACAATCTGGTGACAGTAGGGGCACTGTATGACACCGGGGCTCTCTCCCAGCGCAGAGACGGCCTGCGGCTGGACCACCACCACTGTCGGGGCCGGCCTGGTCTGCACTGTCTCTGTTATGCCAACTGGCAGACAGAAAGAAAGAGACAGAGAGACATGAAATATAGAGGGAAACAGGGGAGGAGAACAGGAGAGAACAGGATGAAGAGAAAAGCAAATTCAGTGGTGTGTTCTCCAGCCTGGTTGACTTCTATGTGTTATTTCAAGAGGAAAAAAAGTAAAGGTGGAGTCCAGTTACTTTGTGTTGAATGATGGATGATGTATCCAGGCTGCTGTGGCACTGAGGTTACAGCCGTTGTCACTGTGGGCGGAGCCAGGACAGGGAACGGATCCGGCTGCACGGTAACTGCGAAAGACAGACTTATTAACTTACAGCAGGGTGCATGGAAATACGCTGCAACTGAGGTTTTTGTTGACCTGATGGACTGTGACAAGGAGTGGGGTGAGCAAGTGGGTGAGAGATAGAGAAACAATACCTGCTTCTCTGTAGGTGGGAGGAGGCGTGGGTGGAGATGCAAGCGAGGCATCGTAGGAAGGGGGAGGGGGGATGTTGAGTGCATCAGGGCTCAGAGCAGGAGGGTGTAGATTGGCCTCATCGTAGGACGGAGGGTCCATCAGGAGATCATCAAATGAAACAGGATGCTGGTGGTGAAGACAGAGACAACCCGGGCTGTGAGGCAGAACATAAGCCAAGCACCGTTGACATAAAAGGCACAGGCCCAGGGTCAGATCTTACAAGGCCAAACGTCCCGCTGACACAGTGATTGCGCTCTCAATGACTGGCTGATGCTTTGTCTCCTGGAAACTTGGGTGATGGAGCTTTCTCTTTCCTAGGCTCTGGTTACTGTTGTGGAAATTATTGTTGTCTTTTCCCCTTTATATATTTTATTCTTTTTTTAATCATTTATTTATGTTTTTATGTGTTTATTTAATCTCATAAAATACATTGTAACACTGTTGGCTGTGTAATACATGATCAATTTTTCTTCTTATTGCTCTTCTTGTTCTTCTTAATCAAGAGGGTTATCGTACATATCACATTTTCTCAGTATACAGTGTTTTTTTGTACTCTGCATAACTGAAATGAACAAACATTGCCATTTCATCATAATTCTTAACTGGTAAAATCAGCCCTTTTTTTCCAGCTCAGTGTGTACATAGACACTGGACCCTGTGAAGTCAACTAATCATCTCTAAATAAGCAATTTAAATATGTCTGCCTCCAGCCTCACTGGAGTTAGAGCAGAACGCTGACAGTGGGACACAACTTCCAGTAGCAAGCTTCCCAATTTCAACTCTGACTATAATTGTGGATGGAGGCTGCTGGGATTTGTTTATTAGTTTATTAGAATCCCCATTGGCTAGTATCATTGTGCCAGCTACTCTTAATGGACTTGACACAGTATTTACTTACTGACACATAGTTAAAGATCCACTATACAAAACTGAGGGTCAGTAGAAGTGAGTACTATTTAGACTCACCTGATTAAAGAAAAAAATGAATAAATAAAAAATAGCAACACTTATTCTGGTGACTGGGATGCTAGTGATAACCCTGACATCATAGAGGAATAGCCCCTTTGTCCTGTGGGCAGCCAACAGGACCCACAGGTCCTGCAGGATTACCGATCTTATGCCGCACTCTAGCTTATTCCACATTCCTGATCCTCAGCAGTTCTGCATAGTGCACCTTTAAAACACATTAAGTATTTTTATACCGTTCATTACAACATTGCACAACACATTTATAACTTACAAAATAACCCAGCACTTTTTATAACTTATAGGTACGTGAGCTTTGTTAAGAATAGGCCTATAACAAATGTAAGATTGTCGCCAACGCAGACAAAAAGTCTTTGCATCATAAGTTCACGTTAGTTTCTATGGTCAGCTGCATCGGATGCTCTACTGCTTCCTCCATTTCTTATGAATCAAAATAGGAAGCTGCATTTGAGACTGTTATTTATTTACCAGTATAAACATTGACCAGTATGCATTCAAAGTAAGACCAGGGCAGGGTCGTAGGAAAGTTAAACACACACTGCAAAATCCACTGCAGCATATAATGGTTGGTACACAGAGAACAAGGAGATCATGTGCTTTGCTACAGGTTGCCATTTGTAAATTGTGTGATAATGCATTACTCACAAAATGTATTTATTTAGTATTACTGTATAGAATATGTAGATAAGATAACCCGGTTTTGAACACACAACACAAAAATAGAGAGGAGATTCTGGGAATCAGCTGCATACATAACATTGTATCTGCAACACTGCATTTATTATGTGATTAGGGGGTAGATGTACAACTAAACATGCAGAAGTTCAGCTATCAAAGTGTAAAATGTAACACTGTGAAGCTGATTCACTTTCTTGTACCGCAGCAAAACTGTGAATCATGCAGCTCCACCTCATTGCCTTTCCACCGCAAGATAACTTTCTTTTACTACTGTTAAACTCACTGCATCAGCCACAACACTGACACGGCTGTGTCACTAATTATTCTGGCGCAGGGACGCTCACATGGAAGATTTCTCTTATGTAAGCAGGCAAATGTCCACCTGTGGTCCTGCCAGACTCCAAACAAGAATAAAGCTGCCTCTGCTATATACCAAAATTCAATTAAAATATAGTAGCTGACCTCACAAATAAAACTGTGTAGAAGATATCAAAACAGCGGTCTTACCGTAGACAAATGAAAAACCTCAGCGAACACAAACACTTCCCATGTTGGTGTCAGTCATGACATCACAGCTTGTGGAACCTGTTTTACTCTGGAATGAGAAACATGTGGCTCTTCACTTCCCCAATACCTTCTCCTTCCTCTTATTTCTTCTTAGTTTTTTTTTTTTTTTAAACTGTTTTCATCATACAACCTACCTTCTATCTGTACCTCTTTTGACCATGCACCTCCCGAGCTTCATCCATCACTATCTGCCACTCCGTCTGTGTTGCCATTCATGTCACTTTAGGAATGAGAGACACATGACTTTTTTTCTATCTGTCCATCTACCTACTTCCTCGTTCTTTCCTCCCTCCTTCCCTCCCTCCCTCTGCCGCTCTGTCTTTGCTCGCTCAGTTTTATCATTTACCTCTTGCTTTCCATAGACACAGTGCCATTTGTATGGTAGATACCAGCTTCTTTAAATGCCCTTTCTCTTTGTGTCTTCCACTTCTACTTTTTTGTTTCCCAATTATACCAAGCTTGGGTTCACACTGAAATGAATGGCACATTTTGGTGTTCCTCATAAACTTCCTCTTTGATAAATGTATCACATCACTAACTTTACACTAAGGCAGAGATGTGTAGGTTTTTTTTTTTTTTTTTTTCAAAGGATAATTTCAACCTAAAATACATTAACATGTTTTAAAAGCAGAGATTGGTGACTCACATTGAATGCCATTTTGTTGTTTTAGGGTGTTACTCCCTTTTTTGTTTGGTAAACTCCCCATACAGGATGCACTTAAAGAGCAGCTGCAGGTTGGGACGGTATGACTACAATGGAGCTTAACAGGAGAAAGGAGCTGCATTTCTCTCTGTGTGTTTGTTTAACATCGCCGCAACTCCCTGAGCCTACAAAGGAAACCTTGTTCATTTATTTTTAGGGGCTGACATTGAAACCTGGCAGTTAATGTGTCTGTTTAGATTACTGAATATTTTCCCAACTCAGTGTCATTGTAGCTGTGCAGAGATTGCCTCTCATTTAATTCACTTTTGGTCTGTGAGCTGCAAGTCAACAAAAATGCAACCTCAAATCACAAAACAGGACCAGAAACGCAACACTTATCACCTGATCCAAACATTTTAAACAGTTTTAATGTGTTTTAGGCTGGAGTTTTCCTGCTCCAGCTGTACATTTGCACTGTATTTTTTTGATGCATGTTGTATGTTTACAATTTAGCAATCACAATATCACCGGACGATGCTGTGGTGGTCTTGTGTGATCTCTAAAACTAAACCTTCTTAGTCATCTTCCTTGTTTAAGTAAGGATTAAAAAAAAAAAAAAAGGCTCAGTCACACACCAGGTTACTCATAGCTGGGTATCATCAAATGAGGTCATGTTCTCCATTTGTATTCATTATTTTGTTCTTCCTGGAGCTGGAAGTTTAGTAAACCAGCCAACATGAACTGTCCAAAGGGCTTTAGGTCAAATGAAGTGTGATGAAGACACTCAACAACATAACATCTGTGATTCAAAATATTTTATTAAGAAACACTGGAAGCTGCAAGATTGATCCTGATTGGCTGAAGCCAGAGTGACATCACAGCTCATCTTTTGATGTTTTGTTGGCTGGAGGCTGCAATGACTCATCGGTCACCTGAGAGAGAGGAAGACAGATTAAATAGCTGAACGGTGAGTGCATAGATTTATAGTTACAAAAAGATAAACAACGCGGCCATGCAGATGCAGACCTCCTCTTTGTTGTCGTCATCATCATCATCATCATCATCATCATCATCATCATCATCATCATCATCCTCCTCCTCCTTAGGCAACACTCCTCCGTTGTCCAGGAACTTAGACAGAGTCTCCAGATCTCTGCTGCCGGTGTAGTCGACCACCTGGAGGACATCAGAGGAGGAGGAAGGGACACAAATCTTACAAATAATCATTCAAGAGAGTGAGAGTGCAGGCGTTTGTGTATAGGTGTGTACTTGTGTATGAGTGTGTGTGTGTGTGTGTGTGTGTGTGTGTGTGTGCATACCTCCTTGCCACCAGCAGGGAAGTATTTTAGTGTGGGGAACCCAGAGACAGAGACTGATTCCACCTCGTTGGCGGTGGCGTCCATCTTGGCTATGATGATGTCATCACGGTCAGCGTACTTCTCACCCAGCTTCTCCCAGATAGGAGCCAGTTCTTTACAGTGGCCACACCATGGAGCATCTGCGCACACACACACACACACACACACACACACACACACACACACACACACACACACACACACACACACACACACACACGTCAGGTGAGGTGTGTACAGGTGATGACTGGCTCACCTGGTGTGTCTGCAATGTGAGGATTGCATAATGTTGAAATGTCACGGGCTGCTGTGAAAGACAATGGGTCAAAAACCAAAATACCTGTCAACACAGCCATTTATCACCCCCGAGAACAGTGAAAAAACATACACAGACAATCAAAAAAAGATCTGTTTTCACTTTTATCTGTATTCATTTTAATTGAAAAATGTACATGTTAGAAAAAAAATGCTGATCCCTGTTGTTGATATTGGCTACGGCTCTCCTTAGTGATGGGTTGGTGACATTTAGGTCCCATGTCAGGCGTTATTAACATAATCGGTGTTGTGCAAGTCACTGAAAATTAGTAATTAGTTACACTATAACAGGTAACAAGTCCAATTAAATTTCAGTGATTGTAATTGCGTTATTTAATATGAAAAAGTAATTTGTCACATTTTTTCCTACCACTAAAAGTAGTGGAATTACATTAACATATTATTTAATAATGCCTTTCCTCCAAAACTAAATATAATGTAGCATTTTGACACGCCCCAAAATATGTGTATATGCTTACATACCATGTGATCAACTCTATGTACAGTGAAGAAATGTGAATGTAACATCACTGGCACAGTGACACAGGAAAAAGAAAAAGGTTTTTGTACTGTAAATAAATGGCTCTGTCAATAATTATTTGATAATATGGTTTTTGCCCCATCAGCCTTTCATTGAGGACCGCCCTGATGTTACTGTGCAGGCAGGCAATCCGACTTACAAAACTCTACAAAGACGTTTTTGGTCGAGTCCAGAGCAACAGCCTCGAAGTTCTTCCCCACCAGGACGGTGACGGGGCCTTTGTTCCAGTCCTCGGGGAGCTCCTCGCTCAGCAGGTGGGGCTGCAACACACACCACAATCACAAGAAAAGGTGAAACGAGAGCTGGTGCAGTTTGGGTTTGCTTTGAAGGATGATATGACTGTGACAGCTTCGGTTCCTCTCTGCTCACCACACTAGTAGGAAAACTGCAGTGCAGAGGTGGAGAGGGATGGGAGGGGGGCAGCTATCATATGGTTTTATATAGTTGGAAGACACTACAAAACATCCACTGACTCTCTTCTTTGCTCCAATTTCTTCTTTTATATTTAATGGCAGGAAAAGGTAAAATATGAGTTACAGCCAAAAACTCAGTTCAACATAAACTGACAGGAGTATCTGTACAGGCAATGCCTACTGTTATATACCTAAATATCACCCACACTTAAATGTCAGGAAAGATCTCAACAAATATATTTTAATGTAAAACAGGGGCTTTCAAAGTGGGGCCCAGGGACCCCCAGGGGTCCTTGAGGGGCTTCAAGTGGATTTTCAGCAAGTTTTTTTCATATCAGGCCAAAATCACTTCAAATGGGGCATCTATGGCATAACGAAATTTACTTGGGGGTTCAAACCCCTGAGGATGTTTTGTCATCGTTGAGTGTGTGTGTATGTGTGTGTGTTACCTGGGCTGTGCCATCCAGTACAGACTGGCAGAAGTGTCGCAGTGTGTTGGCCGTGAGCTCCTTGGCTTCGATGGCGAACTTCTTCACCGTGTCTGTGTTGATGATGCGAGCGGTCGGGGCGTCGCTCTCAGACAAGCCAAAGTACTTCAGCACATGAGACAGGCCTGATGTCACGTCAATCACAACGAACAGCATCTGCACAGGCATATGTGGACACACACACACACACACACACACACACACGAAAACCAAGACAGCAGAGTTATATCAATTAAATTACTTCCATCAAATGATTATTTGTCTTTGTCTCTGTCTTTCTTTCAATGACACACACACACACACACACACACACACACACACACACACACACACACACGAAAACCGAGACAGCAGAGTTATATCAATTAAATTACTCCCATCAAATGATTATTTGTCTTTGTCTTTCTCTCAGTGACACACACACACACACACACACACACACACAAACACACACACACACATGGTGTGGGTCAGTGTGTTACCTTGCCCTTGAACTCCTTGGCAAGAGTCCTGTAGTCGTCGAGCAGGGCGGTGTGACTCTCCACAGTGGAGTTGATGAACAGCAGGCTGTGTGTGTGGATCTTTGAGCTGAAGATCTTATCTGCGTTCTGGACACACACACACACACACACACACACACACATACACACACACACATATGCACACACACATATGCACACACACATATGCACATAAACATATATACACGTAAGCATATGTGGAGAAAACAACTACAGTATGTGTGTGTGTGTGTGTGTGTGTGTGTGTGTGTGTGCCTTACATGTTCACTGAACGTTATGATCAGCTCCAGGCTGTTTTCTTGGATGAAGGCGGTCAGCTCATCTTTGTCCAGCTTCTTTTCTTCTGACAGTGTGAGGTCTGCTCTGCCATCATCAAACTAACACACACACATTTGTATTACTGTGTGGACCTTCATAGTCAACATTAATTTGATGAGCCCCTAATCCAAACATTAACCTCCTTCAGCACGAGCCTACAGCACCTTAACACTGCAGATGTATGAAATGTTGTTGTTGTTGCTGTTGTTTGATTTACACTGTCTTATAATCCTGTATGAGATAGGCCATTTGACATGACACAAAAATAAAACTCAGCAGTCAAACCTAAGCTCAAACTCAGCTTCAGCCTCAAAGCCTTAATAAAAATCTCCATGGCATGCTAAGGTAGGAGGAGAAGAAAAATGCCATCCTTTTAGATGATTTCACTCATATTTCTAAGCAAAAAAAAGAAGAAGAAAAAAGTACACCCACTGTAAAAATACTGAGACCCATCTCTGACAGCAGGTGGCAGCAGAAGCTCACATGGTTTTGCCTTCTTGTGTCCTCATATTACCTCTCGAGGAAAACTCCACCCTCCACTCGATCTCTAAATGTATGTGTGTGTGTGTGTGTGTGTGTGTGTGTGTGTGTGTGTGTGTGTGTGTGTCAGTGCATCAGTGTGAGCTCATACCTTTCTGAAGAGCACAACGGAGCTGGACTTCACCTCATACTTCTGGAAAACCTCAGGACTGGTCGTCATGGCAAACTCAACGTCGACCATGTCCATGGTAACCTCGGTGAACACCTTGGCCTCCTCACTTTCTGCGCTCTGATGGAGAGAAGGAGAAAATGACGCAGAAAAATAAGAAGATAGAGAGCTCAGATAGATAGATAGATAGATAGATAGATAGATAGATAGATAGATAGATAGACATACACTGAAGAATCCCACAACAGTGATATTATGAGAATCAATGAATTTTGCTGCAGAGGCTGGAGTGTCCAACACTGCAGCACTGGGGCCAGAACGACGCTTCATCCACTGGATTATGCCCTTTACTGTCCTCTTACCTGGCAAACACACACACACACACACACACACACACACATGCATAGAGGTAAGACATGAATGTTTACTGGTGATATATGCAGGTCATCGTGCAGTGAACCCAAAAATGTTGGCTTGCGGGTCCTGGGCTGTGTGTTTACCAGTGTAGTCGACAGGCTCTTTGCGGTTTCCATTGATAAACAGTTTCAGAGTTGGAAAGCCGCCAATGTCAAACTCCTCAGCCAGCTCCTTCTCCTCTGTGGCGTCCACTTTGGCCAATCGCATCACTGGTTCCTCCCCCTTGAGCTTCCCAGCCGCCTCAGCATACACCGGCTCCAGCTTTCGACAATGTCCACACCATGGAGCATCTGCACACACACACACACACACACACACACACACACACACTCTATGGGACTGAATCTAAAGAATGCCTCCAGTGTTCCTCCAAGATATTGAACACAGAAGATGTGTAATGTGGAATCCAACATGTTTCTTCTAGGAATAAAATGATATTTTATCCATTTGATCAGTGAGGTCAGGTCACACAATACCAGTTTGGGATGTCACAGTGATTAGAAACACTGGTCAATGACTGTGGTTAAATTTTTTTGATCAGCTGAGTGCTGCAAGCTTGTTGTTGTCCTGAAGAGCTTCTGGCCAACCTGCGGCCACATGCATAAAGCTCTGTATAGAGTTAGGATTAAAAATCTGTGTATGAACAGTATGAAGTATGCATTGACATTAAGGTTATTATATATTTTTGCATTTTTATTAGTTTAGTTTTCATTAGTTTTTTATTTTAAATTTGTTTTCACTTTCAGTTTAGTTTTAATTTATTTTGAAAGTGGCTTTGCTAGTTTAGTTTAGTTTTTATTCTTTGAAAATGCTTGGTTTCAGTTTAGTTTTTATTAGTTCCAGTGTCAGAAAAATTATTATGTGATAAAAACTCAACAAAACATTATACATTAAAAAAAAGATGAACAGATGAACAACCAAATAAATTGACAAAAAGACATTTTGCTCACAATTTTACTTGATGTGATCTATTTTTTTTGTAAAGCCTCATTTTTGTTTTTATTTCAGTTAACGAAAATGTTTTTTTTTTTTTTTTCACATTTAGTTTTCATTATTTCGGAAATGATAATAACCTTAGTTGAGGTACACATATTCTCACTGCACGTTCTTTGTTTTTATTTATGAGTTTCTGTGCAGCATACGCATGTTTTTGTCCATGCACATGATTAATACATCCAGCCCCCGACTGGCACAGCATGCTGTAATTGCCTAAATTCATTACACAATATACAATAATTGCAAGTTAAACAGCCTGGTCGGACATTGCCATTTTCACCAGTGTGAGGACTGTTTACCGATGAGCTGAGAGCACATGAGTGACACTTTCTGCTCCTCTCTCTTTGCTGTAATATGAACGTCATTTTTCAAATACGTCTCACCACCAGATGGGGAGACAAATCCCAGATTGCAGCTTTAAAGGGTCAGTTTCCCCAAATCAGTAAAATGAATACGATATTTTCTTTCTTAGCCTTGTGCAATCTATCAGTCCAGATAGTTTGTGTGAAATTTGTTGAGGTTTCCAGTGTGCTTCCAGTGTTCACATACAACGGAGCTGGATGGGTATTGTTTTGTGGAGCCCAAGCCCATGATCCACAGCCTGGGGGGTTTTACTGGGATCTATTTTCTGCCAAAGAACACTAGCAAAGGAATACACTCGAGCTTGCCGTTGTTCTTCGGCCCAGCCATGAAGCCCCATTGTACTGATGTGACAGGGAGGATCGTGGCACACGAGACACCTCACCATATCACACAGAAACTATCTGGGTGGATAAGGTGCATAAAGGGTAAGTGGGAAAACACCTTTGCCTTGTATTTTGGCAGAACTGTTCCTTTAACCAAAGCAGCAGCGAACCTGGCAGCTGCTCCACAGGCCTCGGCTCTGTCCGCTGGCAGATAAACATGGAAATGAGCTGCTGATAGTGACAGCGGCAGTTGGGCTCGGCCTTATCCCTTCACTCCTGTCCTCGTTTCTGCTGCGACCCCTGAACTCCACTGTGGGAGAGCTGCACCGAGAAAACATCTGGAGAGGCCACGTGCACGCTCACTGGCACGTGTGTTTTATAATGACGTGTTTTCTCGCCATGGAAAGCATTGCCAGCCTTTGATAGAGAACTTTTTTTTTTTCAACTGTTCCATTCAACCATTTGACACAAGAAACGATGAAGCTACTCACAGAATTCCACCAATAACAACTTGTTCTCGCTGAGAGCTCTGTCAAAGTTGTTGATGTGGAGCACCATCACATCCTTCTCCTCCTCTATCTCGGTTGTTTTCTCCTTCTTTGGCCTCTCCTCCACCGCCTCCTCTGGTGCCTCTGTCTCCTCGTCAGCGCCGGCGTCTGTCTCCTCGGCGTGGATGCTGGACGCCCACAGGAGCAGGCCCAGCAGAGCTGCGTATGTCAGCGTGCGCGTCCTCATGTTGGTGTTTCTCTCTCGTCCCTGACACCAACTTACTCTGTTACCTGTGCTCAGGTGTGGGCACCAACATGTGAGACCGAGACGGTGTGTGTAGCGAGAGTGTGTCTAAGCTGGGGAGTGTGTGTCAGAATGTTACTGGCCTTCTTGCCTGTCCAATCACAGGTTAGGCCTGCGCGGACTCCATCCAGTCAAAGACAGTCACGTGGTGCTGTGCACCTTCACAAACGCACACCGCTTTATCTCTTCTTTCTCTCCTCCCTTTTTGTACCTGTTCTTGTCTCCTCTTTCATGTTTTTCCCGTTTCCCGTTTACAGCTTTCGCCATCCCACCAGAATGGAACACGTATGCTTCCTTGCCCTCTTCTGCCCTCCACCTCTTTCTGGGCCTTATCACACCCTCATTTACCTAAAAACAGCGAGAGCATGGCAGCAGCATGTGCAGTTATCACCTGTTTCTTTGCCTTTCTCCCATATACCCATTGCCATTTACCTAAACCACAACAAATCATCTTTAGTTCCCATTTTATTCAAGTATGCACTTTTTTTTTTAAATTTACTTATTTACTACTGATTTCTATGTGACTGTCTGCCTTGTGTGCTTCTTTGTGGCTGTTGTTGTTGTGCAGTGTGTTTGACTCTGTTGTTGTCATTGTGGTTGTTGTTGTTGTACTGTTTTTTTTTTTTTTTTTTTTTTTTAGTGCTACTGCAGCAGAATCAATTGCCCGTCGGGGACAAATAAACTTGAACAAACATCTCCTACTTCTCTCCCATCCTCCTTCATGCTCTTCTTCCACACTAATAATAAACAGGTTGCAGCATCAAATGTAACTGATCAGTTCAGCTCAGAAGCTGGTAAATCGATCCTACATCCAGGGTTTGATTGGACATGAAGTGTTAGACTGTATAAAAATGTGTTATTTAGGATTGTTGTTGCAGTTATTTGGGATTTAAAAACAAACATGTATTTCCTCACGTGTTTATTATGTTTATTATGTTGTGTCAGCTGTGACTGTCTCTATGTGTGCACTCAATAAAAGACAATTCTGTGTTATCACATGCATTAAAACACAATGAAGTCTTGAATTTTGAAACACAACCCAAAGATATATATTTCCTTTTTACTTTTATTTTTACATTTGTGTATCAAAAAAGAACAACAACATGAATAAAGTCCTCAGCTGCTGTCAGATATCAGTCCGAACAGGACGTAGTGTCTAATGTTGCTCAGTGTGAATGTGTGTGCTCTCTGTCAGTGTGTGTGTGAGCTCAGGGTTTGGATCCCAGTTTGCCAGCAAGTCACTGAAGTCAGGCTGGCTGCTGTCGAGGGTGTGTGTGTTGGGGTGTGAGTGCAGGTTACAGTGTGTGTGTGTGTTAGGGGTTGCATGTGTGCTGTCCTCTGAAGGTGTATCACTTGAGTGTGTGTCAGGGGCATTACTGAGCGCGAGCAGAGAGCAGCACGGGATTGGCTCAGTCCAGAAACTGAGTGGCAGATGCCGTTTAATCATTGGTCGGCCCTGGCTCGGGCCCCTGTGGTCGAACAGTTCAGCCAGGGGCCCCAGACCACTGTTGCCGTTAGTAGCGCTGACTCTTTGGTCATTAATGACAGTCTCTTGGTCCTCTGGACTTCCTGTTCTTGCGATCCGCAGTAGGTCGTCATAGTAACGCAGGCGTCCGCTGGTTGTTACAGATACAGAGTCAGTGTAAATGTCACAAGCATCTTGGTCACCAGGACAGCGACCAAAGTAACGCTGGACATCACGACTGATGATGTCAGCAAACCTCAGCAACTGCTTGGTCACGTCCAAGGCGTGGTGGGCGGAGTGCAGGAAAACTTCCTCTGGCAATTCCTCCTCTTCCTCCTGAACTTCTTCTTCTTCCTCCTCCTCTTCTCTCTCCTCTTCGTCCTCCCTCTCCTCTGTTTCTTTCTCTACCTCCTCTTTCTCCTGTATACCTTCCTTGCATGGGGAGTGCTGGAGGATCATGGGGAAGTAGCGTGGAGTAGCCGGGGTTTGGAGGAGGAAATTCCTGATGACACCCGCTGCCATGCTGGCGTGTCGAGGCTGTGGAGACAGGTACAGTGGTGAGAAGAAGTGAGAAACTGACAGGGTAGCAGTTCATTGACAGGATAACATGCAGCCCAGATTTCCCTGACAACCACTGGAAGAAGCTCAAGCTGTCTTACCTGCTGACTTGCTGTGAGTGTCTGTGATGAACAAGGTGAAAGAGCTGCTCCTGTCCTGGGAAAAGTTACGTCTTGATGGATCAGCCTGATGCTTCTCTGTGTGTGTGATCCTGCACACCACTGTGTATGTGTGTGTAGCTCCGGCAGGGTTGTCACAGTATATATACCTCCAGACGAGGTTGTGTGTGTGTGCGTCTCCTTTAGGATGAGGCAGCTTCCAGGACAAATATTTGCGTGCCGGATTGGTCAAACACACATTATTTATTTTGTCACTCGGCAACCAGGGAGGGGGGCCAAGGCTAATGGATCCTCTGCTAGGGGACAATGAAGAGCTGTTACACAGAGACACACACACATACACACACACGCACACGCCATTGCTTTTTCCGTCTCTGTTATCTGCCTAGTTAAAGGGTAAAAGACCATGAAATCGAATCATATGCTGTTTTGACTTCTAAAGGGGAACACTCTGAACCAACATCACCTCCCTGCTCATCACCTTTATGCCACCGGCCGAAGATGCAGTACAACCTGGTGAGCCACATTTTCCTGAATGCATAACGGAGCTCAGCTTGGTTTATGAGGGGCACTAAGAGACACAAAATCAGCTTCACAGGGAGGGAGCTACCAAGTCAGCCTCCACATCTCCCAGGGCTGATATTTAAGCTGAGGCCTGTATGGGTGGCCTTTTGGATGAAATTGCTTAAAGGTGCTCTGTACAAAACTGCTGAGGGTTGATTTAAGTGAGGACCATTTAGACTTAACTGCAAAAAAAAAAAAAAAAAAAAAAAAAAAAAAAAAAATCATGGAAAAAGCATGTAATAGTGCGATACTGATGTAATATGTGCGTATTCCAAAAAGTCCTCACTTAAATTAGTCCTCAGTAATTTTGCACAGTCCTGCAGGTTTTTATTTAAGCTCTGCTCTTTCACACCTGATCAATTTATGGGCTTCATGCTGATTGGTTGAAACAGGTCCACCTAAACAGGGCACATATGAAGGTGCATTGGCCATAACTGGGTCAGGTGTGCAAGAGTAGAGCTGGAACAAAAACCTGCAGGACAGGGGGGCCTTGAGGACTGATTTGGAAACCACAGTAAAGGAATACTGTGGCCTGATATAGCACAAAAGGTTGGAATATTCCTTTAACATACTTTACTAAATTTAACAGATTTCTATAAGCCCGTCACACATATGTGTGCATGTACGTGCATGTGCATCTGCTTGTCTGTCTGTTTATATTTGTATGTACAGTATTAATGTGTATTAGTGTGTGTGTATATGTGTGTGTGTTATCAGGACACCCTGACTCCCCTGGCCCGCCTATCATCAGTATCCAGGCTTCTGTGTTGATTTTAGGACTAAAGATCAATAGCGGCAATATGTCAGCTCTCAAGAGCCTGACAATGAATTACACAGGCTTTTAGGCACACAAGCACATAAACACACACACACACACACACACACACACACACACACACACACACACACACACACATACAACATGCAAAATGACACAACCTCCTCCAGACTCACCATGTATGTCACGACACATATCAAATTAATTTAAAAACAGGAACAATATATTATAAAAATAAATCCTGCTACAGGAGCTCAATCAAGACAGGCTCTCTGGTTTCAGCCCGATTTCACAAAGCCAAAAAACTGTCACAGTTTTTATGCTTATATGTTAGCCCTCAGGTACAGATGACTGTGCTATAAAAGTATATCCAGTTGCCCTCAAATGACGGAGAACGCATTGTTATAATTATAAGGAAAATGCTATGATCTTAATCTACCCGGTAAATCATCTGTAGTGGTATGTACAGCATAAGATCCTAATAGTGATTTAAGCTGAATTGCAGTCATCCCAATATATTCCTGTGAACTACAACAGACCTTTAGCATTTTACATTTTTGGACCGGACTCATTTTTTGATACTGAATTGTTTGCCTTGATTTGATTGCATGGTTTTGCACTGTTTGTATTTGGTTAGAGGAACTTGCCAAGAAAAAGAAGGCCCTGGGAAGGAAAATGCACATGTGGCATCCACTTTATTTAAATTAAGTCGGAACTGTCCCATTAAGTCTAGAAATCACTTCTGAGTTGTAAAGAATTCAGAATGACTGGGGAATTGTCTTATGTTTTTGATAAGATGGAGAGGATCTCTTGTTAGCTTACGAGTTACATGAGTTGGAGGAAAAATCCCAATATGCAAGACCAAATCCAGACATGTTCTGTATTTCTTGAACCGTTTGGGGGTGGTCCGTTTGGCAGTGGGCTGCAACAGAAGGAGTGCTGCTGTGTCAGTGTTTCGCTCACCAAAAGGCAGAGCTGAAATCCAATAAAAACTGGATTTCAAAGTACATGAAATCGAAACGATGGGAAACCATTTAATGCACAAAACAAGAAATCTATTTGCTTTTATTAGGGGTACAAAATACAATACAAATACGATAAGGCAGCTATTTAGAGTTCAAGACTTCAACTTGTCTTGTAGTGGGACTTGATGTCCTTTCATGTAACTTGACATGAAAACATGCAAAAATAAATAAATAAATAAAAACTTATATGCACAGACACTGGTGTGTGTACCAGCCTCCGAACTTGTACTGCTAGACATTGTTGCAAGGCAGTGTTTTAAATGGAGAGAAATGCTAGTATAACCCTACAAAGAGCAAATCTTATTGCCAACTCTGTAAGAAACGGTGGGTCAAGGTTTACAGAACGCTATCAGATCATCTTCACCCATTCTAAGAGCTAATAATGCACTTGAATATGTTTCTGATGTTAAGTTCTTAGGTGTAATCAGTGATGTTCAGCTTAAATGGAAAAAAAAAAACATGTCTCATGTGTCCAATAAAGTTGCAAGGAATATTAATATTTTACTTATAGTAATTTGTCTCTATTTTATTTATTTATTTAGAGAGGACAGTGCACATTAATTAACATTGCTGTAAATGTGCAAGTGTTAGCCAGAGGCTAGTTTACAACCGCAGTCCTCCAGCATGATGTTAAAGAACCATTAAAATATACAAAAAACGACACAAGGGTCGTAATACATAAAAACAGGGACACAGGAGACATAAAATTTAGAGTAAGAATGCAACATATCCATGTGGGAAACAGAAAAAAAAAAAAAAAAACCCTTCTTGATCTATATAATTCTATGATTTACCCTTTTATTTCTTGTGGCAATATAGTTTGGGCAAGCAAATACAAAACCAGTTTTGATTCCATCTTTTTGTTACAACAACAACAACAACAACAACAAAAAATGTTAGGATGGTCACCAACTCCATCTGGAATGCTCATACTGCCCCATTATTTCAAACTGTGGCGATATTAAACATATTTGACATCAATAAACTCCAGCTAGGTAACTTTTGTGTTTCAGTTTCTAAACAATTCACTTCCCGTTTTTTCTTTCAGTTTCTTGGTAGCTAGGTCTCAGATCCACTGTTCACCCCCAGATCCAGCAGATCTGTTGATCTCCCTCATAGTCAGATCAGAGCTAGCCTTGGCCCGTTTTCAGTCAGGTACATATGGAACAGCTTTTCTGCTTCACGTCACCATCACTCCTCAGTTCTCTTTCAAAAATATCTTAAATAGCTCCTCTTGACAGAGTACTGTACTTTGCAAATGAGCTATGATGACTGTATGAAAGCAGTGCAAAATACATGTAATCGTAGTGTTAGTATTTATCTAATTTTTATCCTTGATCTTTTTTGTTTGTTTGTTTTTCATGTTTAGAATTTGTATTTTTCATTTCTCTAACATATTTTTTAAGTGTTTTGTAAGATTGTGGCAAATATATTCATTTATCTTTAATTTCAGTGTTAGGTAAATTCTTTTTACAAGCCCTCTGGGTTTTTCTCATCCCACCTGTGTATTTTTTATGATGTTGTATATTGTTTTTCTTTTGTTTTATTGTGTGCAGAAATAAAGAACTAAGGAGTTGAACCTGGTGATGGCATCGCTTGACAGACGAGAATCTGTAAACCTGTAGTTTCTTTGTTGAATGCAGTGATGAGAGGTTATGTGACTGCAGACTTAATGACCAGTTACAAGTGTCAGGTACTACTGTGAAACTCATTTCCACTCACATCAGTGTTGTCCAGCTCTTCTGTTTGATGAAGAGCTGGATGTGGAGTGAGTGCAGATTGCCATTTGAACATCATTTCTCTCAGTTTGCTCACTGAAGAAGCCGCCACTTGTGTCTATATGCTGCAGTTACGAGTCAGCAGGAAGCACCAGGGCTCACAGACGTACATTCACGTACATGTAATATCACTCCAATAATCCTCCAAGTCAAAAATTGTATTTTACGGGTGATAGTGATTTACGAAATATGGTAAACGCTTCATCTCTTCCACTACAACTTCCAAAAGACACCTGTAACACACCTGAAAGGTGATGCTCTTTGTGAAACCATGTGTCAGTAAAAGTCAACGTTGTGTTTGAGTGTGAACCATCAAACAGTAGAATCTGTAGGTGCACTTGATTTTTCTGAAATGGACCATGCAGGTCAAGTGTTACACAGCTAATATGCCCAATCTGTCTCATGCTCCCTCTTACATAGACTGGCTTTTTTTTCTTGATAAAAAAAAAAAAAACCTTTTCAAAGCCGTCAAGACCAGCCAAGTATTTATTTTTTTTTTTTTTAATGACTGAAGAAACAGTCCTCCAAACTGTAGGGTCTTGCCTTTAATGTTCTGTGTTCACTTCTCATAAAATTCAAGCGATGAGGTAAAAGCAGGCTCTTAAAACCATCTGACAGATAGTGTATCTCGTCTGTTTAAGGATGGGTCGACTTTCCTAAAATTAACCAAGGGGGAAAAACACTTGAATTCTGTTGATACTCATGGTACAAAAAAATAAAATAAAAAAATACATGAGGATTTAGATCAGAGGGAGTCATTTTTGTTTTCTATGAACTGCTGTCCCTGTGAGGCCCTTCGTATCAAGGCTGAGAGCTTATCACAGCAGCCCGAGCCCTTTGCTGCATGTCATCAAATAAAAAACAACACATGCAAAAAAAAAAAAAAAAAAAAAACACTAACAGCTGTAAAGGGCCCTGAATAAACTTAAATCAGCATACTCATAAAAGTTCTCTGTCATTATGATCTGAAGTTTATTGAATGAGAGCCTAAGCTCAGTGATGATCTCTGAGGGGTCCCAGAAGACTTCTTTCTGTTTTTGTCTTGAGCTGTGTCAGAAGAGGTCTGGTCGCAGTGATCACAGCACAGTGGGCCAGAGAACGAGGCTGAGGAGTGACAATGAGACACACCAGCAGATGGGCGACCATAAGAACCACCAGGGTTCTCGTCTCCATTTGCCTGTCCGCCAAAAACATGAAGTTTGTCTGTTAAAGCACCAGGACATATTCCAAACTTTTACAAGGCACTCCAACATTACAAAATATAACTTTTGGTTGAGGTTATGGCTTCATATTGAATCATATTTACTTCTCAGATGCAACCACGCGTGTGGTGGGTGTCAACATGTATTCATTAATCACCTCTCTGCTTGTTGGTTATATGTCATGTCCCAAGAGGAAAATGGGCAACTGAAGCAAAATGATTTTACCTCCATTGAGGAGCAATGAGTAAGTAGAAGGTTGGAACAAGCGCACCTGAGATGGACTGATTCCTTATCTAAAAGTACTGTTTGTACATGTACATGTGCTCTCCATCTGTACCTAAAGCAAGAAAACTGGAAAACTGCAAGCAAGTTTTATAGCCTCTCAAGGGAAAAACATTTTTCATGTTGAGTAATTCTGTTGATTGAGAGGCAGTAAAGTGCCTGGAAGAACTCTTTGTTCTCTGAACTCTGTTATACTTTCTGTCCTAAATGCCCATATGCAAACTGGAAAAAACAAAAAACAACAAAAAACATTTGTGTATTCTGCACCCATGGTACAGAATCTGTTGCAGCATGAATTAAAACTGAACAAATTTATCTCGCTAAATGCCTTTTAATCCAAAATTAAAGAAATAGAGGCAGATTCCTTAGGATATCAATGTTCTTAACTTACCTGCTCAAATAACTGACTGCTAGAATTTTCTCTTTTGAAATGTGAGATCCCTTTGCTTGTTATGTTTCTCATTTTGTGTTTTCTGTTAATAACTTATATATATATATATATATATATATATATGTATATACACTACTCACAAAAAGTTAGGGATATTCGGCTTTCGGGTGAAATTTCAGGATGAACCTAAAATGCATTATAACCTTTACAGGTGAACTTAATGTGACCTTCTGTAAACTTTTGAATGCACATGTCCAACTGTTCAATGTTTCAGTACTTTTTGCACAAGTTTCTGTTCTCTAACAAGGAGCTTAACGGCAAAATTCACATCAGGTGTTTGATCCATGAATCGACCAATAAATTTCCTGGTTCAATTAGAATTGGTATTTAAACAGTCCTCCTCATCATGCTGTTCACATTTTGACATCATGAGACCAAGACGACACCTAACAATTGATCAGCAGCACCTCGCCATTGCGAGGCTTCAAACAGGATGTCCTCAAACGGAAGTGGCCACTGAGCTTAGAGTGTCACAGAGTGTCATCAGCAGGTTGCAACAGAGATACAGAGAGACTGGAAGAGTCACAGAAAGGCATAGAAGTGGACGTCCTTTGGCCACATCCCAAACTGATGACCGCTTCATTGTGAACAGTGCCCTGCGGAACCAGATGATGAATGCCATTCAACTCCAGGCACGTTTAAGGGAGGTGAGAGGCACCCAAGTGTCACGTCAGACCATTCGAAACCGTTTACATCAGCATGGTCTGCGTGCTAGACGACCTGCAAGGGTACCTGACCACACCACCAGGCACAGGTGTCATCGTCTTGCATGGGCCAGGGAGCATTTACGCTGGATGAGGGACCAGTGGGCCTCAGTGCTGTTCTCTGATGAAAGCCGATTCATGTTGAGCAGAAATGATGGCCGCCAACGATGTTGGAGACGTCAAGGAGAGCACTATGCATCAGCCACTGTTGTCACCAGACGAGCCTTTGGTGGTGGTGGTGTTACTGTGTGGGCAGGTGTGTCTAGTCAGTACAGAACTGCCCTACACTTTGTGAATGGTACAGTGACAAGCCCATACTACCTGAATAACATCATTAATCCAGTCATTGTGCCCCTGCATGACCAACACAGGCCTAATTTCATCTTCATGGACGACAATGCTCCAGCTCATCGAGGTCGCATCATTAGGGAACGGCTGCTGGAGACTGGGGTACCTCAGATGGAGTGGCCTGCATGAATCCCATAGAAAACCTATGGGATCAGCTGAGTCGCCGTGTAGAGGCTCGGAGCTCTGTACCCCAGAACCTCAATGAGCTGAGAAGAGTGGGATGTCATGCCTCAGCAGACAATAAGTCAACTTGTGAACAGCATGAGACGTCGTTGTCAAGCTGTAATTGATGCTCAAGGGCACATGACAAGTTATTGAGACATTGACATTTTTTGTTGTGGTATACCCGCCACTGTTGTTGGCTTTTGTTTCAAGAAATTGTTTGAGATGAGGAAATCACCAGTGTATGCTTCTACTTAAATGCCCTACTTTCATGATATAATATCACTGTAGTGTGAACTTTTTACATTTTCCATAAATTTCACCCGAAAGCCAAATATCCCTAACTTTTTGTGAGTAGTGTGTATATATATATATATATATATATATATATATATATATATATATATATACATACTGCTGCCTGTCTTGGCCAGGTCTCCCTTGATAAAGAGATTCTTAATCTCAATGGAGTTCCCCTGGTTAATTAACTAACTAACTAAATAAATGAATGAATAAACAAACAGACAAGACTGGTCATCTCTAGTGCTGAGGGCAGACGCATCAGGAACTCGTGCTGGCCAGTTTACATTTATAATAGGTTTGGTGGACTGAGAGTTTTATTCCAATTTGGGGCAGAAACATGCAGGTCCATGTGTAATTGTTTATTTTCACTGGATCTATATAGCTCAAGGAGAACATACAACTCCTGCTTGTGCTTTGTGCAAAAACACATTAAATACAGCTTATTAAAAAGGCAGAGATCAGTTCAAGTACAAAACCTTTTTTTTATTTTTCTATGATCAAAACTGCAAAACATCTAGAAAAATATACAACAGATGCATAACCTTTCACAACATTGAACGTTTGAAAAAAGGTAACATAAAAGAAAAGGAATATTCACATTTTCCCCATTAGTGATAAAAGCACATTCGTTTTGTTTCCTTTCTTTCATATAGCAATATTTTTATATGTTTGCAATGATTTTGTAAGGGTCTGTTGCTTTTAAACATCTCCGCAGTAGCCGGAGTCGTTAGAGAGCTGTGAGTTGGAGCTGCGGTTGGAGGAGGAGTTCCATATGTCCAGGTTCATGTGCGGGCCGAACGGGTTGAAGCTCGAATACTGGATTGGCCGGCAGGTGCCCCCGGGCTCCCGGCTGAAGGGAGCGTGAGGAGGGGTGACCGGGGACACGGGGGACATCGGGGCTGATCGATCGGTTTGGAAGTGGCTCTGGTAGGGCTCACTCTGGGGCGTCCAGATGGAACCGAACAGGCTGGACATGGGGGAGAGGCTGCGGGTGCCGGGGAAGTATGGCTGTGAAAGACAGAGAGAAAAATACTATCTCTTACACCACACTTCTCAGCTGCAACGACTGGCTGGTTCACTTCAAGCCCACATTCTCCTGTGTCACCTCTTATTTGCCTTATTTGCCTCCAGTAACTGCTCATATCTGATATCAAAACTCTGGTGCTGAGGAAGCTGCACCTTCAATGACATTTTCTCAGCCGACACGCCAGCCGGTGCCCTGTCGCTTAGCTCTGCCTTCCCTGCAGCGACCTGGCTGTCGCTTCACTCTGATTTTTAATCTCGTCTCTCCTGGCTACTCACCTGTGAGATGACCTTCCCACTCCCTATCTTCTGCTGAAAGAAAGATTTCATCCTCTTCCCACACCCACACTAAGTCTAAAAAAACTTCAGATTTTGACTTGGTGCTTTTCCTTGCACTTGTTTATCTTACATAATCATTTAGGGATCACAGGAATACTTTGCTGCATCTGTTGTTAGGGCGATTCGAGCCCACACTCGTTCATATTGGTTTTTTATAACATTTGTGATCTAGAAACTTCATCCACCGTTGTAGTAATTGCAAGTTTCTCCAGGTTACAAGTGTAGTGGTCAATTAATCGGTTGGCTGATATCTGGCATTTTGAGATAATCGGCATCGGCCACTGTCTGCACTCATGAAGCCTATATTTATTATCTGTTTTAAAAAGTGCAGATCTACATAAGCAAACAGACAATGCACATTTTTTATTTTCAAATATTTTTTGTGTTCAGGTGAATGATACATTAGTGTTGAATAAATACCAATTGGGACCAAAAACAAAGAGATGCTGCTGTGTGCACCAGCATTGAATTTTTTTTTTTTTTTTTTTTTGAAAGTTATGTAAGTTTACATATTTTTGTTCCCTGAAGATGCTGCTATCTGCTGAAAAATGCTGTTGTTACTGTAAATTCACTAAAACTTTATTTTTCATGCTTTTTTTTTTTTTTAACAGTTTATTCTTTGATTACCTGTAGACATTTATTTAGCTAACACTGCACTGTCTGCAGTGTAGACAGAGTGCAGATCTCCTTAGGAAAATAGACACAATGCAGACAATAACATTAATGTATGATATCGGCACTATACAGTTAAGTCCATAAATATTTGGACAATGATACAATATTCATAGTTTTGCCCTTGTACAAAACCACAGTGAATTTGAAAAGGAGTAATCGAGACGTGATTGAAGTGCAGACTTTCAGCTTTAATTTAAGGGGTTTAAGAAAACTATGGCATTAGCCTTTTAGGAATTACAGCCACTTTTATACATACATATACATTGTCACCCCATTTTGAGAGGCATGGTTATGACTTCACGACATGAATGTGGCTAAAACTGCAAATCAAGTGCTCATAAAACCATGCACAGTCAAATGCAGTAATTGCTTTGGAAAGAGCAGAGGCAGCAAATGAAAGAAGTAAATAAGCATGCACTTTCTGTAAGACTGCATCTAAGAACCAAACCAACCAGATACTGTGGTTCCTCATTTCTACTCTTGCACAAAAAGTGGTGCAGATAACTTCCTGGAATGGTAGATGGAGGTCAGAGGAGAAGCCGCCTGTGTCTCTGTGTCAATCATAAATTATGTAAGCGAGTTGCTAACTACTGTTTACCTGCATGTGGAGTCATACAGGCAGCTGTTACTGTCAGACAGTGTGTGTGTGTGTGTGTGTGTGTGTGTGTGTGTGTGTGTGTGGGTGTGTGGGTGATTGGACACTGAGCCCTGTAATGCTGTGATGATTAACCTCTAAGTTTTGCTTTCTTTGCTGTGACCTTTGTAATGCAATACCCAAATGCTCTATAAATTTGCATTCCTAGTGCAGTCACGTGGTAATTACTGTGCAGAAGCTATCACTTGGTCTTATGTTTATTATGCCTAGTCAATAGGCCTTTCTAGTTAATAACCTTATGTTACATTAAACACTGCTATTACCAATAGATTGAGTATTGTTAATTGATTCTGTCACTTCTGCTGTATTATGATATATTTCATTTTACCTATATTCCACTCTTTGCAAGGATCAACAACACAAAAACAAGAAGATAACAGTAATACTAAAAAAGGTCACTGTTTTTATTTATTATTAAATTTATTTATTATTATTTATTTATTTTTAAATTGAGGCTGACAAAATTCTATGCAATTCCATAAACTGTCAAAAGAATTAAATTTCCTGTCTTTCCTTGTCTGGAACAGACTTTTCCACACTGCATAACACTGCATGACTCACTGGGATCCTGCTATAGCCACTACATTTACTTGTGTATTCATTTTAGAACCATAAAATGTATGACCGCATCCTTTACATCCATATCTGCCTCCAACTGTAAACTGTGAGGGACCAAGTTTCCTGGTGTGTGACTTTCCTATGAGCTGGCCCTATTTTCTCCCTCTGACCAGGGAGTTATGTGTCACTAGATGCAATCTTATACCTCTTCCAAACAAATTATGTTTGGAAGAGGTTGACAGGTGCAGCCGATGACTGTGTGCTGTTATATGCCACCTTAGTCTGGTGTTGTGAGCTCTCACCTTGCTGCCCACACAGGCTGCTGTGTCCCAGGCTGAGGGTGCTTCCTGAGGGTGATCCTCACTCCAGCTGGTCTGGTGGCTGTAGGCATTCTGGCTGTCCTGACACGGAAAACCACTCTGGAAATTGTCATTACCTGGGAGGGGAACAGATGAAGAGGTAAAAGATGAAAAGGTGGCATGTGATGTAACTCAGTATATTTCAGTATATTCCTGTTATTACAGTCTATAAAAGCTGGATGGACACATTTTTTGAGGCGGGACTTCATGTTCAAAAATACTGAGTAGACTTTAAAAAGACTTTGTGTTTTAGAATGGATAATGTCTTTAGAAATATGTCCTACAGATTACACCGATAGCCCGTAGACATTAGTTTATATCCATGTTTCAACCTCACCCTGATAGCTCCATCCACATCCACAAAGAATCCAAATAGAGAAGAGAGGGAAAAGATAGAAACTGAGACTAAGTAGAAGAAAATGGTGCATCATAAGCTGCTACCCACCTGGCATGTAGTTCCCCTGTTCACAGTAGGTGTAGGGACTGTTGCACTGGCTGTTGGCACTATTCCAGGGAAACCTGAACAAGATGAGGAAACATTTCATACAACAGTTTAACAAGATACTACTGAATAGGATGTAAGCGAGTGCACTGGAAATATCTTGTGCTGTGGGATAAATAACTCCTCCTCATACAGGTTGATTCAGTTGGCTTTACAACGAACTCAAGTCACTTCTTCTGTTTATGTCTCCTCTACAGTGTGTGTGTATTTCAGCAGCTGCTGTAAAATGCTACCACTAAGAAACTCAGGGGGTCGCCAAAGTCAACAAGTTTGACTTTCAGCTGGCAGTTAATTCAAGCCAGGGATGCTGTTTACAAGCAGAGTGGCACAAAAAATGAAGTTTCAAATAAATATAAATGTAAAGATCACACCAGCATAACCCATATCATATAGAATGAGAGAATAAGATTAAAATGTATGTCAACTATCAACATCCTCAAGTCAGACAAGGCCAAACAGTTATTCAACTTAACCAACAAAGTAAAAAGGCTTTTCTCTTTAATCTTCTGCCAAATACCCTCCTTAACTAGCATGCATACAAACACATACCCATTGTAAGGCCCAGGGGTCGCTGGTTGAGGTATGTAGGGCAGCGCTTCAGTGGCGTTGTATCTGAACTCATTGGTGAGGGGGATAGAGGGCGCCGACCACGTCTCTTCAGGCAAGTACTGACCTGCCAAGTCTGAGGGAGGACGTTACATCTTTTAAATCCAAAATCCTCTGATGCACATTCATCTTTATCTAATGTTTCTGGATTAACCAATATCCCAGGAGTTAATGTGAAGTCATATACCAATCTTTTACTGGAGAAAGGGAGAAATTATTTTCAGAATATATTAGCCAATAAGTATGGATTTAAACTGGGATATAAACTGCTCTGTCCTTACCTGGGTTCCTGTCCACTCCAGCAGCGACAGCAGCAAAGCTGGGGGCAAAGCTGGTCACTGGGGGGTCTGGGCTTTGGCACATATCTTTGCGGTATAAGCTGTTCATGCTGGGCAGAGAAAAGCACTATGTTAATGGTCAAACAGGGGGCGAATGTAAACAGGCTACTGCAGGCTCTTTAAACATGCACTGAGCGATTTTATCTGACCACTAGATGGTACTGAGAGCAGAAACAAGTTGGTAAACTCTTCACGAAGGCACTCCCTATCTCTGCTTGCTCTCAAAAGTGACTGTCACAGCAGTATGGAGGCCAGCCAATGACAAACTTTGCTAAGCTCTGTGCCTGAAAGTTAACAGCTAAGCTAAACCAACTGTCACGTGTTTTGTTAGGTTTCTTACTGTGCTCTTTTTGTCTCAGAGTGTGGACTAGTCAGATAGCGCTACCATTTTCCTCAGCTGTGGTGCTCATTTGCTTCAAGGATTCTCCCATTGTAAATTTTCAGTAAAGGGAGGGGGAGAGCACTTATTTAACACTGCAGGTAAAGCAGTGGGAGAAGCTGGTGTCCAGCACAGATTTTTGCAACAATCTCTGGATTTGAGGACTGAAAACAACAACATGGCTCGTCAATATTGGTTTAAAACAGTGTCTAAAAAAGCCTCCACAGAGAAAAAAATAGTTTTGGGGTTGGTAATAGGTTCTGAAATCACTCAGTACAGGTTTACATTTTCATCATTATGAACTGCCTGGTTGCATCAGTGGCTTGACAACAGAAAACCAAATTAACATTTGCCCTTTGATACACAGGTCTGAATGAGAACTAGAATATAAATCAGCTGTGCAGAGCTCACTGTGAGCTGAAAGGGAGACTAAGAGTGCACAAACAATAACTCTTGTAGAAATGACAAAATTATCTCTACAACAATATGATGATAATATTCATTTATTTATTTATTTTAAACCAAATTTCCCCCAGTTTGAACCAGTTCGTGCCTCCATGTGTGTGCGTGTGCATGTTTGCTGAAGTACCTCTGAGCCTTGTAGTTTGTATTCATGGTTTGGTAGCATTCTCTCTCTGTTGGGTAGATGCCGTACTGCACAGAGTCCCCTGTAAAAGCCGACAAAACAACACTCTGTTTGACCATCTGTCAAAACACAGCATTATGCCATTCACAAGTGTGATAAAATAACAGCAACAGCAACATTTTTCCAGATTATGGTAATTCTTGTGATTATGCTAATGCTCACACTTACTTGTGGGGAAACTAAGGAAACTGTTAGTTTGGATTTGTAGTTCTATATTATTCTACACTGAGATGTACTACAGTGGATAAATCTAAGTGATCAAGGACTGCATCAATGTGAGTGCTTCATACTTTTTCTGGATGAGGTAGTGCAGAGGTGTGTGCGGGCACTGGGGTCCTTATCTCCCTCCATGCTGCTGGCACTGCTCCAGCTGCCCCAGCTCCCTCGACTGGCCCTCACGCTGCCTGACGAGCTGCCGGAGTCGGAGCCAGACTCACACACTCCACCACTGCGACGCTCCGCAGCGCACTTGCGCCGAGTCCGAGCCACACACACACCTGTAAAAGATCACAGGAAAGTAAGCTTCAATAAAATTTTGTTATGAATACATAGACCAGTCACCATCCCCAATACTAGATTTAATAGCAAAGGTAAATTATTAGTTACTTTTAAACATGCAGTATTAAGTCCGTTTGAGTCTAATCCTGGTGCATTTGCTCTCTTGATGCAGTTCCTTTGGGCAAGTGTGAATAGAGCGATCACACTCACACCAAAACAGTCTGTCCATGACAGCTTGTGAAAAGTGGTATTGGGCTGCTTCCAAGCAAACCCACTCCGATATTCAACTGCAGTATGAACACAGTTTGACCCTGATTTGCCCAAACTGCAGGAAGTGAACCAAAAATCCCACAAATTACGGTATCAGGCTGTGGTAGGAATGCTTTAAAGGTCATTTTCTCTTGTTATATCAATGTCTGATTGCAGCATATCTTCTCTGGAGAGAGTGGATCAACACAATATTGAGAACCAGGAGCCTTAACAATCATTTGGGTTTGATACGAACACCAAAGAAGGATTAGTGTCAAAACATTATGTGGCACTGGCTCTGTCTTCCCCATGCTCAGATGATTAATGTGATTTCTATGTGCACTTGGAAATGGTTTGTTTATATTTTCTGCTATATTTTTGACAAATGAAAGACTTTTGAATCAGAATCAAAAATACTCTGTTGATCCTCGAAGGGAAATCGGGTCAGTTGATCAAATTTGAGAGAAAAATATATAAGCTTAAGTGGAATCATAACAGATAGAAAGAGGGAAAAAAGCAATATAAAAATATGTGCATTTGAAATTTGTAAAAATATGTGCCTGCAGTAATATTATAAGAAATTGCCACTATATTTCCAGCCCTTGCAAATTCATCCTGAAAGCAAATGTTGTTTTTCCCCTGGCATGATTAAATTTGTAGAGTATAAAACCAAATAACACCAAAGAGAATATGAACCAATTTCAGTCAGACCAGGAAAACTGAGGTACAGGTGAGAAAAGGCCCTAACTGGATTTAAGTCTAGGTTCAATACATCCCACAGAGTATGCCCACCATTCTGTTTGAGAGGACTGTCTGCGTTCTGTCCAGGCTTTGGTGCTTCTGATTTGGAGCCGTTGGAGCAGCGGTTCCTGATGCGGGTTCCATTGATGTTACGTTCGCCCATTCTCCAGTCAGGGTCTTTCTCCCTCTCTGACATCACAAGCACATCAGGAGCACTGAGGAAATCAGACAAAGGAAAAAATAATTACATCTTTTTCATTCTACCTTATGAAGAGTTTAAAATCAGACAGCAGAGATCAGTGTCATATGGTGTCTTCTTATGCAAAAGCTAAATAAAGATGAACTGATTTATAAATGGTAATATTATTAGTAAAAATGAGGTGGATATCCTACCAAGAGAGACTTTCAGTTGTCTTCCTGCGACTCCTCTTTCCCTTATTGTTTCCTATTGCAGTGCCAGTGTCTGTGCATTGAACTTTCTTTTTCTGGGCTTTGCCATCTTCTCTAGGCTGAAGAGAGAAAGAAATAAACTGATGAATGTTTGATTCATGCATTATGTGCTTTGCCAATTGTTTGATTCACCTAGCAAATCATACTTATCAATAAATCATCGTGAGGTAAAATGCGACGACTTCCTCACCTCTGGCTCAGAAATGTCCCTTTTTTCCGTGTCCCTCTGCTCTGTGTAGCTATCAGCACAGTGCTTCTCTGCAGGGCTGCACACTAAGAGGCCTGGTCTGGGTCCTGGACCCACAGTGACGTTGTCTGGGAAACCAGCAGGCGTTTCCATGGGAAACATAACTGCTGCTGGCACCTTGTCCTCCATAGTGCTCTGGGGGTCTTCCTTAAAGTGTGCTGTTGCCTTTTTATCCAGCTGGCTGATGAAAGCTGGTTCATTGTTATTGTTGTTGCAGATTTCTGGGTCTGGGGTGAGGGGCGGGTTGGGTATCAAGTCCTCTCGCTCTTCCTCTACTGTCATAGCACCGGATGCTGCTGTGGAGGAGCTGGACTTGTATTTGGTATAATAGAGAGAAACCCTGTGCTTCTTCTGTGCCTGGGAGGTTGTGCTTGAGCAGCCTTTCTTGGAAGACTGAGGACGAGGAGCAGGGCTGTTGGCCAAGGCCGGAGAGCCACGCCCTTTACCTTTGTCAGAGGTGTGACAGGTCTCCACGTAGCTCTTACAGCTTCCCTTTGTTTTACTGTACAGAAAAAAACATAAAAACAAGTCTTCAAATCGGTTCAAGCATAAATGCAGTAAGCAATTTATAGTCTCAGAGTGGCACTTCGAGACACACTGGCGCCAGAAATTGGGCTTATGACTGGAAAATTTGGCAGTGAAAAGAAAGGTGGTCATACTTGACTCCATTGGATGTCACATTATTGGCAGGGCCGTTGTCCCGGGACAGGACAGAGTTGTGGTTGCTTGAGGTGGTGGGGGTGGAGAACTCATTCAGGATGTACTGAGCCTGATGGAAGGCCATCAGACAGACACCAAACAAAGAGAAGCTGGAACAAGAGGAAATACATTAAGTGTTACTGAATATTCAAACTGGCTAGGTCTGAATCTTCACCCTGACATTAACCGTATTAACAAACTAATCAGAATCCACTGACCAAGTGAAGATGAGGGTAGCCACCCAGAAAGTCTCCTCCCAGCTGGGGCCAGGAACCACCTGGGCACAGAGGGGCAACATGTGGTGGGGCAGCGTCACATTCAGGGTAAAAGGGAAAGAGGAGCCACGAGACGTCACCAGGGTGAGGTCACGAATCACCCAGGATGAGGTAAAGTCTGGGGTGAACCTGAGGACACAGATTTAGCATACACACAGAGTCAGAGTCACACACAGAGAGAGAGGTGGGCAGAGAAAGAGAGAAAAGAGAAGAAGGTATGATTGGTAAGGACGATTGCAGAAGTGGGTGGATGAGGAAGGAAGAGAGTAACACATGAGTAAACATGTGGGGAGTGAACAGTTCACAGATTGTGCAGCCTTTTTATTCTGGTATGAGAAAATGTATTTACTTAATTAAAATACATGTAATTTGAAAATTTGAAAAAACAAAAATACATTCATATATACAAACTGACATTATCTCATTTATGTAGTTAGTAGCCTCAATGTGGGTCCAACCTTAACCCCTAATCACTTTTCCCACCTGCATTCTGCCTCTGACTGGCTAGTACTCATTGCCTTTATTGGTTTTATTGTGTGTAGAAGATGGTTGGGGGGGTTGGGGTAAGAATATTAGGGTCAGAGGTCAAAGACTGTGATTAGGCTAATTGTTTACAGTTTTTTCTACAGTTTAAACCTTGAGATAAAAATGGGTCTTATTTGAGAATAAAATTGCATATTAAATGATGTATTTTGAGTATTTCAAATACACAAATAGAAGAATGTCCAGCAAAACACAAATTACAAAATTCTCAGAAGTAATTAAATACGTACTTTAAATACATTTAATTGTCATACTGCCCATCTCTGCTCCTGAGAAACAAGTGTTGAAGATACCACAGTTTTCC
The DNA here is from genome assembly GCF_902150065.1 of Myripristis murdjan. Taxonomy (NCBI): domain Eukaryota; kingdom Metazoa; phylum Chordata; class Actinopteri; order Holocentriformes; family Holocentridae; genus Myripristis; species Myripristis murdjan. Next base: position 27,361,871 of record NC_043980.1, read on the forward strand.
ATTTTCAAAAGTAGCAGAGCAGACAAAAAATGCACTTACGCAATTGTGATCTCAGTGGAGGAGTTGTGGTCCAGACTGAAGGAGCGACACTGCAGCACCTCGAAGCCAAAGCCCTGGCATTTATAGCCGTTGATATTCATCGACATGACAGTCAGAGGGAGCTCCCCTGCATTCTCCACCTTGAAACTCTTCCTGATAGCGAACAGCGGCTTGTTGGTGCGCAGGCCTGGGTTCAGGGAAACATTTAGCTTAGTCTGGGAGATGGTGCTGAAAATTTTCTACTGGCCTGAATATCATGAAACACTTGTGAAAGTGACTTTCAATCTCACCATCGCGACACTCCATGAGAGTAGACTGAGGGACATTGAAGCGCAGAGAGGCCCCTGGACCGGGGAGTTTGCCCCCAACTCTGAGCAGCTCTTTGGCCCCGTGTCCGCGCACGGTCACCATGTCGAACACTGTGAGGTTATTTCTGAAACACACAACAAAAGAGCTAAGGATTGTGCCTTACTGCACACTAAAAAAAAAGCTGCTCTGGAAAGAACATGCACTATATATGAGAAGACACAAAAATAGGGATTACATATCTGACTTACAAAGGTATGAACCAATATTGTATCCGTCGTTGTCATGTGGTTACCTGATAATGAGAATGGTAGTGGTAGGTTTGTGTTCAGAGGGGGTGAAGACCACAGCAACCTCTCTGGTCTCCCAGGGCTGCAGCAGAAGTCGTAGGATGCCCTCTCCGGTCACACCCTCCATATTCTCACCAGCCTACACACACACACACAGAAATGGGATTTAATATAGATTAAAAAGAAAGGTAAAAAAAAAAAAAAAAAACAGCTGTCATAGTAGCCAATGTTTATTCTGAAAGCAAAAACTTGGAGCCATTTTTTATACACTGATAACAGATGGCATTTGCTGACTGTTCGGTTTTACCATGTGTTAAAGTAAACTACAAAGTTTGATCAAGATCACATGTTGGCAGCAGATAGCAAAAATTCAAACATTAAGCACTGGTCGATTTATATTTCTCGGGGTGTGTTGTGTGTCTTTACCTTGAGGGGAGCACCTAAGAGGGAGAACTCTGTAGTGCTGATGTTAACGGAGAGGGGGCTGATATTAAACCTGCCAAACAAAATACAAGGACAAAGAGTTTGAAAAATCAACAAAAGGTAAGGTAGAGGAAGCCAAAACTTCAGTTGATCCCCCTCAACAGTGTGAAACAGAAGCTGTATATGCTTCACCATTTAGTTAAGAGGTCCAGTGCCTCCAGTGGGGCCGGGTACAGGGACAGAGGCCGAATTTCTACAGACACCACAGAAGAAGAAGGGTTCTTCAGCGTTAGCGTCTTAACCTGAAACAAACAAAAGCGTAAACTTCTTTTTACTGCTGCAGAGAAATGTCAAGACTTCAAACTCTTGCTTGAGGACACAAAGCCTTTAGAGAGATCAAGCATGAAGTGTTGCCCACCTTGCTCTCATTGATGGGAGTAGCACCAAAGTCTAGAGAAGAGGAAACCTCCACTGGGAGTCTGGGCCACCTGGGAAGACAAGAGAATGCCTATGAATAACTCTGTTAATGCCATTTAATGACAAGACCATAGGAAATAAAATAGCATAAAGTGAAATGAGTGTGCTTCTGACCTGCAGGGCAGCTGGTCTTTGTGGTTCTGCCATCTAGAGCAGAGCTCAGCAGCCAGTCTGCTGTCTACAGCCCAGGAGGAGGAGGAGAAGTCTGGGAGGAGAGAACGCTGCCATTGGGCACGGCCTGGTGGGATAAAATAAATACATGAATAAACTTATAAATAACAATTAAGATCCACTGTCTTTCTCAGTGACATTATGTCACTGCTGTGAGCCTAAAGTGGTGCCAAGTGTGGCAACTTTTGGCGTGGTTGACAAAGTGGTTAACAGGTTTGCCATCCTTCCATTTATTTCTTAGTTTAACACGTTATGGCCCGTGCCAGGTATCACAATTATTGGTTATTTGTTATATTGTTAACTTATCATAAATTGGTTAATATAAATACATTTTTGGATGGAAAAAATGGATGGAAAATACCTCTTTGCATAATGTAAATAGTCTTTTGTTATATAGTCAAATCTCTGCTCTGTCAAAGTTCAAAAGTACACAGTATGTATATAGCTTAGTAGCATGATTGTCCTATTAGCTTCAATATTAGTGGCACCAAAGTCTGGAACTAATGCAAATATTGAATGCTGCCACCACAACATAATGTCCCTTTGATTCTTTTAAATGTTCATTGTCTCACACAGGGAAGGCAATTAGTGTCATGTCCTACCTGCTTCAGACAATCTGAGTGGGCAGAGTCGGCCACACTCTCGCTCTGCCACAAACACCACTTCCCCCTGCTGAAGAGAATACACACTTCATTTATTACCATATCTTATCCTAGCTACCTTTTCCCAGTCCAAATGTCATCCTATTCTGTGATCGCCTAGTCCAACCCAGTCAGCTGATTACCTTAGGAAGGGTCGAGTGGAAATAAAGGGGGACATGCAGGGCGGGTCCCAGGCTGGTTTCCAGACTGAGGCTGGACAGCAGGTTGACAGGCAGCGTTTTGTTGAGCAGCTGCAGGGACAAAACACGCCAGCAGCCCTGGGGCAAAGTCAGCGGGCTGCTGAAGTTCATCACCTGGCAGGTGGAGGGTAGCAGAGAAGTTAATGTCAAATCCAATTCTGAACATGGGATGTTCATCTGAGGAATTGGTTCAAGGTACCCAATGTAGCTTGTGACCACTAATGGCGCAACAGTGCAACCTCAGAAAACTAAAGTCTGCATGATATGAATTAACATGACTTCTTCTTTGTGTAAAACAGAATATCTTTACATTATCTTTACTTGGTGACCTCATCGTGCGCTAGTGGGCATAATTGCATAACTGCAACCAATAAAACCTCCAAAAATGTTTCAACAATGTTGCTCCTCAGCTTATATCCCTTCAAGTAAATCGTGTTTCTCTCCTTAACTGATCTCTTATTTGTTAACGCTTGAGAATGACCTCACCCTGCGTTATGTTCCACCAAAACATCCAGTTTCAACAGGAAATGCATAAAATCAAGAAAGTAAGAGTGCAGTTTGTGTAGCTCATGCAGCACATGTCCTGAGGTTTGATTCAAACCCAGGACACTGCGATCAGGACTCAGCCTTAACAAGTGGAACGTGCTCTTGGTGAGCCATAGTTAACTTGAGATAACTTCATTGCTGCTACGGTGATCACACCTTCATCATATTATCTGATGTAGTGATACATACCTTCAACACTCCCTGCAACTTCTGAGAGAGGCTGGCATTTGTGACTGTGAGGGGCAGGTGGGCGGGGTTGGTCAGCCACAGCTCTACCTGGTCTGTGTCTCTTTGCCTCTGTCTCACCTGGAACAGGCTGGACAAATCCCACCCCGGTCCTCTGTAGCCAGCAAAAAAAGAACAGCATTAAAATGTGCTCCATAATACTTTCTAACTGGCGTCCAGTGTGGTTTGAAATTTACATTACTGGGTTGGACTTACCTTCATCAGAATTATTTGGTACATTTATTGAGTATATGTGATACTACTATCAGAGCTTGAATCAAGCCTGAGACTTTGAACTAGACCACACCAAGGCAGATAAAAGTTTGTCCAAACCAAACCCAACCAGCCACAAGAACAACATGTTTAACCCAAGCCTCACTGAACCCTGAAAAACAATTTTGTGTGAACCCAACAGCCACCAGCCAATAAACCCAAACTTTATACTGCACAGATTTATCTCTAGGCATCTTTTTAACTGCAGTGCATGTAGTGCATGCCACCTTCAGATGAAAATGGATGGAAAATAGAAATTCAACATTCACCAATAACAGACAAATCCATCTACAAACTCATCTAAAATTAAGTTTAGACATAACTTTAACCCATTATTTAAATCAATCCATGCTATAAGACAACATACAGTAGTGGAAAAAAGTTTTTGGACACCCTTAAAATTTTACACAATCTCAAATATTATCATGAAATATTTGTGGAAAAATCTTTTTTATGTTTCAAAAGGTGTGGCTGCATTAGACAGATACAAACAAATACAAATTATATTTTTTTGTTTATTGTTTACAAGAAAAAACTAAAGCTGGAAACTGGACTCATCTGACCACAGAATCTTCTTCCAATTCCTGGCGGTCCAGTTCTTGTGTGTCTGGGCCCAACGACGCCGGGCTAGCCTCTGTCTCTCATTGATCAGGGGCTTCTTGATAGCCTTGTAGGACCTTAAGCCATGATCTAAAAGTTGGCCACGTACAATGCGGGTGGAACACTGGACACCAGTTTGGTTTGACCACTGCTGCTGAAGCTCCTGTGATGTCATTCGGCAGTTTTGCCGAATGACATTGCTGAAGAAACCCTTGGACGCCCAGATCTTGGTTTGTCTTCCAAGCTGTTGGTTTGTCTGTATTTCTGTGTATATGTATCCAACTGCTGAAGGACTGCATCTGCACTTCCTGGCTATCTGGTGGCAGCTGTACCCTTCCTGGCTGAGAATCTTTATCTTCAGGCGTGTTTCCTGTGTTAGGTTCCCTGTTTTAGCCATTTTTGTGTTGGAAGAACTTTCAAATGTGCTGGCTTTATATAGACACAAAGCTTGGCAACAAAAATTGTCTTTTAATAGAAAGAACGACTTTCATCACTGGTACCAAAATGATCCAATACTCAAAATTTTTTATGTATTTTTATGGAACCAATCAATTTTAAGTTTTTAATGGCTTTTTTAGGATTTGTTTAGTATTTTGGCCGTGACTGTACTAAAAGAAATTGCACTTGAAGACCTAAGAGTGATTCTTAATGCAATATTTCACAAATGCATGGAGTGTCCGAAAACTTTTTTCCACCACTGTATATCTATGAGCCATTAAAAGTTGGCTAAGTGTCTGACCAAACCTGGCTCATGTACTCAACATTTCTGTCATGCAAGAGAAAGTTTAATAAAACTATAACTCTGAACTCTTCTAGCCACAACCTATGTGGCAAGATGGCAAACAGTCTGCATGTTTTCACAGTGTGAAGTGTTACCTGTGTGTGACAGGCAGTCCAGGGAAGGTGTTGGCTGTGCGGTTTCCCAGAATCTTTAGACTGATGTGACTCAAGCATCTCTTCCCATGGCCTGGCAATGAACCTGACAACAACAGGAACAAAACTGTTACGTAAATATTTTTAATCAGGCTATGAAGAAATTATCTGGAATATAATGAGTCTATTAACCTCTGCAGGAGAGGGTAGCCACTTGAGTGAAATTTTTTGCTTCTGGTATCAGAAGAACTTGATTAAATTCCAGACTTGCATCCACTTTTGATAGCACCTGCATGTCCTGGGGAAATAAGAACATCGTATCAAAGCCAAAATAATGTTACCCACAGGAGATGTGTGTGTGTGAGAGAGAGGGAGGGTGAGAGAGAGAGAGAGGGAGAGATAAAATAAAAATAAAACAAGGGCAGTAGCTTACCTTTACACAGAGATTCTTGCCTCCGGAATTCAAAATATGAACACCTATTTTTGGTTCTCCTGTAAAGACCAAACAAAATACTTGTAAGGACAGGTTCACACAGAGTTATAGCTGGTTATGTGATGGCTGTAAAATCAATGAGCTGTATTTCTAGCATGGTTTATCCAACCTTTTATTATTGTTGTTTTTAATGTACCCTGGGTTTTGACAGAGCTGGGGAAAACTGCATTTTCTGCACCTTGGTTATGGAATAATTTGCAAAATAAATTTTAGAGCATCATAAAGAAAAAGGTGATGGAGATATATAATTGCTTCTGTTGAGAGGCCACTGTGTTTGAGTGGCTATCTTTCTGTTTTATTGTGAATTTTTTTGTAATCATGTTGTATATGATGTGTTTTAATTTGTTGTGAATTTTGTATGGCTGCTACCTTGGCTAGATTTTTCTTGTAAAAGAGATTTTTAATCTCAATAAGACTTACTGGTAAAATAAACGTAAAATAAACAACTAAATTTAACAATTCTATAAAAGCATACTTTGATGATTAGGTATCAGGCCCCAAGTATGAGTGATCATATATAAACAGATTATATACAGTCCATTGCTATTGTGTGTGACTTGTGCTTGTTTTTGTTGTCTCGTATTTTGTTTTATTCCACTTTGTTTTGTTTCAGTGTTCACTGCAATGTTTTGACAAGTTATTTGAGACATGCATGTGATGAAGGGCTTCATAAATAATGGAAGTGATCCCAAAATTTAAAAAAAAATGTAAACACTGTTAATCCTGCTAACGTCTGCTGTTGTAGTGTTCTAGCACGGCAAGACGTCTGTGAGATAAGAGAAGAGGCATTTACTGGAGTAATTATAGTGGAGGCTGAATGAGCACCAATGTTCTGATCTTGAGCTTGATAAATGTGCTTCTGTTTGTGCACTAGATTAAAATCAAGGACGATCATGTGATCCTACATCTTGACCTGACTGTTGCTTGATTAAAAACAAATAATTCCAACCCTAATTGTTTGTTTTATTTAGCAAAGCTATACAACATTGTAAAGCAAAGTGCCTCTTGGGTTGTGACTGACAGGTAAAAGAAACCCACCCACTGCACCCCGTCCAGCAGCAGGGGTCACCAGCAGCACCAAGATGTGCTCAATGACGTAAGGCTTGAGCTTGTCCAGGTCGGTGGGTCGGTCACCTCTCTCAGACAGATTAATCTGCAGACTGAGGCGCTCTTCACTCTGGAGGCAGGACCCCTGGGACAGGACAGGAAAGGCATACCAGTCACGCACCAGAGAGAGGGGGTGGGGTGGGGTGGTGGGTTGAGAAAAAGAACGGGTGGAATGAAGAGTCATTGGAGATTGAAGAATGATAAAAGAAAGAAAACAATCAAGATTGAGGGGAAAGAAAGAGAAAGACACGCGAAACAGAAAGAGAGGCTGTTTTTTTGTTTGTAAGGATCACCATTAGCTGTACACATAGGTGTCAGCTCTTCTTCCTCAGAACCCATTAAAATAAAATATACTTCGAGAACATATACACAAACCAGCATACAGCTAAATCAGATATGGGATCACTTTAACAAAAAAAAAAAAAAAAAAAAAAAAAAAAAAAAAAAAGACAAAATAAAATTGACTATGAGTTACCTCTGTGCGGTACAACAATGCTTCTTGCACATCAAAAGTGTAAATTAAATAATATACACAAAACAAAACATCCAAGCTGGCAGATCTACTAAGGCGCTTAGGTGTAGGGATAAAAGTAAAATGAAGGTGAAGAAATACAGTAGAGGAACACTTTGTTCAGAGTGAAGTATCTTCATATCTGTTGATAGACAGCTGTAAAGTCAGACGCATACATCTATAGGCAGAAACAGGCGGGCGGTGACCTCCCACTCCCCATCCTTGTGACTAACACTCTCTTGAAGCTGACAGATCAGTTGGGGGAGTGCAAATCTCAGTGCAAACCAGGGCTTGTCTCAGTGGGTGAATCACAACTTGACAACCTGTAGACAGATTCCCTGGCTTGGTGCCACCAGGGCTCAGGCCTGCAACAGCAAATCTAATCCCTTGAAACCGAGGCCACTGCTTACTTCCTATAAGGCTCATTTCAACTGTGAGCAGTATAAACACTGATCCAAGGCCAGTTTTCAGTTTTGTTTGTAGAGGCTTGGAAGAGGAGTTAAAAATAATTGAGGAGGAGGTGTGGATTCTCGATACAAGCCCAACGGTCACAGCCAGAGATACTCACACAAACAAACATGATGATTTGTTTGTGTGATTATGACGATAAGGCTGGTTCGTCAGCAGCCTTCTATTGCCGCATCCGTCTCACTCCACCTGAGCACTGGGAGCTCCAAGTCAATTATAAAGTCTCCTGAGAAAGCAATTAAATGCCTGGCAAGAGATCTCAAACTCCTTGAGGGTTTCTGGAGGAAAAGATTCTGTCGTCAGATGCCAAACCCTGCCGCCTGTTTCAGATCTACACAAGCTGGCCCTCTGCCCAGTGTAGTGGGTGTGACGAGAACAGCATGAACAGCTCAGCTTCACTTTTACAATGTATGAACCCAAACCATAAAGTCAGTTTAGGATGACACACTGTAAAAATACGTGGTAGGTACGCGGTGAACTGTCTTGCTTTGTACTGCAGCAGTGATCAGCGGTGTCTGCAACATGCCCTCTTTCTCCTACGCCACCTTGTTTTTCCTCTACCGTCTGAGGACCTCCTGTAAATGCCTCCATAATTAAGCTCATGAAATTTTATCTGCATGTATAAGTGAGAGCGACAAATTAAATTTGTGATATTAAAAACTTGTAGAATTTAATTATATTACAGGAATCATTTCTGTGGGTAAGACCAGTGTATCTAACTGTAAATTCAGAGGTCAAGCCCCCTTTGTATTGAAACACCTTTATATTACTAAAATGATTACTTCATTGCTAAAAAGTTTCAAACATCCAAACAACTTAACTGTGATGACTAGGACGATCTGATAAACTTAAATGAACAAATGTGAGGAAATAAAGTACCTGATTATTGTTGAACATACTCTTGGGTAGGTTGCACTCTAGAAGTAGGCCAAGTATTGTGATGTTGGAGGCATCTTCCTGCCGGGGACGCAGTGATACAGAAAGTGTGGTTAGTGGTCAGGTGTTGCCTTGATTTAAAATTCACGTGTCAACCTTAAAGACTCTAATAATAAAAAAAAAAAGTCAGCTGTCTTGTGTTTCTGTCAGCCTCTACTGAAATTTCATGGAAAAAATCCTTAGCATCCATAACGAAAAGTAACAACTGCATATGTGGGCAAATGAAAATGAGTACCACTGCCAGGGTGTTCTAATGTCAACAGCCTGGAGGAGACTGTGTGTGTGTGTGTGTCTGTCCACAGATAATCTTGCAAAATACTGGGCCTATCAGCCTAAAAAAAAAAAAAAAAAAAAAAAAAAAGTTATTAAAACCACTTGTCTGTCTCTCTCTTTCTCTCCTCTCTAACAGCATAATATTCTTTTTATCCTGTTGTGACCGTGTTCACTCCCATTGTGGGTGAATAAACCCAAGCTGCGCATTGTGTTATTGGCCGACTTTATAAAAACACACTGATGATGGAGAAAGTCATCAGAACTTTGAGCAGACACACAGGAGAATAACACTGTAAAAAGTGTCAGAGGCTGATGCGATCGATCAACTACTATAGGTTAAAATAAGTTAAATAGCCTGATCCTTCACAGCTGTGAGAGGGAGAGGGAGAGAGAGAGAGAGAGAGAGAGAGAGAGAGAGAGAGAGAGAGAGAAGAAGAACATGACTAAGCAGTTCAGGCTATATACAGAAGAGAGACCTTAGTAGTAATTATGAATTTTGCTATTTTCATTTGTGAACTTTTTGAAATGTGGTTTGTGTCAGAAGCCACTACTTTTAGCAAGGCGTGAGAAAAATGCTCCTGTGCCATAGGTTCCAGACCACTAGTATAATGTGTGTAATAAAGTAAAAGAGATACAGAGAGAACAAGGCATAAGGTAGTCTATCGTCTGGAAAAAGGGATATGCTTGGTAGAGACCTGCAGTCTACTGAGTACACTCTTCTAGTCTGTGCTGTGTGACTCTGCTACACATTATGTCAAACTCAGGCTGTAGAGTGCAGGATTTGTACATGTTGTCAGTTAATCAATATGAAAATGGTGTAATCAGAGCTGGCTGCCAGAAACAGGAGGGACACTGACACTGTGAGGACTTCTACATTTAAACCCATGACCTGTGACTTACACGTGACCATTAAACAGTCTACCCCATAAAACCAAACGACAACAAAAAAAACTTTCTCTCAGCTTACAGAGCCAGTTGGTGTTACATGTGGATTTTAATCAAGTGTGTGTGAAACGGACATAGGAACACACAAAAATGTCACAATTTCTTCAGAGCAGTACAAAACGTTAAAAGGAAATTTTGAGCTTTTTAAGCAGGGGTTGATGGTGTTAAGCTTGTGACAGAAACACTTGCTGTTAAGTGGCATACAGTGAAACATGGGGGGGTCACAAGTGAGAGGAAAAGACCTGCATTCGTCATAAGCAGCAGTCTGACTGATTGTGAGAACCACGCTCATGCTGCACTCAGCTAAGCTGACATTTTGCAACTGCCACCCCACTTCCTGTTGCGGAGGCGAGGAGATAGCTTCCAACACACACACTTTCACTCCTTTTGTTTGATTCTGAAATTTCATGCTACTTTGTCTATTTTAATATGTATTTTTATGAGTTTGGAACTGTTTTAATAATATGTAGACATCTTTATTTTAAAACTGATTATATGTGGTTATGTTCTGCAAACAAACATTGATATTTTGTTTGAAGGCAAGCCAAGAAACATCTTGCATGAATTTTTGTGACACGCTCCATGCTGATTACACACGCTTTCTGTAATTTCACAGTAGCACTTGCTTGTGAGTGTTTTTCCACAACGCTTTTGTGTGCATGTATAAGGCTGCTTGTTTATCAGGGCTTGCAGGATGGGTAAAGTCAGCTGTTTCTAATGATGATATGTCATCCCCCTCGCTGTGGAGCCTGTCCAAACCAGTGGGAACAGAGCTAGGCCATTTAAATACATACCTGAGTTTGGGTCAGCTTAATGCTCTGGATGTGAGGGAATATTAGCAGACTATCCTTTCTTTGGACAGACTTTAATGAACCCTGGTGGACTCCCACACCAAATACCTGGAAAAGAAATAGCATGTAGCATTCTCAACATCATGTGCATCCTATCAGTGGCAGGCAGTCAACATGTAAACAACAGCAGTGTCACTAACAGGGTTAGTGACACTGGGTTACACTACTGCTATTTTGTCTTTGATAATGACAAAGAGAGAGGTTTACAGTATAGCCTGAATAAGCAAATTCAATGCAATCATTTAAAATAAGGCTGCAATCTACACATGGTTTCTTCAGGTTTCAGAAAGCCAAATTTAGACTTTCTAAGAAGTTTTTAATGTGTAAATTATACAGGCAAAACCAGCCTATTTCTGACTGAGATTACTGTGAACTGATTTGCATATTACACTATTTACTGTTCTGTTTAAATCTTAGAGTGAACATGTGTACAAACATACCTGTCACTGAAAAAAATAAATCTCTGATGAGTGTTGAAAACATGTTGATACTTTTTAAGACTTTGAATTGTAATATTTTCAGACTCTTTAAAAGGACCTGCTGGTTCCCTGAATGCAGCCTACAAAGTAGAGTATTGAAGAACTAAAACTAAGGCTTGCTATTCAGGAAAACGTGTTAGCAGAATACTTCTGTATAGTCATCGACCTGTGACCCGTTGCACAGACAAAAAACAGTGTGAACTACACACTGACACAGGAGAATGACCCCTTGATTTTTATTTTCAAGAAAATGGAAATAATGGAAAACCTGAATGCTTGTATAAAAATAAAAAGGCCTACAAAGTTTCAGAGAAAAATAGAACACAAATGTACTGTTTAAATTATCATGCAAGAAACTAACAACTTTAATTGCCTTTGTTACTTTAGGGGTGTAGCTGAGTATGAGTGTGTGTGCGTGCGTGGCTAGGCATGTTCACTTGCTAATAACAAAGCTAATTATTGTCACTTGGCATCTGAAATGGTGCAATACAGGTTTAACTTGACAAGGCACAAATCACACCACCTAATACTTGATAAAATTCCAGCATCCCAAGTTTGTTGCTGTTGTTTATGCTGATTTGGTTTAATACCAATGAGGTTGAAAAAAGATGAACTCAATAGAGGTTAAGTTTCCTAGGACTGACACTGTATTGCCTAGAGTCAACTGTTGCTCATTAGCCTAACACACAACAGGCCACTGTCAAGAACTTCAACCACACTGGAACATGAAAGACATTGCAGTTTGTGATATCAGAACATGGGGGAACATAATCAAAATTATGTGAGGCTAGCTTTTTCAAGCTACAGGCATCAGTGAGCTAAATATCAAAAACAATATCAAACTCTCTTCAAGTAGCCAAGAGTTTGCCATCACTGTTATCTTCTCATATACAGTAGATGCTTTAAGTCTGCAAATTGCTCGAAGCTTTGTGGGTAAAGGCTTCATTAAGCACAGGCAAAATGATGTGGAAGTTCAACCTTTTCCCAACAGAAAAAGGCTCAAGGCTACAGGCAATGTATTTGTGGAACTGACCTGGTATGATAGCAGCCCATGGGCTGATGTGTTTATAAATAATGAGTTTTCTACATTGCCCTCCTTGGATGGGAGGAAGATGAGTTTAAAAGAGGCCTTCCCTCTGGGTGGGATCACCTAGGATAGAGAAGAAACACAAAATGGTAAGCTGTTTTTATATAATACAGGACACAGGAAATAATGATAAGCATCACAACTTGTGGATACTTTGCACACATACACTCTTACCCTTCTGTGGAAGGAAGGCATGTGAAAATGCCTGCTGGATGTAAACATTGACAGCAGTGTCACAGGGAGTTCTTGACTGGGGTTGTGTATATATATGGTTTCAGCTCTTGGCAGCCCCAGTGGCCTATGAAAACATGGCAGAGTCAGATAATCAGAAATAATAATAATAATAAAAAAGGTTTTCCACTAAGCTTTGACCCATGAAGTGCAATGGCACTCAAGCTAAAAATCTAGACGCATTCACCCACATTTTTTGTGGAGCAAAAAATGTCAATTTTGGAGCTACGAAAATATAGTATGTAGCTTCCATCAACTGCAGAAGACCAGCAATGGCAATGACAGTCACTGACTATTTCTGTTATTTTATATTCTTAGTTATGACTCAAATTTATTTATCATACTAATATCACAGCTGACCAAGAAATATTTTTGAGTTGGTGTTCAGCTCTCCAAACCACTTGGCAGTGTCTACTAGAGCAACTATAAGGAGTTAATAGTACAAAAGACTGTTGACTTAAATTTGGTTATATGGCACTGGGTATAACTTGGAAACATGTTACTGTGAAAACATTCATGTTTGTATTCATATGCAACATGTTCTTGGTTGTGTGACTATGTGTGGGTGTTCACAAATAGGGGTAAACATGGTAATAACACACATATACTGTCATGGTTATGGAGAAGACTGCCACTGAATAGGCCTACAGTGTTTTGCATTCTATCACTATGGGAAAGCAATTTAGCTCTTTGTCAACAGATAAGTCACGGATATGAGCAATTCATTCCTCTTTAATCAGAGAAAGGCACCATAGTTAGAGATAAACGCCAGACAAATAATAATGGAAGCAATGAGGCCTGCAAATAGGCCTTGCTAGACATTAACATGATGATTAGCTTTTTGGGTTTGGCCAATTACATTGTAATCTCTTACAACAGTGACATGTTTCCCCCATTTCTTTTGTTAGTGATACCCAATCTACAAAAGAACACCAAACAACAGTTTTACCCTCTCCCACAGGAACTTCAATTTTGGTCTCCAATTTCTATTTTTGATTTTGTGTTGTGGAGTTGCCATTTATAACACAGAGGAATGGAATGGCAAACATTTACAAGCATACCAGTATTCATGCAGTATTTTATTAACCATTTATGGCTAATTTTGGGAGTTAAGTGGGTGGGAGTCGTGGATCTTTAACATGTGCAAAATAACAGGTTGACTGGGATTTGTAGAGAGAAACTTGCCCGACCAAAATCTTAAGCACAATTTTATGAGTTAGGTTTATTTTTTCACTGCATTCACACTTCCTCTTTTGCATAGATGTAACCTTTCAATGTAGAATCTACTATCACAGTTTTAAAAATGAAGGCCTTGGTGTCAAAGGCTTTGGTTTCAAAGGCTGATTTCTTTGGTTTGGCATCAAAACTGTGAACATTGAGTGGCTCAATTCAAATAATGATCACATTTATCAAAGAGTACATGTCAACAATCAAGGAAAGAAGAACACACTGGAGACCTGCACTAGTAACTTGCTGTGAAGCAGGATAGAGGAAATCATTCAGTTTTGTTGCAAGAATTTCACACTAAAGAGGCTAAATGGTGGACATTTTCACTAATGTGAAAATACATTACATTAAACTGATTTGTGGGTTAACCATAAAAACAGAGACTACAGAGAAAATGTGCTTCATCCAGCATCTGGAATGCTGGCATTTGACCAGCCATACATGAGTAGGATGGGAACGTCTGCATTTTTTAATAATGGGAAACGCTGGACTAAAAATACTAGGAAGAATGCACATCATACACAAGGTTGTATGTTCCTGGAGTACTGCTGTTTCAACACAACACTGGTAAAGTATCAGGAATATTGTTATGCAATATATTACGACAACGAGTAGAAGAGCTTGTTATTTCACTGTCTTTAGTTGACTTCTGTGTTTATGACTTCAAATTATAACCATGGCAGTCATTTATCTATTCTGTGTCCACATCTGCACTAATACAAAGAGGTGCAAAGCTACAATAAGGTGGAATTCTTCCTAGTTCTGTGTACAGATATTACAGATTTCATCTACCATCTTCCCCCCTCCTCTACCGCTAAGCCATGCACAGGAGCAGGCCAAAACCTGAGACAGGCAGTGCGTTGTGTTTATACTGGGTTGGACACAGTGAACACCAGGAAGCACGTGGAATCTGGGCGAGGAGAAACCCTGATGTAATAAGTAAGCAGTCAATGGTGGTTTGTTTGTACATGACTGCCTCTCTCTGCAGGGACACACAAAGGTACCACTTTTACTGCTTTGTGGCACCTTGGTAATGGGGCAGTGTATTATGAATAAATATCATTAGGTAAAGATGCACAGCCTTTACTATAAGTCCCATTTTTCTGCAGACAGGGTTATAGTTTTGAATATAAAATAAACAGTCAGCTTATCTCAGTGTATTTATTTGAATATTTTTTGCATAGATATTAAACCATGTTGGAACAGCATCACTTGTTATGTTCAGGCCTGGCAACACCTTTAACACATAACTTAAGGCAAATTAGATTTGCATTTGGTGACAAACCACTGATGCACAATAAATGCTTCAAGTCAGTGACCCTTCAATACAGGGTTAGGGTTAGAAATGCTAAACTCTAGCTGCAGCCTCCTTCAGTTACTACTTGTTTGTTCTTCCTGGTGGCCTACTTGGTCAGGTGCACTGTATGCTTACTGTGCATAGTATTGCTGTATTGTCAATTCCATTTGATGAGCTTATTTTTACATGGGCAGGTAAAGATCACTCTGTAGACTTTCAGCCTACTGTAGACATCTTAAGTAACATCATTAGTAAAGACCAGTGAGCCAGTTCCATAGGCAGCCATGACACCACCTCCTCGCAATTTTATCTCACTGTCTGAGTATAGCATATACTGTGTGTGTGTGTGTGTGTGTGTGTGTGTGTGTGTGTATGTATATATATATATATATATATATATATATATATATATATATATATATATATATATATATATTTGTATAGCAATAATAATTAATAATTATGCTTTTTGTGGTCATCTGTATGCTTTCAACATTTTGATGGTGACACAAAACACAGTAAAACATAAGAAAATGTTAATTCTTTTAAATTGGACCTCATCCAGAACATTAATATGGAAACAGAGTCCAGAAATGAAGGATGGAAACAAGTCCAACAATTTGCCATAAAGTGTGTGCTGACTGCAAGCTTTTGCTTTTTGCGCTGCTGCTGTCCAACCACAGCAATCTTTCTGCTATTCTGGTTGTTTTGGGAGCACAGAGGCAAACAGTTGAGTTCTTCACCTTTTAGACAGAGGTCAACCCTCCGCAGTTAAGAGCCTGGCTGCTGGGAAAGAGAGCTCGCTGCCATATTAGGTTATCCTGCCTGTTCTTTAGGATTCTGCTGGGATTGTTTCAAGGGCCCTCTGCTTTATGAAACCCTCCTGCGTTTCTGTAGCATTTATCATCGTGAAAGTTGCTTGCAATGTTGCCTGACTTTGTGGCATTTTTGTGATACTTGCTAGAAACAAAGGTTAACTCAGGACTGTGGACTTTAACCAGCATGGTAGTGAAGGACTGTTTTCCACATCACGCTCTAAGTCTGAGATGGCAAAGTGATGTCAATTTTAGCCATGTACTACATATTGAGCATGTGGAATTAGAAGCTTTATCATCATCAGAATAAAGGGAAGAACATCTGCATAGCAGCTTCTGTTTATTAGATCTGTCAGTTATTCATTTGATGACATAAACCTCTGCAATGCACTGGAAGTACTTCCACTCTAGGGCGGTTGTTAGTTTTTTTTTTGTTTTTTTTAGCATTAACAACTCCATAGTTGTCAGTATGCGTGTTTATCATTCAGTAGCTTCACTTGCACATGGAAGACCTAAGCATGCAAAATAACTGTGTTGCCAGTTGGGGAATAGTAAGTCTAGTAAATCAGAGAGTTAGACTGGTACTCACTGTGTTCCAAACTCCAGAGCGGGGGGCTGGAAATGCAGGGGCCTTCCATTCTCCCGAGGGTATGGAGAAGAGCTGGTGAAGAGGAGAAAAATAAAACCATACTTAGTAGGGGTGTTGCAGTATGCTGGTATTGATGATCAAGTTGATGATCTTGCTAATAATAGGCATTAGATAATATTATGATATTATGTAAATAATCCAGCACCTGTTTAATCATATCTATTTTTTCCATTCTTGCTTTGTCACCCTTCCCCAACACACACACACACACACACACACACACACGGTTGCAGACTCTACCTAAACTTACAGGGTATAATTAATTTGTCAAAATTTAATTTGCCAAAATTAATTTGACTGATAGCATTATTATTTTCTTCCCCGCAAATTTTCTATAGATATTGTGACATTGTTATCATAAATTGTAACTGAACTGAACTCCAACAAAACTTAATCTTGAAAATGTCAAAAATCAGAAATAAAATGAGAAGTAGTTTCACTCAAAGGAATTTCCAAATTGAGTCAATAACTCATAGTCGAGTCAGTAATTTTTTAAGTATGTAAAAAGAAGTGTAGCAAGTTAGATTCTGTTCCCAACATTCATTCATTCATCTTCTAAACCGCTTATCCTCACTAGGGTCACGGGGGGGGTGCTGGAGCCTATCCCAGCGCTCATAGGGCCAACATTTTTTTTTTTAAATTTAATTAAATTTTTTTTATTTAACAATATTCCATCCATAAGTAATCTGGGGTGCTGTGTTTCCCTGTTAATTGTATTTTCTTTGTAATACCAAAAATTACTCCAAATATCCATTCACCAAATAAACAACAATCACTATGTGTACATATTTTGTTCTTTTGTGCACTTGACAACCTTTAGTGTGGAATTTATACAACAGACCCCAGGGCTTGAAACAAGCCTGACCAAGCTGAACATGTGAGTAAACCAGCATTACAGGATGCACTCACCATGTCCTGGTGAGACGCCACTCTCCAAAATGTGCTGAATATGTCAAACATTCAGAAAGCTTTAAACAGCCAAAGCGCTGCACGGGGTAGCAACTGAGGGTAAGAGGCAAGCCCATAATGAAGTCCAACAATTCAGAGTCGTGTCATCACAGAGTCCCTGGATTACCACAATCCCCAAGTAAATTATTTCATCCACATATGTGGGTGAAGTAATTTAGTTGTGGTAAACAAACATTCTCAGGGTGGTAAACAAACATTCTGAGGGTGGTAAACAAACATTCCTCCACAAGTCAAATTACTTGTGTGCATGGGGGAAAAATTCACTGACCCCTATTGGTAATTATATTTTTGCTGCAACAATGACTTTACTAATCGATTACTTGATGACAAAATCTTGATAATACATCGTTTCATTGTTTCACTGAGATTGGCTCACATTGTGCCATTTTGTATCGTTACAAAAATAAATTAATTAATTAATTAAAAAAAAAAAAAAAAAAAAAAAAAAAAACATTTTAGCTGCTGGTGGGCCAAAGTTAGCAATTTTATGCACCACTCTGGGCTCTCTTAACTTGTGATAAGCATTTGGCATCATTTTTGACATTTTATAGACGAAAGCTCATTGAACAAATAGAAAATCATAGCTGCAGCCGTAAAAACTAATGCCATCTGGAGAGGCTTTAGTCAGGGTTTGTCCATTTAAGAGAGAATGTCAGCTACTGGGTCTAAGGAAACATAGCTTGCTCATGTTGGACTACCACTTGCTTTCAACAACCTTGCAGTATAGTGTAATTTTGTAATTTAAAGAGAAGTCATAAACCTCTTCAAAGCTATTGTTTCACGTTGGCAACATCTACTTTAATTTCAGATGATATACAGTACACCGCAAAATGACCATTCTATCTTTGCAGTTTCTTGAGAAAGTCATGCCTTAAAGATCACACAGACAACAAACAGTGAGACTTTCCACAGTCAACCAACACAGCAGGTGCATATAGATGTTATGCGCTTTTCCTGCTACCAACAAAAGTGACACGGAAAATAAGCAATCAACCACAAGTTACACAGTTAAAACAGGAAACTGTATCAAATGTCAGACCTAACACGACAGTTTATAGTGAAAGGATATAAATGGGTGATTCAGAACACTTTCACTTTAAACATTCACAGGCTTACAGAAATTGAGACAAACCCAATGGACAAGCAGGCCTGAACTCCTCTCTGTATCCTCATTGTAGGAGGTCACTGTGGCCCCTTTTGGAGCTCCAGTGTTGTTAACAGTGACAGGGGGTGTGACGCCCTGTGCTAACAAGCTATGTGGAGAGGTGCCTCACAGTACAAGCACCCAGCTGCTGTGTGTGTATTTGTGTGTGAAAACATGGCTGAATCCAGTTGACAGAGGACTGATGCAGCTGTTGACTGACAGAGGTAAACAAGTGTAACAATGTAATCTACATATTAATATAGACTGCCTTGGCAAAAATACCACTGTTTGACAGTCACTTCTCTGTAGGCTTCCAGACTTAATTCCCTTTCATCACAAAAATACATGGGTGTCAACGCTCCCTGCGCTGGAGAAAAGGTGTATGGATTTTGGGAGTGGACAGCCAGCTCACTCTCAGTCAGTAGACTGTCACTGCCCTGTCATGGCTTTCAACAGGTAAAGATTTCTGTCTGCACAATTTATAATTCTGAGCAATTACGTAAGAAAACCTTTTTTTTCTTCTTATTTTTGAATGTACAACAAAATTTGAGGGCCTTTTCAGCACTTTGTGAAAGTATGGGGATAACAAATAATATCGGTATCAGGCGGCCGGCCCACCTGATACCGACTGATGGTGCCCCGGCCGACCGGCTCTGCTAAATAATGGCGAATTTGGCGTTTTTTTTTGTTTTTTTCTTCCGGGCTTTATCGGGCTGTCGGGCCTAAAGTTCGGCTAATTAGTCGGGTCGGGTCGGGCCTCGGGCTGGCCCAGTCCGGCCCGGGTCGGGTCGGGTCTTAATTTTCAGGCCCGATGAGAACTCTAACTCAGAGTGGTGTAAAAATGAATGGCAAGTGCTAGTTTGTTTCTTTATCTTTCCATGACCCTGATGCTTCCGGTCTAATATTTTGTGACTACTGCCTCATTTCCTCTCTTGCAGGCACAGTGTGTGTGTGCATCTCGACCGTCAGCTGCAGTCTGCGTGGTGCATTTGTGGACAACTTTTAGCAGGAGATGTGAGGGAACGCAAACCAGTTGGACTGCCTGCCTCAGTCACCGTTTGCTCTTTGAAGTTGGACTGGTGTGTCCTAGGCCTCAAAATACTTAGCACTACATCATGCACGCACACCAACAGAGATGAGAAAGTAAGAAAGAAAAAGTACAGTGAGCAGAAGTGTGGTGGTAAAGAGCTAACGTCCTAAAGTACATCCTCAACTACTGAGGCCTGACTAGCAACATTATAGCTCTCTGACTCATGTACTGCACTCCATATTCCTGTGTTGAAATGACTCATAAGTGAGCCAAGAGCACTGGTTTCTCCGTTTTCATTTCTGCTGTGCAGTTCTCTTCATTTCTGGCAACAGATACATAAAACATGCCAACTTCTCCTTCAGATACACCTCCCCTAAAACACACACAAACAAGCTGAGAGGTCTAAATCCGGTTCAAATACACATTCCGGGTGGTCTTGAGGGTCTCATCCTGTAAGAGCTTTTGCTGACCATTATCAGTGGATAGAATATCATAAGAATTAAGCTGGAGTGATTAATCATACTAGAAACAACTCCTCATACCAGCCACTGATAGCCAACTGCCACAGCTACTTATAACAAGCCAGGATCTGCATCGCTAGGCCAACTAGCAAGTTACAACACTGGTCTGCAATGCTGCAGCATAAAAAATGGCAGGCAGAGGGATAAGACAGGATGTGACTTAAACAATTCATGTTCTGCTCACGGTGCTGTTACTGAGACAGTGGGGAGGCTGGTGGTCGAGGCTCTTGGTAATGTTTGGGCCAGACTGTCTAAATTCCACTGAAATCAATGTTCAAAGACTACAGATAAGCTCAGTACTGAGTTCAAATACAAGCTGCACATTTCTCTGAGACAAGTGACCGCATGCCCAAACGCGCATGCACGCGCACGCACACACGCACGCACACACACACACACACACACACACACACACACGAAACAACCAATAAGGAAGTAATTTAGTTCTATGTAATACTTACTGCACAATGCAAAGGCCTTGTCTTAAATTTGATACATTTCAAAACAATCCTAGGTATCAAGAGTCAGGAATATTAGAAAAAATAGATAGATAGTCTAAGTCCATTAACTTTTAGAGATAAATGCAATAGGATTATGAAATCTATGTTCCTGCTCAAGCTAGCCTGCCCATGACACGTCAGATTACTTATCTGTGCAAAAGTGCTGATAAATGAATATACCATCAAGTTGGGCAACAGAAAATACACTTATCTATGTAGTGTGTGGATTTCCTGTTTAGACATTCTTCATTAAGCAAGCATAATCCTTTCAGTTGAGCAGTTTAAAATTTTATTTTTCCACAATCCATACTGTCTCTATTTCAAGACTTGCCCTGACAATTCAGGAAAATAATATTCATGTTGTGTTCTGTCAAGTTTCATGTTATTTCTGAATAGTTCAAACATTCAGTCCAGTTGCACCATAATCATTTCATCAGTTTCATAATTATTTAAACCACTATATTTTTTAACAATCTACTAATGGGAAGTACTTTGCCATTAAGACACTAACAAACATTTTACTGTATCTCAGGAGAGAAGGAAAGCAGAATATGGTTATAAAGCGCATGGTTACAGTTTCAGCCATGAATGGGGAACTGTGGAAGTTACTGTATGTGTTGAGATACTGTAGCTATAAAGGACTGCCTGACAAATTTTACCACTGCTGGGATGCAGCTCATAAAACAGTCTCAAATAACTGCATGGAAATAACTGCTAGATTTGCATGTATATAAAGGTGAAACAATGAACCTGTTATTGGGCTGTGCAAAAGACCAGAATCCCCAAGCACCATACTGCTTTAGGCGCACACAATAAAAAAAAGTTTTACACATGCCAAAGTTAGTATACATTACAAGAAACAAGAACCAGCGCTGTACCTCTCCTGATGTAAAAACAATATTCAATTTTAAAATGCATTTCATGTGGAACAGGAAATATCGTTATATAATAAATGCACACTTCATACTCCTGGACATACTCCTCCTCAGGCAGCAATCTCACTTGCATTGCCTGCGTTGGTTATCCACTCCCAGTGATGCAGAAGGTCGCACGTCCTGTGTACTTGATGCATTAAAGCCCAAAAAGACATGGTATTTTTTCCCTGATAATGCTTCATTGTGAACAACAAATCCATATTGAAGTCATAGAAATAAAAAAAGAAACCTCACTGTGAATAATTAAAACAAAAATAAAAATCAAATAAAAATCCACTGGTCACTGTCTTCCAACTGCTGGTACACAGCAAAAGCAACGTCCTAGCAACACACGTTCCCCCAGCATTAATATATATCCATACATCTATCAATAAAAAAATAACATCTTGGTATAAATGACACATTACATCTTGAAAATACTGCTCCAAAAACTATGTATGTAAAAGTATGTAAAAAGTATGACTGCTCCCTGCTAAAAGTGAAACCAGAAGTTGAGTGATATGAATGCTGCAGAAGCCACGGCGAAGCTCTGACCTCAACTTATCAGGGTGATCTCAGTTCAGACCATTGACGGCGGCACTTACAAGAAGCTCTCAGATCATTTTAAAACCTCTGTCTTCTGTTCTGGGAAGCGTTTATATTGTTTATTACATAACTTCTAGGAGTGAAAAGAAAAACCAGTAACGATCATCACAACAAAAACATCTAACATCTACAAAAAAATGTATATAATGTATGTAATGTAGTGTAGATTTAACAGAAGGAAAAAAATGGAGACTGCATGCTAACTGTGCTCCATCTTACATCTAGCTTCACCCAAGTAATTGGTAAGCCATCTGTTTCAAAGCCACAATTAACACGATCATGCTACGAACAACAGCTCGCCAGCTTAACATTCAAACTGGAGGGAAAAAAAGATGTTATCAGTACTGAGACAATGACACTAAAAGAACACTGAAAAAGATGAAAGCCCAAATCAGGCAATTATCTCTCCTCGGCTCTGGCCAAATCAAGTGTGTTGATTACCACCCCCCAACCCCAATGAGTAGGAGGTTAGGGAATAAAAGACGTGAGGAACAGCTCATTAGCTCCACAACAAATGCTACGCTTTTTGTCCTTCTATTTTCCTGCTCTCTTTTGATTGTCTGTGGATCATTTAGATTCATCACAACCATCCAGGGAGCAATGAGATAACACAAAAAAGGTACAACAGGTTGAATTTACATTAATATCTAGGGCTGGGTGATATGGACTAAATTAGTATCATGATAATCCTGCAAGATCACTTGTTAAACAATCAATTTCTCCATCACATTATAGAACCACTAGGTGGATCTATAAAGTATAAAGCAAATAATATGCCCTAGTTTCAAATATTATTTTACAAGACATTTTAATTAGTGTTTGCTTTTTATTATTGTTGTTATTTTAAAACATTGTATGACACGATAACTTGATATCAAAATTTCAGTTTGACCATTTTGAAAGATTTAGGCTAAAATACTGAATTACCATCCTGCACTATGAATAAACACTGTGCACTGCCCCACCACCCTGACACACACACAAAGCCTGTAGCTTCCACACAGACTCCCAAGTGCCATTTTTCTCAAACAGATATTGAAGCAATGGTGACAGAGGTCTATTTGCAATGTGGTGGGTAATGAGAGACTGGGATTCAAGTTGGCAGGAGAGTGGACGTAAAAATGGCAGGAGGTGTGAAAATTAGCGCCCCCGCCACCAGCACCACCACCCTCCCAACCCCTCATCTTCCAGCTTTGCACCGGACACCACTGAGAGGCTGAGAGGAAGAGGAATGAAAAAGTAAGAAGAAAGAGTACGGCTTTATAAGAGCTTTTCAGCTTCATATCACTTGGAGGCCATAGAATGATCCCACTTCAAAGCCAAGGCAGAGGGATAGATGGTAGCATCACATTATTGAGAGAGAGAGAGAGAGAGAGAGAGAGAGAGAGAGAGAGAGAGAGAGAGAGAGAGAGAGAGAGAGAGAGAGAGAGAGAGAGAGAGAATGACTAAGCAGCTCAGGCTATATACAGAAACTTGACACATCTCCTTTCTGTAGCTTTGAAATAAAAGATGAGCTGCAAATGGGTGCTGCTGTTTTCACCTGTCTAAAATGTTCTATAATATGACACACCCACATGAGACAGGGTGATGCTGGTGCAACGATTATTCAACAGTAGGCACCGAGTCCTCGCCATAGTCACTTCTCTCTAAGAGCAAACTACAGGACGTATAGATAGATTACAGCCCACATTTGACCATCACATTTGGTTTGTCAAATTCTTGGCAACTCTCCACTGGTTTTCGGTGGCCACACTTTGACAAACTTAGTGCAATTTATGTTTTTGTGTGTAGGTTAAGAATGCGAATGTCGTGCCTCCTGATCTACTGTAGCAGTCAGTGGGAGAATAGTCAGTACCTTCACTTCAAAAATATTTGACTCTTACAAGATGGTTCAAGACAAACCTGCTGTACTTCTGTGAAATGACTGATGCTGCAAATCTCAATGGGGACCAGCTGGTGAGTTTGGTGCAAGAGAAGGGAAAAAATAAACGAGGTGTAGAAACAGCATTGTTGAGCAAGTGCAGGGTGCTGGCAGTAGCCAGATTTCAAGCAACTACAAATGTAAGTTGAACATGTGCTCACTGCTCTGACAGCCTGTTTGCTTTATAGCCTGCTTATGGTTATTAACCACAGGAAATAAGCTAGTTTGAGGCTTGTTACAGCCCCTTCTGCTTCTGGCTGCTGTAAAAACCTGTACCTATGCAAAAAAATCCTTGGCTGTACAAGAACTAAAGCATTCATATGATGCTGAACTGAGATCTTAAAGCTCAGAGGTTGGCAGTGTCTCTTCAGCACTAAGTGGAAGATGAGTCAGAGTAAATTACAGTGATCGCTCATGCATTTGGATAGTGCAAACCTTTGCCATCACTGAGCAATTCTCCAACTTCGTGTTACACCCAAATACACTTTTCATATCGCTTAAATTTTAAGATGATTTCTTGACCTTGCAAACACACCCCTAGAATCTGAAATCTAGCATATCTCTGTGAGTTGTAGTTGCGGTTAAACAGCAATAATTCCTTCATGAAATCTCAGATCTGGATCATCACTTAAATAGAACAAATTAAAGCCTCTCCCTCTATTCAATGCCAAAAATCTGCCCACAGGTTTTTTCAATATCCTGCTGATAGACAGACACATTAGATGTGGTAAGCTGCGACCATCTTGGTGCTAAATGAACTCACTCAGACCAACCAACAGAATGACTAATACAAGCTGGTGGTCACAGCTAATAGCTAACTGACTAATCTGCACAAAAATATAACCTCCTTGGTCAGAGTAACCCCTCTCACTTCAGGTGACTTGCACTGCTCAGAGTTTCACTGAGCACACATTATAGAAAAACAAAATGATCACCACTTTTAGGAAGAATATGAATAAAAACAACAGCACAACAACCTAAGATCAATGAATTTATTATGATGAAGCACCCAAAGAGAAACACACCATAAAATGCTAGAAAATTGTGTTTGTTTTGTAAAATTCAATATATTTTCCCCCTGCCACAGGTGGCCCAGAGGACAGTGTCGGCTGTAAGAGCAGGTAGGTATTCAGTGTCTTGCTCATAGTCACTTTAAAGGAGTGCCTGTCTGCCGTCATGGGGGCTTAAACATTGGCCTGGTTCAGCGACATTCTCTCTACTCATTACGATGCCTTGCTGTCAAGGGTTGGAGTGAAGGTGCAGCCTACAATATACTGTAATACTACACAAACAACCACAAATGAGCTGGCTGGGGTTTGGCTTCATGAGATGGTGCATTGTTTTAGCTGTTATGTAACGAGTGCTTCTGTCGCTCTTGCTCTCTGCTTGTTGGCAGGGTTATAATTACTTGGTAATTCATAACCTGTCTAACAGCATAAACTCAAACACTGTTTGGAAGAGTGGAAAAGCTATGTGTGGGGAAGCGTAGGCAGCAGCAAATGTAAAGAGTAAAATTAGGTCAATGGAGTTGCCCTGGTGGCTCAACTGGTAGACAGTCTAACACCTATCGAAGGTAAGTCCTTACTGCAGTGACCCTGGTTCGTTTCAGAACTTGACCCTTCTTTACATGTCATCCCATCCCTGCCCCCTGTCTTTCCTGATCCTCTCTGCTATCGCTATTAAATAAAAGCTGCAGAAATGCAAAAAATCTTTAAAATATCAGAGTATTTTGATCAAATAGCTACATTTTTCATCAAAATGATTTGGCCTACTCCAGAATGCATGACAATTTTACAGGATAAAGATTTAAAAAAAAACCAAAAAAAAAAAAAACACTGTGTCATGATGTGCCCTCTGGATGGTTTCTTTACAGATGGTAAAATAATGTGTCTCCATATGGTAAAGCAATGTATAATATAGCAAAGCCGACTAAATAATTTTGCAAAATCCACACCACTTCCATATTACTGATGTTGAATCTATTTTAGGAAACATCTCTTCCGTATTGTCAATAATGCTGCTATGTTGCCAAATTAAAAAGGGGGAGGGACAGAAACTCAAGGCTCTGCATGCCTTTTGCTATTATTGGTTTACTGGTGTGTCTGTAGGGAGGGCGCAAAACCGACCAGAGAATAGTGTGATTTGAGGTTTGAATGAGGAAATAACTTTGAATACGTGTATGAGCAGTGTCAAGACAGATGAGGAATGTGCAGTGACACAGTAACACGGTACTCCTGAACTCTCCGCAAAGGCAGATCATGGAGACATTTTAATAGTTCATGATCTAATACTGTCATCACACACCCCTACTCTCATACCTCACACTGATCATCTTGGAAAAAAGACAAGAAATTGGGGTTAACATTAATTTTCTTTTAATGCAAGAGGGAAGCTGGTGTCTGCTATATTCTTACCACTTCTTGATCATGGTGATGTGTTAGCTATGCATGAATGGCACAACTCAGTGTCAAGCATATTTATTTCTCAATTGATCATACTGCACTGAGATTTACAGCTCAGCATATGACTCATCACTGTACCCTGTATGCCATGGTTTGATGGTCATCTCCTCACATGAGTAGATTAACTGACTGGCTGACTTCTGCTGACAAAGCTATCTTGGGGATGCTCCCTTCATACTTCTATGAAGTGTGTCTATTTAATGTACCTAAAAGCGTTCAGTGTTGCTGCTCCCACGGTTTGGAACACATTGCAAATGGATTTACAAATTAAAAAAGGACCTAATATCTCCAGGTGAAAATGAAACTTATTTTTAAGAGCTATGGAAAATAAAGTTCTATCTGGAGCATGCTGTTGTTTTATTTCATTTTTATATTTATTTGTTTATTTAGTGGAACTATGTCTTGTGTGTTTATCATTTGGAACTTACAGCTCCAGCGCCTTCTTGGCCAAGTCACACATGGAAATGAGTCTTGTGTTTTTTATCTAGTTAATTAAAAGTTAAATAAAATAGAAAATAAAATTCTATATATTTGCTGAAGGGGTTAGTTTACCTAAGCACAGTTTTTTTTCCTCCTTCTATTCGAGAGCAACTACCCTTGAAGAAAAACTCAGCCTCGCAACAGGCATGCCACTGAGCTTGAGTCCAAGGGTTCTGTCCACTGCCACAGTACAGAAATAACAAGTTATGTTTGGTGCCATTTGATCCCCTGGATCTGACTCAAATAAAGTCAATGTTAGCAGTGACCTCAGCCATGCTCCAAAGGAGAGGTTAGGATCAGAGGAAACTGCTGTTTCACACTCCTCTATAATAAACAATGAGACATTAAGAACGACAGACACTGAATTAAAGCCTCAAGTCTCACTGTACTATGGTTAAGAGCAAGTCTGTGTCAGGGAAACAGATATTTATTTAAAGGCACACAAGGAGGGGGAGGAACCATGAGTATTGTGGAAACAACAAGAAAGTATGGAGATTAAAATAACAGAGCTAGAGAGAAATCCATACAGCAGAAGAAATTTGTATAGATGACTGGATACAGAAAGGGACATCATTAACGTCTACCTCCCTGTCTTATCTCCAGCCTGCTTGGCTCTTTCAGCAGAGAGAAAGTGATGGCAGCCCAGCCAAGTGCCTGATAACCCAGGCACGAGACGCCTCGCAGCCCACAGCTCTGGACGTCTGGGGGTCAACCAGCACTACAAAACCTCCTTTCTCACCTCCCTGCACTTTAAAATAGGCCTGCTGCCACACTGCTCAGCTGTTTGTTGCATTGAAGTCAAACCAAATGTATGTTAAGGAAAAAATTCTGGATATTGCAGAATTTTTTGAGAACTTATAACTATCATGATCCCAAAGAGAAAAATCAAAATGTCACACATTGCAACAAGCTGCTTGTTTACTAACTGTCTGGTACACATTATCACGGTGATAACACTAACTGACATGCTAATCTTTTTTAAGTTTTAAAACTAGGTAGTGTTATCATTGTACGCACAAATAAAGATGAGGGTTTGTCTGTAGCCTGCCGTACTTGTACAAAACCCACCCTCTCTCACCTCTTTCCCTAACCTTAAACACAGTGGTGCGGGCATCTCTTGCACTGATGTAAGGGGGTGGGTCTTGTACTGACATAAAGGGGCGTGTTACTAGCATGGGATGTTGTTGTGCTGATGCTGGCATATGTTGCAAAGAGGGAGCGTATTTTATACTACCAGCTGCAAATAAAGGGTATCCAGGAGCTTCAGATGCAGCATTGTATCATGCAAATCATGCAGAGCATTAAAAATATCATGCAGAGATAAATCTGCAAAAATTACATCGTGTGCTGAGCTGCAAATCTCTGGCTAACAAACAGTTAAGCTTCAAGTGAAGCACAGAGAACATGCTAGTCCAGTTTAGGTACATACTGGGCTTGGCTCTCCATTTCTGGTAGTGCTTCCTAATGAAGAGCACGTCAACCAGAAGCAGCAGCAGCTTAACAAGTTAGGCTACATGTCTGACTGGGACTGGAAAAAACAATACTATCCTGTGAGCCCAAAAACTGTTGTGCCTCTGTGCACTCACTGCAATCACTAGCCTATTACTGTGTAATAATACCATGCATTGTTTATGTTTTGGTGAAAGCGTATTTTTTCAGACTTCTCTATTGAGAAAGAAAGCAGGGAAAGATAGACCTCCCCTCCATTTTCTTTTAAGGAGTTCTAAAATTAGTCTGGAATTTAGTACTGTGCCTCTCTTAACACACGCCCCCAAACTCCCTCCCGTGCACACCCCCTCACTCACCAACATAAACAACATAGCCTGCATAGAGGGGAAGACTTTTAAAAGCCTTCTTCAGGAAAAAAAAAAACTTCAGTCCTTTTACCCTATAACCATACCATGTCATTTATCTACACACACACACACACACACACACACACACACACACACACAAAAACATGCTGTCACTATAACTGCAATGTGTGGTGCTAGTTTAATTCATGGTATTCCTTATCAATTGCTTACACATTGAACACTACACTATTACATAAATATATCAGTATGCAATAAGGGCCAACTATAACAATTTGTAAAAAAATATAATTCCATTGAAAGAATGTGGACTTAAATACAACATTTTGAGAACAAATTACAAAAAAAAAAAAAAACATACCTTCCCCAAATATTATTCCTCCAGCAACACTTGTCTACACTACAGCAAACCATCTCTCCTCAGCAATGCAGAGGTAAGCCTATTTTTTTCCATTGTGCAGCTCACACACCAAACCCACACTGAGCTGTTTTTTCCCAGTCTTCATTTTCTGTGTCTTACAATTCTACCCTATACTTAGGAGACGAGTAAAAAATATAACTTCACTGTAATGGGTGTTACATTCAGTTTTTGGTTGGCTTTATTTGGCAGTGATGTGGTCTAGTGGAAAGTCTCTACCTATTTTTTGAGTGCCATTCATAAATGTCCTGTGACTTGATAAAACTGATGATGTGCATTACTGATCTGATCAGCATCTATGTATGACTTTCACACAGTAAGGACTGACTTAACAGTTTCTGGTAACATTGGCTGCAATGTGGCAATTACATGGTCTAAACTGAGCTTCCTTTTCATCTTGGCGAATGACTATCACGAATGTGCAATACCATACAAACATGCGAAAACACAGAAATACTTTCAGTTTCATGTTGAGCTTAAGCGTAATATGAAAAGCACACCTTTCTTCCAGTGGAAGACCATCTTTTCTTCGCTCTTTCTCCACCTAAAAAGGCAAACAAACAAAGTTTAGACAACATGGTCATGATTACAAACCACAAATAATTTATTACGTTTGCATTCACACTGTGGCCTACAAAAAGTCACAATAGTCGACATTATGGAACATCAGCCAACTGCACTGGCAAACTACCTTCCTGTTGCCATGATGATTTTCATAAATGAGGTTTTGACAATTTGACGTGTGCTGATGAACTAACAACTGATGTGATAAATAGCACTGTGCAGCCATTTTCAACATTTTATTTCATAACATCCAAGAGTTTACATTTTGCAAAAATATATGGGGCCTGATTTCCTTGTACATGAATATGATGCAAAACAGAGAAGTGGAATAGTAGGCTACAGGCACTCAAAATTTCCTTCTCACTGTACAGTTTGAAGAAGGAAAGGGAAAAAACAACTGTATTTTCTAAGTTCATTGCTTTATCTTGATAGTCAGGAAACAGTATGTTTCTGCACGTGCAGAGGCATATACAGTATGTATGCATTCATTTTGGTGTACCTTGCAATATCCGGTTTGTTTTCACTGCCACAGTAGGCAAATCAAGGAAAATTTAACACTTTGCCTGCCAAGTTACGACTGCAGGCACAGTATTAGACACCTTTTGGAATCACTACTACAGTTAAAGGACACCACTATTTAAAGACTTGAGCATGAGTAAAGTTTTCAAAAGCCAAAAAATCTACAAAGGCTAAATTTCCCAATATCTAATATCTCTCCAATGCAGATTATACTGGTATACAGTTCTTGATTGCATTTTCTAACAACTTCAGAAAATGTCTACTTCTGCAGAATAAGAATCTAAATTACTTTAAGTCTTTAAGTAATTTGATTTTAAATAAATATTTTTAAAAGCTTAACTTTCATTGCACTCTGAATGCCAAATGACAAGATGCTTTTAAATCATGTCCTAGTGTGTTTTTTCACAGTATCCTGGTTTCTGTAAGGAAAAATATTAATTGCATTCATTATTTGCTTAAACCATAACATGGGTTGTGTAGGAGGTGCAGGACAAAAAAAAAAAAAAAAAACAAAACTGTGCAGTCAACTTCTTCTTCCAGTTGTTTCAGTGGTCAGGGTTATGGCATACACTAAATTGGGCAGAGAAGACTGGGCAGAAAAAAATGCAGGTGGTAGTAGTGAATCTATACTGCTCTCCTTGCTTTCAACAACTACTATCAAGGTGCCCTTGAGCAAGGCTTGAGGGAGCCAAGCTGCTCGCAGTATGTGTACCCCACTGGAAAACACTGGTCTCGCCTAAGTGGGTCTACATAAAAACCAAAAACAACCAACAATCATGCAAGCAGTAACATTTACTTTCATTGAATGTGGTTGAATATTGTTTGTTAAGTAGGTAGTCCTGTATGACAGCGCTGTACAACACTAAACAACAGCAGAGCTGGCTCCGTGCGTGGGCCACAGAGATAAACAGGAACTACCTCCCAAGCTTCAGTTTCTCCAAACGTAGAACATACGGTTTCCATAGGAACAATCTGGGGCCTTCTGGCTTCATGACCACACCACAAAACAACCCAAACTGAGGACTGATGTGGGTGCAGTGTCTTTTTGTTCAACACTACACTGAAGGCTGCTATGGATCATGATTTGTCATGCACATTATCTCCTCTTTCCTGCTTTTCCATTCCCTCTCCATTGCATTCTATCCAATTAAGCTACAAAGCCAAATGTACAATTACATAAAGGACACCTTTATACATGGAGATCAGTGAAGTGTACTTCAGTTGCAGATTTGGCATAAATTTGATCAGTGCCGTTTAGAATACAAAATTTGAGCAGGAAAGAGTAGCAGAAAAGAAAACCCCTTTCTCATTATCTGCCCTATTTAAACAAATCAAACTTTAGCTTTTTCCTACTGAGGCATCCTTTCAGTAGCAGATACATAAGAGGCACTGATAGCCCATCAAAATGTTACAAGAAGATTTGTTACAACTATTGATGCAACTGAGAAGTTGGTTTCAAGATAAATCAGAACTACAGGCACTGTAAAATTCCCACAAATTTACCCTTGTTTCATTATGTACTGTAGCTTCAGTACCTTTTTGAAACATGGCATCTCAATGGCTTGAGTGAGAGAGACAAAACCAATTTCACAAATAGTAAAGCACAACCTTGACAGAACATGTTGTTTCTGCTTGCTGCAACAGGTGAGCCATTACAACACAGGGATTATTCAAATGAAGAACCACACTATTTCTCAATGGGCTAGGTTGCCTTATAGTTGAAATCACTTTAGGCAAGAATCCAGTTTTTTTTAAGTTTACTGACAAGTGATTGCAAGTGAACAAAAATATAACCTGTCCACTGGAAATCAAAACTTAGCCCTCAGTGTTGGACACCTGTTACTGTATTCATTAGTAAATGTCACCACTGAAGACTGCTTAATTGTAAATAGGCCAATGATGAACGAAAGATGTGTAAACCTAAACAACAATTATAGAATAACTGTACAGACTAAGGACAAGGAGTATGCATACACATGATGGCCACATAAAAAACAATGTTACTAGAGAAAAAGTCAAAAAAAGAAATGTCATAATGTGTATGGGCAACAGTATTTATCCCATGTTTCAGAAATAAAGCTGAAGCTTAAAATTTTGCTTTTATGATAAACCCTACCATGAAGCAACTACATACATTATCCATATGTGCACCCAGCAATACCCAGCAGCCTCACTTACTGGGCAGTGCTGGCTTACAGAAGAAAGAAATCCCTGCCATGCTCTATTTCACACAGCCTATGTAACTGAGACAGCCATTCCATTCACTGCTCCCAACCTAAACATGACACCTAACAATGTCAACGATTCTTGCATCTGCCAATTGAGTCTGCAAGCTTGGGGTTAATTAGCTGAGTGGAGAAAAATAACTCAAACACCTGATACATTTTGCCCTAGAAAAGAATTAAATCTAGTAATTCTCTTCAATGCTAAGGAAACTACCCTATCCTTAGGATAGAGAGTATGTATAGTTTCATGTGTGCTGACTGCAGAGCTCAATGAAGAAAAATACAGCCTTCGCTTTAGGATGTGGAATGTCAAATATAGTGTGTGGACAACCGAATCAACTCTTTTTGTGGGGTTAGGATGGCGTCTTTATATGAGGTTCAAAGTTTCAAAACAGTCTACCACTCATCAAAAATCTGACTGCTTACTTGGACCTATTGTGCATTATTATTTTATTACTTTCTTGAAAATCAACAGGTTATTCACACCTATTTGCAAAAACTTTCCTACAGCCACACCCCTTCAGGTAATGTGACAGTCATCTGGTGACAGCACAGGTCCTTAGTAAACACTACAGCAATTTAGTCACTCTCCACGATTACATCATACAGCCTACTAAAACCAATGCAGCAACACCTTACAGGGCAGTCCTCTTAAAAATGTGTAGGACACTGTCCTGCAGACCTGCAACAAGGGTGTATAATCAAATAAATCATGCAAATAAAACGGAGCAGCAGCTAAGTGCAAGGTAATAATCAATATCCCATGACAGCCTCATGCATAATGATGCTCTTATGGCACAACTGACTGAAGCTCTCAACAATGAACACCATGTACAGAACAAGTAAATAAGGAGCCACATGGCAGGCCACCTCTTCCCGCCTTGGTTTTTAATTAGTGTTGTGTAGACTCTCCCGAAAACAGGTAACTAGTTAACTGATATTTGCACAACTGTGGGATCATAAAATCGTGGATGGTCGTTGCTCTTTCCCTACATACTGGGGCAAATGCATAATAGGTTTGCTAAGTGCAGCCAAACACTGCGGGTGATGCACTGTCCATACACGTGCAAATGTGTTTAGTTTTACGGGCGATCAGTTGTTTTGTCCTCAACCCTTATGCGTATAAATACAAAGACAAACATGATTACCTGAACTGGGACTAATGGGTCTGCATCTTCTGGTTGCCAGACCTCGACCACGCTGGTGGACATTTGACTCAGCGCTTTGTGGGAACAAGAAATGAAGAAGTGAGATGTTGCGTTGAAAATTGGTCAACAAAGTGAACACTGTCTGTAGGAACCACCTCGGCTTCTAGCTGTCGAAGCAAAAACACTGCTAATTGTAAATCTTCATAGAGACTGATGGTTAGTGTAACTGGTTGAGATGCGATAGTCTGGATGATCACCAATGCCAACAAGCGAGAAAATGACTTCGGCACAGTGAGCTGACAAAGGCTGTTCGATTAGCTAGCTGGCTGATTAGCAATAAGGTTAACGTTAGCTCGCTGGCTGAATAACTTGTGAAAACACATCTTCCCCAACTATACTAGTACATACGGCTGTTTAGTCCTGAATTAAAACACATTAATTCACAGCACAGCCTTATTACATGTGTAACCTCAGCTGGGAGTGTGCCCTTTTAAGCCCCGAAGCGACTTTACAGGCTGAATATCGTTATGATGGACCAACCAGCCCAGGGACCTGGCAGCTAACATGAGCTAGCTGCCTGACAAATTGGGCAGGTAGGCTAACGTTAGCGACTAACTCAAGCGTTCATTGAAGTTACAGCAAAGTCAAATGTAACGACGGCAATTCAAGCGGAACAATGTACGTCCATTTCATTTTTATGTGCTCTGGGTGCCACTGTAGCACCCAGGTATGCTCATCGTTTTTCCATTTAGACTTGCTGTCAACTCAGCCCTAGCTACATTTTTTTTTTTTTTTTTTTTTTTTGCAACGGCTGTTCATCGCAAGAGGGGAAAAAAGTAGCAGCGTTTACAGACCTTGCAGCTGAGCCCCCCCGTGCTGTACGCAGGGTAAAATTAGTTGTAGTATTCCTAGTAGTATATTAATCCACGTTTTCCTGTGACAGTGGCTGCCTTGTTGGAAGTCCCGTGGCCCCGCCATGCTGCCCTCTCAGCTAGCAGCCTGCCTTGTGTTTCGCTGCGTTTGTCTTTCTTTCTCTCACCACCAGCAGAAGCTCCCTCCCTCTCTCTCCCTCCCCCTCCCTCTCCCTGCCCCATGCCTGCAGCACATTGTGCAGCGAGGACGCACACTAGTGTCACTTGCAACCAAGCTGTTTGCGTGTGTTGCTGAAGGTGAAGTTGGCAAACTTTTAACTGAGTGCATGTAATCTGGGTATAAGTTTTTAATATACACATACAAGGGACCATTTTGCGTGCAGTTGTGAAGAATGTGACGCAATCATCGAGCACTGATGTTGGTGAAATCCTTGCTCACTCTACTTGATGAGGACTTATGCAATTAACACGCAAACACGATTTATGCCTTAAGTATAATGTGGTGTACAGTCCATCCCACCCATGTAACCATATGTTCCTCTAAATGAATGTCCCCTAAGCCAGTATTTTAGGCTAAATTTAAGTGTTATAATATCCAACTCACTCTGGCCTTCTAAGAGCCACATCAGTTTAAATAAACAAGCTTGCGTTCAATAGTATTACTCATAACTATCAAATTAGGGGTGGGATCAAACTATGTGCTTGGGAGCAATAACTGCAAACCAGCCTCATGAATCATAGTTAGGACAGGTTGGGCAGGTAGACACATGAACACAAGCTCAGGTTATTCTCCTGAGTGGGTGTGTCACTTCTCAAAAACAAAGCTGAGACCAGGCATGTAAAGTATTTATGCTGGATCACTTTTACTTAAAATGACACTCAAATGCTTCTAACCAGTAGCCCATGTTTGCCACAGTACATATTTTCCACATCAAATCATTTACAGTTTCCTGTTCAATTAAGAATCAACACTGTGCTTGTTTACTTTTTTATTTATTTAAGGAAAATAGTTAAATCATCATACAGAATATCTGAAATGTAGATTTTAAGGGATGACAGGTAGA
Source organism: Myripristis murdjan (assembly GCF_902150065.1). Classification (NCBI taxonomy): domain Eukaryota; kingdom Metazoa; phylum Chordata; class Actinopteri; order Holocentriformes; family Holocentridae; genus Myripristis; species Myripristis murdjan. The sequence goes on from NC_043980.1 coordinate 27,397,475, forward strand.
CAACACCAGCTTTTTTCTCCTAGTGTCAGCACATGTAGGAAGGCCTTTGAGTAAACACAACATTTCAAACTCTACTACCTATTGTGTTTAGGTTGACGAAACAGTCATTTGCCTCAGGGCTTTTCTGTACATAAAGTGAGTGTATAGCACAGAAAAAGCTGGCCTTGTGTTAGAAAAAAGCAACATTCCACTGCCAGCAGAAAAAAAAAATGTATACACTCACTCGTGCAGCCACGCAATAGCAAGTACACGAAAACAATAAAAACTAAGATATAGGACCTGCTGTAGGCATAAACCACAATATGATACAGAACACTAATGTAATTTGAGGAAAACTGCCTGAACAACTCTGCTAAAGGTGATATCATTTTCAACGAAACAGAGAAACACGTTCTTTCTCATGCTGTCACACAACAGTAATTGTGCATCCAACACACACACACACACACACACACACGCACACACGCATATATATATATATATATATATATATATATATATATATATATATATATATATATATATATGAACATAAACATACCCACAGTAATGTCTCCAGAGCATTTTAGTGGACTTTCTATTTGTGTGTAAATACATTTCCAACCTTCTAGCTTTGCCCCACTGCAAGATCCAGTGCACCTTTTGTGGACGCCAGCTGTATGTTAATTAAATGATAGGTTAAGAGCACTAAGTTCAGGTGCTGCAGCAACAGATGCACAAGTATGAACTTTTTTTTCCTGGTGCCAATAATAATAATAATAATAATTATAATGATAATAAAAGATTGAAGGAAAAAGAGCCTGAACATTTAATTCATAACCATCTGTTTAAATCATATAATGAGATCACTGGCACTCACACCGATGTTTGAAGTGCTGATTCCTTTCAAACACATCTGTATGTGTGGGTTCACACTGTTGGGGGCTGCCCATTTCCATCACCAACTCAAGGCTCTCAGTTTTCATGTAAACAGGTGTCCCAAAAGTCAGGCCACGAATATGTGCGCATTAGGGAACCTTGCTTCACCCCTCGCAGGCACTAACTGACAGCACAGCGCCTTCGTTGGCTCCACCAAAGCAACATATCCTCCAGCAAAGTCTCTGTGCCTCCAGGATAACTGAGTTGCTTCCTGACATCAGTCTTTATTCAAAGCCTTGTTCCCAAGCCATAAACACGAATTCTGGGGCATTTAGTCCCATTCTAATACATAGAACACAATCTAATATGTAGCTGAGAAAAGGTTTATAAACTTTGAATTAATTATTTTTCCTTGGTTTAAGTGGTGTGTGCAGCACATCGACATGAACTGTGGAAGAAAGGCCGGTGGTCAGTCCAGGTAGTCAAAGTCCTCAGGTATCCCAAAGGCTTTATCGATTCGACTGTCATCAAAGGAGAACTTCCTCTTCGCCCAAGACTTGATAGCAAAAACATTGTCTGAAAACAAGAATCAGACTCATTAATTAGCTGATTAATTGGTAGAAATACTGAATATTCCATAATTATGCCCCAGTATTATAGTACTATTGTGTAGTCAGTTTGGGATTTTTTAAAAATTGAGTGATCTAATCAAATCAACTGTTGTTCTAACTGTATTACTTCAAACAATTCTATCCCAAATGTAGAGATGGTGGGAAAACAAACCCTTTCCCTCAGGTTCAATCATTATTAATCAGGCCAGCTATCTCTCAGTGGAATACTTGCTTGCTGCTCTTTTGTTGAAAGTTTTGTTATGTTGTCTTACATTTTGATGTCAGTACTTGTGCACACAGAGGTCCCAGCAGTGACTCCACCTAACACATCCAATTAATTTGGGTAAATAATAGAATCTGGAAGGTCTCAATTAGAGGAGATAGGGAAATCCTGTGTTGCAGCTGCAATTTTTGACAAAAAACAAACAAACAAAAAAAAAAAACAGACAAGCATATTTTGAAACAAAAACCATGCCTAGAATAGCTTCAATTCTGCACATATTCCAGACAGTTGCATGCATGTGGTGTAAAATTGTTGTGGTTATCAGTAATTGTGATAGATAATATCCTGATAATGTTTTGCAAATATGATGATTTACAAATTCGAAAGTCTATTTAAGTTTAAGTCAGAAATGGGTAATAAACCTTCATACTTAATGAAGCCTTTCTGGCTTCATTAAGTATGAATGACTGAATGCTGTTCAATACGACTATCAACCCTAAAAGTGCCCTAGATGACCTTTTAAAACCACTTTCTTGGAATTAAAGGCAAGTGCCTTTTCTCAAGGCGACAAATGAGACACAATAAAAGTCAATCTCCTAAAAAACAGAAGTGATGAAAATTCTGCCTTCCATTTGTTACAAAATATTCCATTTTAAATAATGTATAAATTTTGGATGTTACCAAAACTGAGAGTGACTCAACAATGTGAGGAAATACAAATAGCTTTCCCTGAATTAGCTAGTGTCTTATCTCTAAGAAAGTAAGTACATGACTTAAGTCAGTAAACTCTGAATCACAGTAGGGCCTAATAGTCATGCTTATCAGTCAAACTCTGGTACGATAACATTCACCTGAGCTATGATTTTGATATGACAATATATAATTCAAATGTAATGTGTGTCTTATGTGAGATATGTCAGGGCTCGTATTACAGTGTGTGTTTGTGTGTGTGTGTGTGTGTGAGAGAGAGAGAGAGAGAGAGAGAGAGAGAGAGAGAGAGAGAGAGAGAGAGAGAGAGAGAGAGAGAGAGAGAGAGCAAACAGGTTAAAGCTGAAGTTATCTGCTGTAACAGGATGGCTGGTATGTAAACACCAGCCACTTACTACAACACAACTGGAAGAGTCAAACCCCACAGGCCCTCCTGGTTACCATGATTACCAAAAGGACAGCTGTCGCCAAAGTTACCACTCGGATCATTTAGGGCAGGTGTTGAATGCTGGGAGGTGACATGCTTAACACTGAGGTGAGCTGCATTTTGTGACTTACAGTGTTGAGTAAGCAATGCAAAATATATTCTCTTTCAAGGATTTCTAAAACAGGTTCTGTTGTGATTGACTGCAAATCAAAAAAATATCCTAAAATGACATATCAATTCAAAAAAATATATGTAATTGAAACTTAAATCAATATTTGTCTGATCTGAAATATGCTAAGCCATTGGGAAACATGAACTAGAACACAGTACAGAGATAACATACAACCCTGAAAACACTAATGAAGATGTATTCATCTTCAAGTTACAAAAGCCTGTTAGAAAGGGCAAGGGGTTGTAAAACATAATTTTTCTAAAGCTGATTGCTTTGCCAAATCAAACTTCTTTTGTTCATGATGATGTAGTATATATGAGAGGCACTTTTCCTCCACCCCACGTGTATATCTGAATCCACAATACCTGTCACCTGCTCTTTAAGCACCACAGCACCTTCAGGTGTTTTTTTTTTTTTTTTTTTTTACCCAGAAGGAGGTAATTTGTGACATTGAGTTTGTAAGCAACCATGTGAAAGTAGCTTAGGTGGTGTAGTATCAAATGCTTGTCACTGGACCAATGTGTTTTTAACCTCTGCAATGTTGACCTCTCCTATCCAGTTTCACCTGCTAATTCATACAGTATGCCATACGTATCATATTACATGTGTATGTATTTAACTAGGTAAGCTGACTCACCTGTCCACCTGGAAACAGCTTCTTTTGCTGTGATGTTTGACTTTCCTGCAAAACAAAATTTGTGGTCAGCCTGTGCTATAAAGCATTTGTGCATTGTGAAAAAAAAAAAAAAATCAATAACATTTATCAGGGTACATAGCAGAAGGCATTTATTATGTAATAATGACAGACTAGCTGTACATTTTCATGCTTATTATAAGGCAATTTACAAACAAAATATAAATGAAAACAGAAATAATATAAAAGTGATTTTGTTTTTAATCTCAGCTCAAAACCTTCACTACAGTAGACACAGCCATTATGGCAAACTGGTTGCCTGTAACAGCAGCAACAGTCAATTAAACTTAACAGTTTTTATTCAGACATAACTGACCAGAATGGCTATTATTCTGACTTGTGATGTTTGAGTGATGGCAAAAAAATACTAAATGAGTCTTAATTAGATCAGTCAGTAACAATGAAATTTAAGTCATGTCATGTTAAGTAGTTAGTGGATTCATTCAAATGTAATGTAATCCTCTTTAGTCAGTACAGATGTGCATACATGTTTATTACAAGGCACCAGCACAGACCTGTGATGAGAAAACAAAGCTGTTTAAATAGGTTTCCCAATAAGATGGCAAAAAGCAAAATATTAAAAAGCACAAATTACCGAATCTTGCAGACTATGGGAGAAAAGAAGGGACATAATGGCCAGTTTGTACTACAAAAATATTTAGTATGTCCTCTTTACTCAGAGAATGACTCACAATAACTAAGAACATTACAGCTAACTCAATTAAATAAAAGTCATTCCCAGAGAGGGAAATAGTTTCTACAACTAACATCAGTTCAGTGCCTTTAGAACACAGGATTTTTTGCTTTCTTCTGGCAACCAATATACAAAACAGAGCAGGACAGCTGCCAGGAGGTAAAGTATGTTCAGTGACGTGATGGTGGTGGGGGGTGGGGTGGGCTGGGTGCTCCATCTGAGCAATGCCCTTTCACACTAAAGGGAGTTGCAGCTGGCAGCCATTAAGATAAATGAAGCAGTAGTTAAGAGGACAGTCCTTTAAGAAAAAGAAAAAAGAAAGACAACACCTCCATTCCTGAGATGCACCTTAACTACAGCTACATTATGTGCTCTAATGAGAATGCATGCAACATCTGAGCATTAACTTTTATTGGCTGCCACATATATCGCTCAAATAAGCATAAGCTCAATAAGCAGCATCACTGAGCTGCTAGGCACGCAGCATCTACCTCATGTGCAATGACATGGCAAATGTAAAATACTGATGTCAATTTGGACTGAGCAGTTCACACAGCCATGAGTAATTTGGCCTTGTTTCAAAAGCTGACAAGCTGAGCATCAATGTTACTTTCAAGGATTTTTTAAATATCCTTTAAAATTACATTTTTGTGGTTTCACAAAGTTCCACCCACAGTTAAGGAGGTCACAGTATATTAGAGCACAAAGTTTAGTGACTTTGATTCAGTTTGGTTGCCCACTGGCGTAGCCTATCTATGTGGCATTTTCATCTGGTGGTCAATACATGGTTCTATTTCTGCAGCATTTAGCTATTTTCAGACCGCTTTACAAGGACTCAAATGTTTATAGCCCCTCACAAGCCACATGAGGCAATACTGCAGAAGTTTTTTTTAAAAACATAATTGTAGTTTCTTACTCCAATCATGTACACCCCCACACAAACCAAAGCACGTCTGAGGTGCCACTCCACCAGTTGCATTTGTTAAATTTTCTCTGATTTATTTGCATAAGCTGTATCAGCATGCTAATTGAGGGGATGTAGTGGAAATTGTCACAGCCCACTGAGCCCTGACTAAACTTCCTAGCTTACCTACCTGGTAATTAGTACAACTCATCCGCAGACAAGTACTTTTAAAAAAGTTCAGTAACCCTGCAGTGAAATAACAAAATGTATTTGCTTTTGTATATAAAACAGATACTTTTTTATTATGATGTCTTTTGCTTCTGTTGTAGTAATGCTGTTTATTTATTTATCTTGACCGATAAAATTTAAAGTTTAGATGACAGATATATGACTAGTTACTTCTGAACACAAGGATAGGTTTTAAGTAGCAGTCCTTGCTAAACAGTAAGCTCAAAGCATGTATTTTTTCAGTATAAAATGCAAGATTTATTACATAAAAAGAGCAAATGATATGTTTTGCATGACATTCGGGACATGATGCATTAATGGGTGATTTCTGCAGTCAACTATAAATAGTGCACTGACTAACATCAGTCTTGCTGGCTGAGCAGACTGTGGCAATGCAAATTATTTTGCTGAGCAGGGGGTGTGCAGTATGATCCCCATTTAAGGTAAAAGGTACTGATGCAGGATGGGTGATGGTATATAAGCAATGCACAAAATCAACTCTGACATTCTAGAAACGTTTTATTTTGTTAGAAAAATTACTTTTATGCATGCTTCTTGTCAAACATAGCGAGGTGGAGAAGGGCCAATGATCAGGATCCTAGGCATTCAACAACAGAATTTGAAAACAAATTTTCCACCAGTACAATAAAGGTACCATAATTTTCTTGGCGCCAACAATGGCTGGTGAAGCAGTGCTCAAGTTGCAGTGAGAACATAAATGGTGGCCCTGGTTGAATAGTGTGAATTCAAAATGAAAAATTACATCTGTCTCCTTCCTGCTTTGTAGCTGTCATCCTCCCTCCTCTCTGTTTATTCCCTCTTTCATTCTAAAGGGAATTAGAAGGTCATACATTTATGTGGATGAGGCTGAAATGCAGCGTGCATTTCCACCCTTTTGCCGAATAATATCCTCCTTGTTCAAAATTGTTACTGCACATTTTACTTTACCCTTTATTTCCATGTCAACCATGTGCATCACTGACATCAAAGACAAAACATCTCCCTTAAATATCATTTAAATGCCTGATCTATAGACACAAATGTGGCATAAGGGTGTGCCTACATAATATATAAACATCTGTAAGGAAAACCAATGTGTGTAAATATTTTCAGTGCCAACTAGAATGAGTGTTACAGTGCATGTAAAAGGCGCTCCTGTTTACCTAAGTCTGGTTTCATGAGAAGCCCAAAGGAAGGCAAGTTAGGGCAAGTGAGCACATGGATCAGTAAAAGCCACACTAAGCCTACCCAAAATGAAAGTCACTCAGTCCCATATTTGACTTAGAATGGACTCTGGTGCACAGACTGACACAACTTTTAAGACTTTTACAAAATAGCTCCTGAGTTTTGCAGTCAAAAGAGGGTTCTACATTTCTTACATTGTTTATGGTTAATTAACTTTGTTAATCTACTTAAAATTATTTCCCAAAAAATCTTCAGAACACAAAATTCAATATACGTGCTGTAGTGCTTAAGTGTCTCAGCAGCCTTTGCCTTGAGGACAGTGAGCTCATGAACAGCTAGACAGGAACATAGCTCTCCAGAGAGGACAGGTCTGAGCCAATTATACATGCGACCCCCGCCTCCCTATTCAGGAGTAGACATAACATGATGTTCTACAGCCTCCGTATTGGCACACACAGATCTGGGAATTCAATTAGTGTTTAATGGAGAGAGATGGTTATTGGTAACAAAGGCCTCATGCGTATGTATGTGGTGTGCGTGGTAGTAAAAAATACTCCAGAGTTGAAAAGCACCACAGGCAACTGGAGACTGTACTGAAGGGGAAAAGAAAGCACACAAGATTGAAAGTGAGAGAAAGCTTTCCGTCTCACTAACCATGCATCTGTCTGTGGAATCTGGGTGCACCATGCACGTTTAGGATATGGATTGCATTATGTGACTTTCACAGCCCATCATACAAGCTTAGGCAGGACATGCAGGGGTGAGGGATTGACATTTGGCCATGGCCTCAGCTTTCATTGCTCAGGGGTGGGAGGCAGATCTAGTGAGGGTATAGGTGGGGGCGGGGGCATCTGCTTTCACCAGATCAACACAGCCCACTGCCACAAATCACAGAGCTACTGCACAGACTCAGCAGCAAAGTTCACACAGAAGTCAAGCAATTAATAGAATGGAGAGCTCTATATTCCTTGTATATCTCCAGTATGCTAAGATTTTATTCTCAAACTGTAGTGATCTTGTGTCAAATGAAGTATGCTGAACCTTTCATTAATACTTCACTAATAAAAAAAAAGGTTAAAAAAATGAGATCACATGTATAAAAAAATCTCCCAATATCTCTGTGTTATTATTTGCTTTCTACCTTAATTTAGATGTATTTGTGTTTTATATTTAGAATATTTTTTTTTCTTTCAAAACAATCCAATCTATATACAGTATAATGCCGACAGCTGAAAATAAAACGAACTGAACTTTCCTGGAGCTTGGTCTCTAACAGCTGTTGCAGTGATTAAGCTTGGCAATGAGTGTATCAAAGGGAGCAGAGGCAGGGTTTCTGCTGACCGTCACAGTTAACAGCATGACAGGGCAGTTGTTTCTCTGGGACACAGAGAAACTTTAAAAGAGGCTTTGCCATTTTGAATTTTTCAACTGTTTGTCATCCTTAGGCAGCTGTCACATTGTGGGTTTGTGTTTTCTGTTCAGCTGCTCTAAAAACCTGCTTGATAGCATTGCACACTGAAACCAAGCCGTCTGCTAGCCCCAAGCTAACAATGCTGACAATCAATTTTTTTGCTTCACAAAATCAACAGTAGTCATAGACTATTTGACAGTGGCAGTGAAGAAACATGAGTAAAGATAAAAAAACAAAAAAAAAACACACTAATAAAAAAGTGATCTTTGTATTTGCATTGCCCTTTCCTTTTCAGACAAGAGGATCACTTTAACTTTCTTGTGATCCCCTTTGTCACTTTCCATTCACAATTTTAATCTAAACTACGAACACAGATCCTTTATGGCAAATGATTGACAACACTTGTGCCTCTTGAAAGAGAAAATACGATTACTCAAAAGTTCTCCTCAGTTGATCAGAGGTGCAAACCACAAAATTTTGGTGGGTTCAAACAGTTTCACAAGATCTCGTTATTACAGTTTGTTGAATATGAAACAGCGTTAAAGACTTATTTCCCTGCACATCCAAATGGTTATTAACTATGGGTATAATTTATATTTATATGGGTATAAATGTCATGGCAAAGCCTAAACAAATGACAGAACTGTATCACCTGACTGCTTAGTAAGGATGCTCGGGAGATAATTTAATGACACCACAAATCACTTGTCTGTAGTGACCGTAGTGACACACCTTTTCCCACACTAAAGTGCCAACAGATACAAGACTACAACATACATAAAATGCAGTAGAGCGATTTCTGTATCTCCACTAATAGCTGTTTGGTTGGTGTAGCCATACCAGAGAAGAGGTGTGTAAAAATAACAGCCAATAAATCAGCTGTGGCCAGTGGCCTTCCCTCTATGTTGTTAAAAGCTGTTAATCCCAACCATCTGAGCCCAGAGGTCAGACGTTGGGGAAAGACTACATTTTACACCACAAGGTATCGCGCTTCATAAATCAGATTAAAACTCTCACTAAAAAAAGTTTTGAAACCTGACCAGATAGAAGAAACCTCTGCTGGAGCAGGGAGGGCATGCAGAATGTACAGAATATGTATCATCATTTCCTAGTTAATTAATTAATTTATTTATTTTCAATGTTAGTGGGTGTTTTTGATTGTTGGCCAAGTGTGTTACAGCACTAGATATTGGATGTCTTCATTGGTATTATTTCCAGTGATGCAGCTTTCCATGTGTTGTTAGATTGATGTGCTCAAAAGCAAAAAAACAAAACAAAACAAAACAACAACAACAACAAAAAAAAAACATATTGCCAATAGCTGAGCACTTTATAGAATGCGTTAATGTTTGTCCAAGTTATATTATGCATCTATAAAGTAACAATATTATGTGAGGCCACGGTAGTACAAGTGAGGTCAACAAAGTACAATGTTGCAAAGTTAACAAGTCTGTTTCTTGGATGGTGTCCAACCCCCCCACCCCCCTAACCCCCCACCGCCCACTGAATGTTAACACGCTACCTCAACTAAGTGCCGAAGAAACCACCGTCTGTCTCGATGAGCCACCTGATATTCCCCTCCAGTGCTCCGTCTCATTCTCCTATTAATCTAATCCCATTTAAAATCTCACCAAGCTTTCAGCAATAGTCATGGCAGCCACTAACTTGAGTCTTGAGGTTAGATTATGTGAATTAAGAACACATGTCTCAAGTGACTTATGTCTTTTTTTTTTTTTTTTTTATAAATTACACCTCAACATGTCTGTAAAATGAGACATGTTGCATTCCACAGACACTCCACATGAAGTGCCTCAAATGACTTGGATCTCTCTCGTTTTTCTGTAATTTTATATAGTGTATATATGCTCTATTATTGCATGTGTACGTCAGTGCTGTATACAGATGTCAGGTAGCCTCTCCTATGTCACTGTTCTTTTTGTATTTATAAATAGATGTGGGGTATTCAGTCCTGTAGCTGTACAAGACCTGCTTGGTGTAAACAGATAACATGCATCTTCAGTGTGTGACTTCTTTTAAATTGCATCTTCAATTTTTTTATGCCTTTTTTTTATGCATTTTAACTTTTATTCCTTATATTTTTGTTTAACTTTAACTTTATTTTAAGTATTCTGTTTTAATTTACAGTCATGCAAATATTGTGTGAATGCTGCATTTCCCCTCCGCTGTCCTAAACACTCACACACTGTCCAACGAGTTTCTTACTTCTCACTGCTTCAGTGTTATATTCGCGATAGTATTGTTTTTTTTATTTGGATTTTCAAGGCAATCTGTAAAGGCCATTTTTTTAAAAATGTGTTATACAAATAAAGTTCTTAATTATTAGTCTTTTTCTGCATACATGAGTTTGAGCCGTCCTATGAAGACGTATCAGATTTTTAATCTTTTCACATTATGTGCCATTGCTTCATTAAAATTTTGTATTGATAAGCACAGAAGCTCATTTATGTTTATTTAGGGCATTTATGTGAATATAAGTTTTGCCATGAAGTGCATTAACACAAAACACAAACTTTGTCGGGAAAAGTGTTCAATTACTCAGCAGCCTAAATATATTTTTATATTTTTGTGATCAGTAAAAGAAAGACTTGATTCATGCTTAAGTTTGCAAGAGTTCCTGAAAGAAAAAAAAAATCAGGGTCAGTTTGTGTTTATACTCACTCATCTCCTCAATTACTACAGGGTCACAGTCTTTGTACTTCTGTATGTCAGATTGCAGTTTGGCCTGTTCTTCTTTCAAAGCATTTAACTCCTTCAACAGAGAGGCGCGATCTTTCTACACACACACACACACACACACACACACACACACACACACACACACACACACACACACACACACACACACACACACACACACACACACACACACACACACACACACACACACACAGAGAGACACAGTTAATCTTTAGAAGCTCAGTTTTTTTGTTGTCATTTATGTAATTTCTGTAAGGAAGAACTTTAATTTCAAGACACATTTTTTTCCTTTCATTGTGGGCAAGTGAATGTAAATGTTCTTACTGTATCTTGACGCCCTACTTTCGCTTTTTCAACGGCTTGCTGCAGGGACACTTTCCGCTGCTTTGCGTCAGAACGCTACAAAGTAAAAGAGTCTCACATCAGCCAAACTTGATATCTAACCACTAGGTCAGTCAATACCACCGTACTCGCAATAGTCATTTTGGGAAGTGTTTGAACATGAAATGTGCAAAAAAAATACCAGTTATCATTATTCTCCTACACACGTATCAAGCAGAACAATCTAAAATGATATTCTACATTTTATAATGCACAAAAGAGGAAGAAGTATTGCAATTTGTAAAGAATTGCTGTTTCTTTTGCTGCAAATACACATTTTGGACTCAATAACCGTATGTTTTACAGAGTGTACATAGCCTTAATTCCTTTCTTTTATGTTGTGAAAAAAATGTATATCTTTGTCTGTTATACAATGGCCGCTTTGAAAGAGCTTCAGCATCTTGGTGATATCTTTAAATCATTATGCTGACAGCATGATCACACATCATTTAATCAGACTGCTGCTTTACAGCATCTAATTTCTATCTGTGACAATCTGATGGCCAGTCTTGTGTGAGTCATCATCACCCTCACACCATCTGTCTGCCGTGCAACAGAAGAGGGAAGTGGGTCATCACAGAAAGGGGAGAAATTCAAACCGAAAGACAACTGATGTAAGCGTCAGTACCACCAATTATCTGACAAAAACCACAAGAGCAACATGAAAGTTTTTTTTATTGCAATTTAGAAATTTCATAATTATCAGCAGTTCTTCTCAACAGGCATTTCTCACTAGGATACTGGGCATGAAACTGACATCAGCTGAATTCACCACAGCTCTTCAGGCAGATATATCACAGCGGATGCAGCAAGTTGTTCAGCATTCCCTGTGTTTTGTTAAGCAAAACAAGACTAGAGGTCAGCAGGGTCTCATATTAAAGTGCAGTGCTCTCACCTGTTTTTCCAACTCCTCCAGTTTGTGTTTGCGTGCGTGCAGAGCCTTGCTGGGGAAGGCCCAGTAGTAGTTGGATGTACCAACTCTCTCACTGTCTACCATATTGTCATCCACCAAACTTTGCAGCACTTCCTTCACAGACATGGGAGCTTAAGATTGCACAGAGAAGAGAGCATTCATTGCAGATTACTGGTCAACATCCTTATTTTTCCACCACTGTATTGCTTTTCCACTGGAGGTAATTTGATTTGTGGACCACTGATTTATGGTGGAGGTATGGCCAGTAACAAGCTGAGCGAGCCACAGATCATCTCAGCAATATCACATTTTGCTAGAAACCTATCTGGCAGGAGGCATAAAGTTGCATTGTACTGGGGGCTGTAAAATTACAGTTTGCACTTCACTGCTGTGTCCCATTTCTACTCTCGCCAAGATGTAACACTCAAATGTTCACAAAACTGGGCCCACACATCTGCAGCCTATTGACCATTTTACACTTAGCTGCATGAACACAGCATGAGGAGGTATAATGGAGCAGGGGCTACACTGTGAACAGCATCAGTGGTGAAATGAGATACTCCCACATGTCTGCAAAGCCTATCCACTGTAAAACTGAAAGAGCTTATCTGTAGCGTTGAGGGCTAAGCTGTGCCGAGGCCTGGGAGGATCTTTAACATGAAACAATGAAAATACAAACAAATGCTCAGTATGGGCAAATTAAACTCTCTGTATTGAGGTGCAGTAAGGTACAGGCTTTTCCCACAATATTTTCCCATATTCTTCAGTCTCTTTTTCTGCTTTCAGTTGTTTTAAATCATAAACAAATTCAACCTATTTCACTTCTCAATGGTTAACAGTTTTTATTAAACTGTCTCTGATCATGCCTCTACCCTAACACCACCAGACCCAACTAATTCCTCATTTGAGCTGAAAACATCTCCCCCTAACCTCCCCTTTTTTTTTTTTTTTTTACTTTTCCTCTCCATTTCTACTGTAAAGTGTCCAGATCTCTTGTTACCCCCTCCCCCAAACACTTGGCAACCACATCATGCCCAAGTAAGGGGTCACAAACATGTGCTTTTAATCACAGTCTCAAGCTACCAGATCCAGTTTCAGCAGATTGATGCTATGTCCACGTTAAAACGAAGTCTGTCTTTGGCACGCCAAGACACATTACAGTTCCTACATGGCCAAGCACTTAAAAAACAAAACTTGTATTTATGCATGATATAAAACTCTACTATAAGGTTTAGGCAATGTAATTTAGTTTAAAACCTAAACCTATCAACAGTATTCTGCACTATGAAATTATTGTTTCCATTGTTAGGGCTAGTGCTGCTTATACCTTAAGGTTCATGGTTCAAATTATTGTCGTAACAAACATATAAAAAACATGTTGGGAATGAAATTCGTTACCCAGGTCCAGCAGCATACATAATAAATAATGAATAACTAAAAAACAGATCCAAGTAAATCAATAAATTGCTAAATGAATAGTTAAACAACCGAGCAGCATAGACTCAAGCAGCAAGACAGTTATGGCAGTAAGGTGCAGTAAAGTGTAGAGGACAGATCTTGATGCCAGAGAGTTCATCAGTCTCATATCCTCTGGTAGACTTATTATTTAGTTGACTAAATAATGCAAAGTGTATTTATTTAGTAGTGGTTAGTCCTGGTTACTATGGTAATATTGAGGTCATGTAGACATAACATTTTGAGTAATATTTTTAGAAATTTTACAGAAATGTGTTTTTCCTCCTACAAGGCATGAAAGTGCCACTCAGACTCAGCCCCACAATGTTTTTGTTGTTGTTGTTTGTTTGTTTTTTGTTTTTTTTTTTAAGGAGAGCGGATAGTTAACATTCAAGTTTTTTTTTTTTACTTCCTTAATCAAACACTTACAAACCGCAGTGGCAGACAGAGTAAGGGAGTTGTAGGCGAGACAGACCACACCCACTTGACAAATGCAACCACTGAACTACCTGAACAAACCAGGGTTTCTAAACCTTTTCTCAAATCAAATTCAGGCACTTTTCAAGCAATTTTAAAGTGCATTTTCAAGCTTTTCCAAAATTATTGAGTGAGACCATTCTATAGAAGGGAGACGAATTAAAAAGGAAAACACAATAAAATTTCAAGTTTCAAAATGTGTCACCGGCCCAGCAGTTTACTATGGAAGTAATGCAATTTCAAGCCGTTTCAAAGCACTTTATTCAAAATCCAAGCACTTTTAAAACTTGAAAATCCCACAATAAAATTCAAGTGTTTTAAAGGATTTCCAGCACCCATATGGACCCTGACAAACACAGCCTAATTAATTAAAAACTCATAGTCAACCAGTGTGAATGACTCATTACTCACTTATGCCCTTTGTCTTAGGGGCGATTTTCTCGATGTCCTTCAGCTGAAACACATCTTTCTAGAAAGAAAGGCAGAGTATAATAAAGAAATGATGGAGTTTCGGTTAATTTATCTGATATAAAACATCAGTTGGTTATTACCCAATGTTTGAGACCTTGAATAGTCAGTTTATGTGAGAATGAAAGTCAACTTTTTAATCATGAAGACAAGCACAAAAGTTAGCATGTACGGAGCTATGAATATATTAGCAAGTTTCATTCAGTTACTGCCTGGAGATTTGACATAATATGTAACAGGTCAAGGCTGCAATTTATTCTTTGCTTTATAATCTGTAATACAAATTATGAGTTCATACTCTCGTCACTTTGTGAAATGGCACAACAGCTGTAAAGTTAAAGTGTAAACTGCTGGCTTTATCTTCGGGGCATTTCCAGCCCTGTCAGCCTGGCTAACCTGCTAAGGAGAAATAGTCATTTTTGCTCATGGTTCCCTGGTTTTAGGGAGCCTGAATGTATTTGAACATCATGTTCAGATCATATCTACAATCAAAAATTCTTCCTGTGCACTGACTTCTAGAGGACGTCACACATAATCACTACCAGAATTGATATTTTATTGCCAGGTTTTCTTTTAAACCTTTCTGAATTTCCATGCATCTCTATGAGGATTCAACTGGGATTTTAATTCACTTGAAATCATTGATACAGAATATTAAACTGCCCAATTCAACATATACATGCAAGGATCAAAACATCTTACCTACTACGCAATTTAAAACATATAGACAAAGATCTGACAGGAAATTAATCAAATTAAAGCTGCAAGTGTTTACTTTTGGGCAATTTCTGATCTGTCTCCAAGTTTGAAGACAAGGTCTAAATTAGAAAGTAACCACCTTATCCTAATATCTGAGTCTATGTGTACCATCACAATCTGTGGCCGCCTAAAAATATTACCTTTAGCAAGTGTACCATTTCTAAATAGTACTGCAACAGTAGCAGGTCTGAATGTAATTTCCACATATCAAGACTGTACACAATGTGAGTCCATGAATAAGCATCAGTCCAGCAGATGTGAAAGAATTTTGGTATTTGGCACACAGGAGGTCCTGAAACCTGTTGGCACCATAACGTTTAGTGAAGGGATAAAGTTGAACTTTTTTATTCTTCCTTTTAGTGATCAACTATATTCTGTGACTGAAGTGCCAGCAGTTTTTTTTAAAGCTTTTGTACAGTGTATGTTTGTGACTGCACGTATATGTGTTTGTGTACACGATGTGCATATGTATGAATGAGCTACTGGATATTTGAATTTCCCTATGGGGATGAATAAAGTTTTATCTGTCTATCTATGAGCGACAAAAAGGCAGAAAAAGTTGTGCATTAGTTCTATGATCAACTCTTGCATCTGCTGCAGGAGTTTAAACTGGAACTTTCTTCACCACAGTGGACCACACAACCCATTTATTTATTTATTTATTTTATAGTAGTTTGCTACAGTATTTTAACTTTCAGTTTTATGAAGCACCGAAATCAATATCCTCCTACTGCTGGAAGATATGGACAAACTCAAATATCACAATATCTTTGACCAAATACTTTGATCTCAACATTGGGATGATACTGTAGGGATGTCTGTTGGTGCTTTCAGAAAATATTTAAACACAGGATATTTTTGCTAAACAATCCTTAGTAATGTGAATAAGTTGATAAACCAGGTAGAGACAAATAATAAACCAGCCAGAACAGTCTGAGTTGAGAAAATGGCATTTCTTTAGTGTAATGCAACCTTTAAAACCAGGAAAAGACATCACTTATGCCATATCACAATATTACAATATCTGAATATTATAATATCTGAACCAGATATCTAATGATATGTTCATGATATTGATATTGAATATTCTACTCTTCCAGATTACAAAGACAGAAAGTATAATGGAGAGCAGTACAGCACAGTAAGACGCGCAATCAGCTGTCAAATCAAAACAGTCAGAGTAAAATTTAGACTCACAATAAATGGCTCTGAGTCACAGAGCACAGCGGTCACCCTCATTAGATGTCATTACATTACATGTTATTTGCTCCACCAACTCTGTACCAACTTACCGTTTCAAAGAAAATCTCCATCATGCGACTTCTCTTCTCCTCCAAACTCAATCCTTTCTTTTTTGACTGTAAAATGAAGGGAATGGTTCATGTAATCAAATGCCTGTATCATTTCAGTGTAAGCAGCTTATGCTACCGTTTTATACAGTGAAAAAGGTCTTATGCAACAGTCTACTGTTGGGATTGATTGATTGATTTACCTTCAGTCTCACTGACTCACAGTGCCCAGCCCACACGAGTAAACAAGCTTCATTGATACAGCACTGTTTAACATTTATTTATAGCAAACAAACTCCAAACTACACATATCACACAAAGTGAAATCCTGCTGCACTCATGTGAGTTTGGCATTTTGAAGCATATCTCTGGGCTATCACAACAATCATTTAGCATCTCCGTTTGACCCAAAATGAGAACACAAATGAGAAAAACAAACTCAGCAACATTACTCCTCTTGTGTAACTTTACCACTGAACTCCTGTGTTTCTCAGGTGATGCTGGGTGTTGACACCACACTAGGTGAATGTAGTGTCACTTACTCACTTACAAGGTTAAAGCTGGTATCTTAACACAGTGTGCCTACAGTATGGTATCGTGAGTGCAGAGCTAATGTTAACTTGGAAAAGCTGCGGCTACAACTCAAGTCTGTTAGAGGACCTCGGTGAATTAGCTAGCACTAGTTTAGCTAAGCTCGTCAAATTAGCCGGTAAATTAGCGCCGCTTTTCCACCGGTTGTAGGCAATAGGAGACACGAGTTTGCTTACCATTTTGCTGTATAACAAGTTAAAGCCGATATCAGTCTGTTGTTGTGAAGTTAACTCTACAGCTCTGCTCTCTCGTCCAAACAAAAAATGACGCACTGAATTTCCCGCGGCGGAAGTGTGCAACTGACCTTATTGTGCTGCCTTCAAGTGATCCTCGGAAATTCGGACTTCCAACAAAACAGCAAAACAGGCAGCCGCACTTACTGGTGAGCATAAAGAGCAGAGAGATCAGACTGCTGGTGGCGTTAATATACTAAAAGTGGTGAAGTGCAGTCAGTGTGTGAGGCAGTGAAGTGTGTTGGCAAGAGAGGAGACATAAAAACAAACTGCTCTTTATGTGATGAACATCCAGAGACAGCTTTACTCCTATCTATCACTGTGCGTCCACCAAGAACCTCTGGCAAGACCTTTGCAGATTCATCACTGAAGATGTTTATGTTGGGGTTGCACGGGAATGAGGCGTTTGGTTTCATCAATAACCCAGGAAAATAAGACGTTTTGGGAAAATTCTTCATTCACAAATGCAAATTTAGCAATACTAAACCCTGTTTTGTTGTTTTCCTGCAGGATGTTGAGCAATATGAGAAACTACTTTCTAATTCAACTAACAAGAGTGCAGTCAAAAGACTTAAGGTCTATGTGTTTTATAATATTTTTGTATTATACCCCTGGCTCTTTTCTTACCGTCCATATTCCTTGTATACTGATTTGTGTTCTTGCTCTGTTTGTATACTATCCCCTGTATACTGATTTTTATTTTTTTTTATGTATTTATTTATTTATTTTTTAATGAACAAAAACAGAGATGTTGGCCATAAAACCTTTTAGCTTCACAGAGGGAATGTCTTGTGAATAAATGAACACTCTTTCTTTCTTTCTTTCTTTCTTTCACCTCGGCTATTTATGTAATGTTGTGCACGCTCAAAAAAATTTGGGTACATGATGCCTGTAAGCAACCACAAGGCTGTTTGATTATTTTAAATACATCTTACAGTGAATTTCATTTGATTAGCTTTTGCTCTTCATTACAGTGATAAACACTACAGAACCACATTTGAACACATTCTGCCCTGATCCAAATGATTCCCATTCCAGTGCTATTATACTGCCACAAGACAGGCAGGTCTATACTGTTAAACAAACCAATGTATTGTCTGGCAGACAGAGCCAGAGACTGTGTTCTGACTGTTTTTCAGATCATGGGTCGTTCATCCAACTTCAGTGTTTAGACTGTGTTTTGCTCTTTCACATGTCTGCTCTCTGCTCTGCACACTGTCCTGTCTCTGCCAGCGCTCACTCCACTGAAGTGGGCCGGCTGAACATGGTACCCGGCTATCCAAGTGGATGTTGCCACCTAGCAGTCAGTTATCATGATAACTGACTCTGCATTTTCCAGTCTCCTTCAGCCTGAGGGCCATTATTAAAGGGACACTGCTGATCACAGCTCCACTATGCCACAGTGGTTGTCTGCAGCCTCGCAGCAGGGACACAACCCATGTTCTTCTCTGATGCACCACGAGATGGCAGCCTTGTAAAGAAGCAGTCCCTGCTCACAATCCTTGTCTTTCAAGTCCAAAACTACATACATTTTTGTAATTTTAGGAGGCAGTCAACTGGGCAAAACTTGATGCATATGTGAAATCATTACTTAAATTGCCACATTTTCATAGCTGTAGGAGAAACTGCATCAAATGCTTGATTCAGTTTCAAATATGTGTTTCAGTGGAAATATGTTTATGAATGTTAAACTTATTTTTTGCAATAATAAAAAAAAGAAAATCAACTTTGTCTACCAATTAAAGCATTAGACAGAGCTGTTGAAATTTGCATTATTTTACTATATTTTATCTATCACTATTTACGTTTACTGTAATTTATTAATACTACTGTTACTGTGTCTGCAGTAGAAGGGATGCTGTTTGACTTTTCGTCATGATGTTGTTGCGCCCTCTGCAGTCATTACAAAACAACTCTGTTCACAGGACATGGTTTGCCTGCAGTCACAGGTAGCGGCTGTGGATTAATTTGAACATGAGGCTGCAGGCAAGCTCCGCAACAAACAGCATAAAACAATGCACTAATCATGTAAAAATATAGTGATGTTGCACATCAAATGTAGACTTGAGACTTAACAATATCAAAAAGGACAGCAGCTGTGGGACGCTGTCCAGTTCCAGAGACACTGGAAAGAAAGGAAAAAAGAAAAAATATGATACTGATACTGTGCTAAAAATGCTTTTAAAAATTTTGATAATAGCAAAAAAAAGTCATGATAGCATCTGTTTGCAGACCAGCAAAGCATATTAATTCATAAAATTTAAATATATTTTCCATGCAATTCCTCTTAATTAATTCTGTCTTATTATAACACAGACTGTACATTACAAACACAAACACAAAATTCTTTTCTATGGGCACTTTAATTCCATTTGGCATCACAAATATAAACATGACAGGAGAACAAATAATTTAACAGGATTGTGTATAAAATGAATGATTGAATTCAGGGGGAAAAATATACATTGACATAAATGAAAATGGTGTGCTTTGAGGACAAACAAAAGGTAACAGATGGCTGTGTGGACGCTGACTTCAAGGTGTTTCTGATGGGAGTTTAACAGTTTAATTAACAGCATACACCCTAACTGGTGAACTAGACATTGCATCTTTTTTTGTTTGTTTGTTTTTAAGGAAGACAATGGGTTAAGTTCACTAAAATACAACTTGATACTAGCTGTGAGGATTTGTTGACAGACATAAGGGCACATGGCGAGCTGGACTGCTGATGTACAAAGCCTCAGAATGATATTACTGGAATTTAGCTTTGACTTTAGCTTTTTTCAGCATTTTACTATTTTACTTAAATGGAACAAATTCTAAGATATTTGCACATAACAAAAAACCTATCATAAATCATTATGAGGAGGCTTCACCCTGATACACACATACACTATTATTAAGTTATTTTAAAACCAATTCACAAGCACGTGTGTGTTATTAATTTAAAGTGAGGGTGTGTAACACCGAGCAGTTGTTTCCACATATAGATACAAAAATGTTCTGACTGGATCAGTGTTCACATTGTTGTTTTGTGATTTTTCTATCAGTCCGGGACAGATGCCTACGTCGTGTGCCATAGTTTGTCTGATGTTTATTAGTAAATGTATCATGCACAGGAAGGTCTCATCATGCTTCAGAAATACCCTGCTACATAAGGTGGACAAATTTCTTTGACAGTGAACAGGCAAAATGTGTGAGGACAGTGTGAGCATTTGACAAGAAGCTGCAATTATTCTGAAAACAACTGTCACTATATTTCAGGTAAGGGACCTCTCAGTACCTCTTATTTTCACTTTGATGTTGCTCTCGTTTAACACACGATCTAACCAATATTATCAGCATCAACTCATCATTCATCCATTTACAATGGCATTATTTTCCAGTTTTCTTGCACTTGCATTAAGTGCCTTGTTATCACAAATGAAAGGCCTAACAGAAGCATAATACTAAAGATTCACTTTTCAAATCAGCAGTTTTTAGATGGAATGTATCTCAGTGAGAAACGGAGTTATGAATGGCTCTCCAAAGCACCAGTCACCAAACTGTGAAGATTAGATTCATAATGACTCTCACTCCATTCACACAACCACTTCTCTCTTTTGTTTCTTCAGCATCAGTGGTCTAGCAGGATGCCGCACACACATACACAAGGTGAGCAGTCAGATGGCACAATGAAGGCATGGCTGACGAGTGAATGGATAAGTGGATGAGTGCAAACCTGCCACCTGCTCCATACCAGTGTGTATGTCTTTGTGTGTGCACGTTTCTGTGTGTGTGTGTGTGTGTGTATATACACTGTACAGTTTGCTTGCACCAAGGGAAGAGGGCTACTGTAGGTAGCGATAGATTTTAAAGCAGTGGTTGCCAGAATCTGCTACCACAACATGTCCATCAGAGGTGAGGGCCAGACCCTGGGGGCCATACAGCGGGTCAGCTGACGTGTTGATGTAGGACAGGAACGAACCGCTGCCATCAAACACCTGCAACACACAGACAGAGAGCGAGAGGGACAGACAATAAACACCGTTCTCTGTTACATGGGGGCTGCAATATTTAGAAATACGGCATACACTGAAATAATTCGACCTGTGAATGGAGCAGGGGAGAAATGTTGGGGGCTTCACCCAAAAACTAATGACTGAATCTGACTCAGTGTAGCTGTAACTGTGTCAATGTAGCCAATGAGTGAGTAGGACTCCTGGCCAATGAACAAAACAGGAGGTGGGTCCTCACTAGAGCTTTTTCACAGCAGCCATTTTGACAGGTATATATACCGGTCTTACTAATGACATTAAATAAGGTTCCAATCCATTTAGGTCTAAAAGAGCATGAAGAGACGGTTCAGAAAAAAGACGGCTCTCTTAGACTCATTTCCTGTATCTGTGTCGCATGGGTTTCACCACTGCCCCGCCCTTTAGGAGACTAGCAGCCATCCTGAATGTGTTCACTCCAATGGGAGAAGTGAATGGGAGCACAGATTATGCCCTATTGTTTTGCCCCGCTGTCACTGAGGTAAATAGTGGATCCACTTTTCACACTTCACTTTCCATTTGGATAAAAAGAAATTTAAAGGTATGTGAAATCATGAATTAATAGTTAAAACCGAAATAGAAATTGTGTTTGTTATTATTTTTATTGAACTTTTTTGGAGGGAAACAGAATATTATTACTGATTTGAACTTGTACTGGGTTAATATCAGATATTAAGATAGCAGATAAAAATGAGCAGCAAAATGAGGCACAAACATTAAATTTGCACTGCATTTTGTGTTGTATTGTTTGAGATGTGACATTTTTATATCCTTTTTTCCCTGATGTCCAGCAAAGTGGCTGATCAACTCCATTTTGCATTCCATGAGGAATGCAATAAAGTTTTTCCTAAGGCCATCAAAGCCACTCGGAATGAGTAAATGATACAAAATCTATAGTGTTTGGGTGAAGTATTCCTTCAAGGTGAGACTTCCTTTCTTCTCATTTACGCTAACCTGTATCCTGCTGTTGCCCCAGTCTGCTACTATGATGTTGCCGTTGACGTCCACAGCCACTCCTGTGGGCGCGTTGAACTGGCCGTTGCCTTCACCATTGGAACCAAACTTCAGCAGGAACTCCCCTTCAGTGTTGAACACCTGATAATGATTTTGTTTTACAGGGAAACAGAATAGAGACAGTGATTCAAAAATCCAAAAATTGATATGGAAGTGTAGTAAACCAAATATAAACAGTATGCCAGTGTAATAAGCCATAGACAACATAGAACTTTTTTTATATATAGGATTTAGAAGTATGTCACCATCATAGGTGTTTCATTGAATTACACGAACAACACAGCAAGCTCTGTATATGTGTGTGTGTGTGTGTGTGTGTGTGTGTGTGTGTGTGTGTGTGTGTGTATGTGTGTGTGTGTGTGTGTTCTGACATCGCAGGTGACTTTCCCTCCACACCTGCTCTCAGCCTCATTAGACCAGTTGTATACTCACCTACAGTTAACCTCCACTGCTCTGATACTGTACTTACCTTGACTGAGTGGTTGTGGAAGTCTGTCACAATGATTTCATTGTTGTGGTTGACAGCAGCAAAATGAGGACCTGGATACAACAATAAGAAAAAAAGTTTATATTTACTTGTGTAATATTCTTAAATTCAACTCTTAAACGAAGAACAAGTTAGAAATTGTTTGATTTAATTATGCATTGCATTGCAAATGCTTCTGGAGAGCATGCAAACTAATATGGAAGTGGGCAAATGCAAATAAAAAAAGCTAGATTGTACCAGAGTTGGGAACACCATGGTCATGATAAGTGCAACCTACTCTCATTGGGACATGAGTTGCCGTTTGACTCACAAAAAGAAGTGCATTGTTTGAGTTCTATCACATATGTTTAATTATGTTATCAGTAAAAAGTGCTGTGCCCACTGTGCATAAGTGGTGCATTACTGGGTTTGGGTTTTAGTTTTTAGTTTGGCCTACTTCCTCATTCCACATGCAGGTGTGAGTTGGCTGGAGAGACAGTAGAGGGCAGTGCACATATTACCATTGAGTGTACCTGCAAACTGCCGGTCACCGTTGCCACGATTACCAAACTTGGTGACCAGTTTTCCGTTGGGCTGAAAAATGAAGACGCAGCAGGCCTTGTTATCGACCACGATGATATGGCCATTTCTGTCCACTGACACGCCTTTAGGGCCCATCAGCTTACCTGAGCCGAGCTTGGTCTGGAGACACAAAGGACAGAGAGTCACACTTAGTAAAGCTCTGGGGCCTCAAGCACAGTTACTACTCATGGGTGGCAAGAATTAAGTAACTACAAAAGAATTTGAAATGAAGTCACCAGTTTCCAGTGATGCCTGTTCAAGAATTATCATTATATTGTATATCAATTTTTTATTATATGCTCTGCTATTTTCTCCATTTGAAACAGTAAACCAACAGTACCACTAATACATAGTGGCAGCACCAGAAGTGTTTCAACTCATGGGCACACAGACTGAGAGTGGTAGGATCAGAGTAAATCAATATTATCCCCAAAGGGCAATTCATCTCATAGACAATGTAGTGCCAATATTTTTCTACCACCATCCCTAGTCTCTGTTCACAGGATCCAGAACTCCATGTCATTCTCCATGTTCATGTCCAAGTCTTCGGCAGCACAGCATCAAAAAACTTATCTACATGAACTTATTTTCACATTAAATCTTACCCTAAGAAAACCAGCAATCTGCTTGCCTTAAAAGGAAAGTGAAACTTTGCACCAGTGCGTATCAAGTTTCAGTTATCTATCTCTAAACATTACACTAGCTGAATAACTTCATGATTTAATGTGATCTCTTTCAAAAATAGAAAGCCTAGCCAGAGACCAGCATTATTTTTGCATGTATCTCTAAACACTGTGAGCTTATCTTAAATCCAATCAATACTTGCAGATACAGTAGATATCTAAGTAATGTTTATGACATTATATTAAAAAGAATATTGTAAAAATCTTTAGGGTGTCATAGGGATGCTATAACATTTGTTGTGAGTGTTCGCACCTGGTAATTCCCCCGCTAATATGTCCTTAGTAATAATGTTCTTTTGGCAAAACTACAGTGTGGAGGTGATGGATTTTATATTACAAGTACACTGTCCCATTGACAATTTAAGTGTCCAATACTGATAAGAATACATTAAGTCTTATTACTTGCCTTAAAGATAGAATAAATCAAATGCTATTCCTCACCTTAAACTTGCCCTCACTTGAAAAGATGCTGACCCACTTGTTGTCATAGTCAGCGATGATGATGTCACCATTGGGATGGACGGCCACACCTGTTGGCCGCTGCAGCTGACCCGGAGTCCTGCCCCGGACGCCAAAACGACTCTTGAATTGGCCATCATTGGAGAATATCTGTATATCACAAAACACATCCAATAAGACTGTTTGAATTAATTAAATGAACAGAATGAGCATTTTCTTGTCATTACATCTCCATAGTCCTGGTAGAGGATGAATCTTCAGAATTAGCGCATGTGTTGCCATGGAGATGGCAAAGCGCAGAGGCAGCACTGTTCAAGGTAACTGAATAACGATGAGTCACAGTGCTCAGCCATTAACTTTTGACTCCCTGACGTCTGCTATTTTCGTGGGCTGAAAGCACCGTGCAGCATCTCCACAGAGGCTGTTATTTTTACCTGGACACACTGGTTGTTGCTGTCCGCTATCAGCACCTTGCCCAGGGAGGAGGCAGCCACTCCCTGCAGGTTAGTGAACTCCCCTTTGTTTCTTCCCTTCGTGCCTGGAAAACATGAAACAGAACTATAAAGAAAATATGACTATCTTTACGCCACATATCATACCAGTAATCCAATAACTTGAATATTTCGTTTTGAAGTCATAATCAGTCTAATGCAAGAGCTCTATTTTCATCAAGTGACTTGTATAGGATGGCATAGCTGATATGTAACTTACTTGTTACTATCACACTCCATGTTTCATTGTAAAGGTAATCCACAGATCATTTAAATACTGATTAAATATTAGATGTTTAAAAAATGATCAGCAAGTCATGCAAAGGTTTAAGGGCAATATGGCCATGGATAAAATGATTATTAAGAGAGTCCTACTGACCATACTGGGTGATAGCTTCATAAAACATTTTGGCTAACCACATTTACAAGGTGCTGAGAGAATGACAACTTTATTACCAATTCTGAAGATGAGGTCATCCTCGATGGGGTTTTCTTTCCTCTTCCCTGTGCTGTACATACTGGCTGGCCTCTTAATGGCCTTCTGCTTGATGTGCCCACTGCCTGGTGACTTCAACCTCTTCTTCATGCCATCTGAAGTTGGTGACACATCTATAGACTTTGTAGCTTTTATCTTGAAAGGGCTCCCTTTGATATGTTGGTCATACAACCAGAGTGATAAAGTAAAGCTACCCTCTTTAGGAGCTGTGAATAAGTATTCATAAGTGCCATTCTTGTTGTCCAGTATCTCCCCTTCACCCGTGCTGCCATCGGGTGCAGACATTTCAGCGGTGATGACAGCATTGCCCATCTTGCACAGCTCTCCATCTTTGTCCTTGGTGGTTATGGTGATGGAAGTGGGCAAACCCACCACACACTGACGCAGTCCTTCGCCGGTAGCCACAGTTTCAGAGGCCACGGCATTGGTCGTTACGATGGTGCCCAAATTGTGGATAGACTTCTTTAGGCCCTCCGTCTCCACGAGGAAGTCGAGCTGGTTGTTCTCCCCGGGCTGCAGAGGAAGCTCCTGGCTGGCCAGCTCACTGAGACGCTCGCTCATCTGCTTCTTCACCAGCAGCACCTCAGCCTCAGTGCCCTGGCTTAAGGCCTGCTCTGTGAAGTTACAACTGCTGTTGATACCCTCCTGGCCCTGCAGTAGGGTGTCTAGCTGGGCTTGGAGCACCTGACACACACACACACACACACACAGACACACACCTAGTGGTTAGAGAGACAATCATTCCTATCCCTGAAGGACATCAAGAGAAAACAGAATTTCCCATAGCAACCAATGACAGCATTAGTATTATTTGTTAGCATTAGAAGGAATGTAGTAAAAAATATTAACTTTTTGATACTTCATCACAATGAATGGAACAAAGATCCATGAATTCAAATGCACACACCTGATTTACAAAATTTACCATCCATGTAAAATAATATGTCAGCTATGGCCAAATTAATCTATGCACACGCCCATAAATCTGTCAGTGTATTATAATTACCCTGTCAAACTGGTAAGTTTGACAGGGTAATTGCCGACATTGATGTACAAATGTAACCTTTCTCATGTGAGACTTAAAATGCATGTAAACATCAACTGGCAGTGAGATAATACAGATTTAAACTCAGTACCCTATACTTTAAGCATTGCTGTGAAGCTGTACAATGACTGAGATCCATAAGAGACAGCTGAATCTTATTGTACTGCAAGCAGACTTTTGACAGGCCACACACTGCTCTGTTGCTCTTTTTTGCTGTAATAGCACCACACCCTCATTAAAAGATCAAAACAGACTCACCCGCATCTTGCCATCATACTCGTCCTCTTTCCCAACAACAGAGGCCATTGAGCTATCTTAGGCAGGAGTCTAATATATCTTCTAAACACCCTCTAGCCTCACTGTCTATAGTCAACATACAGAAAGCTGTGAAACATAACAACATAGATCATGCTCCCGGAGTGGGCCAGATAAAGTGCACACTCGCTTGCAGAGTGCAGTATGAATACTGTAGTCCCTCACTGCACACGACACACCCAAATCAACCCAGCAGCTGGATACATACAGCATACTGGCTCCATCTAGCTGTAGCAATTCAGCCACATGGCTTTTTACAGGCAAAATACACAATCACACAGATAACTCTGACCTTCCCTTGGACTGCAGTTAGTTGCCAGTGAATTGTAAATCATTAGCAAAGCATGTGATGGAGCTCCAAGAGGGGAGGGCATCAGGCTTTTAACTGGACAGGGTGATTGGTTCCCTGGACTGGGGTGGTGCACCAGGCAAGCCCCCCCAACCCCCACACAATGCCTGGTAGCCCCTCCCGCTTTCATGTTTTATTTAATTGCCTTTAAGACAAGCTGAGTCCTTGGTACATGGTTCAGCAAAAACAGCTATATCAGCTGATGATAGGTTAATTGTTTTATAGATTACATCAAGGTCAGTGTTGTTTTGGTTTTTAATGTTACATGATTTTATAATTTCCTTCTGCACTGATCCTCACTGTTATGAACTTCAAAAATTCTTGATGAAACATAATCAGTTCTTATTTCTAGTGTTGACAGAGAGCTAAAACAACCCAAAGTCTGGGTGCAACTAACCAAACATCCAAACATATAAGCTACAGCTGCATGTTTCAGCTGTTTTCAATAAGAATGGTGTTCATCAGGCCACCATCATTACACACTGATGCCTCACCTTCTGTTTGAGGCCGTAGTTCACCTCCAGCTCCATGAGCAGAACACTCTTGCGGACATTGAGGGTCTTCTGCAGCTCATCAAAGGTAGTATGGATACTGTCCTCAATAGAGCTCTTCTGACTGGTCAGCTGCTGCAGGATCTCCGACAGCACCTGCAGCGCTGAGTCGATTTCTGGTAACCTGGCGTAATGGAGGGATTGGAGGAGCGAAGGCACGAAAGGTAATTGGAGAAAGAGGAATTAGTTATACAGATGATTTCATTCATTCATTATTTGTGTAACAGAGTGATGTTAATGTGCAGGGTGAATAAGATCATGATTAATAATACTGACATTAATAGAGACTGTTTTATGGCATCAGAGGGTCTTTTTTTAATCTAATTCAGATATGAATCCTGTTCTACAAATAAGTAACCACTGGAAATAATCCGTATGGCCTAAAGATGCCTGTTTGTAGCTCTGTGGGAGCATCAGCGGCTGCTGTACCTCTTCTTGACAGCATCTAGTTGGTCCTGTAGCGAGGCCTTGTGTTGCTCTACCACGTCTTTAAGAGGCACAGTTGGGTGTTCTGCGTGTTCGCCACTTGTACACTCCTGACACATGGCTGTCTCACATGGTGGACAATAAAACTCCATCACCTAGACAACAACAAAGACCGACCTCAGAGTTACATAGGGGGTGGATTGTGAGCCCAGACCACTTAAAGCCTTCATTACTCTAAATGTCAAAACACATTACTGTTATTATTTCACTCACTCTAACACTATGTTGTCTTGGTCAAAGGCAAAGACAAAGTATACCCAACATTAATGCTAAGCAGGAGAAATGCCAGTAGTTTTCAAAATGGGGTCTGGGGATTCCCAGAGGTCTTTAATGGGCTTCCACGGGCTCCTATGGGTATGGAACATGAAAAATCCCTTGAAAATGATGCAACAGAGTGTGTTTGGACAGATCTCAGGCATAACAAGATACAAAATTAATACCTGTTCTGCTGTAAAATCCCCAAAACCCAAACAATAAACTTGCAAATCAGTGTCATGAAGTGACTGAGAAAAAGGGGCACTACTACATGTTAAGATGTAACTGATGTTCGCAATTGCATTATCACATATCATATCGCATTATCCTACTTGAGTGCACTGTTGAGTGCACTGGAGAGAGCTTTGTGTGTTTATGTGTGTGAAAGAAGGAGGGAGGCGACAGTCAGAAACAGGCAGTCAGATGGATTCAGGCATCTCTTACGTTGCCTCCATGGTTGGGGCAGGAGAGCAGCTGGCCTGTGGCTACAGTGGTGATGGTGTTGAGAGCAGCGGCCTCCTGGCTGCAGCTGTCCACTGGCCGCTGCAGCACGTCCATCAGGTTGGTGATGAAAAAGTTAC
Organism: Myripristis murdjan; assembly: GCF_902150065.1. NCBI lineage: Eukaryota > Metazoa > Chordata > Actinopteri > Holocentriformes > Holocentridae > Myripristis > Myripristis murdjan. Next base: position 27,426,681 of record NC_043980.1, read on the forward strand.
TCTGCAATGCCGCCACACCCTTCTCCGGCAGGATGGAGGTCTGGCGGCACACAGGGCACGACAGAGTCAAGCTGTGGGCCGGAATGTAGTTCTGCAAACACCTGGAGGACGGGGAGAGCAGGTGTCAATGTGATCGTATGGTAAGGATTTTGGTTGAATAAGCAGTAAGTGGTGGTGGTGGTTGTGGTGGCTTCAACACAAGTGTTCATGACACAGAGGAAGGATTCAGAAATACTTTTTATAGAGGGTAAGTAAATTATGCAGATGTGACCGCAACTGCAGCAGAATTTGGGATGGGGTTCTGATTTATTCAGTTGAATGGCTACACAACTGTCTAAAGTCACAATGAAATGCCATTTTGAGACGATGTTGCTTCCTTAATTTGATGTATTTCCTGTTGAAACAGCATGTCATGGTGGCATGTGATGCACGGGGGAATTATTTAAAATCATGGAGGGGTCAGATTGTTCAAAAATCTGTTTGGTATTTGTTTTATTTGTTAGGATTTTTATTTCCAACTGGTGCAGCAGCAGCAACATGAGGCAACCATCAAAGATCATTTGCCAACAAAGTGAAAATATCATTTTTCATTTCATTGTGACCTCAATGAAAAAGGGGGGATGCAACAAAACAATGAAATCTAACCTTTAATCTACTTGTCAAAACAGAAGAATAAACACCAGTTTGACATTAAAACATTCATCTAGCTATTCTAAGCAGCACAGTGGGTATCTAACCTCTTTTATGATCATAAACAATGTATATGTACTGTTTTTATGGTACCTGCTATCTGCCAGATTAAGAAAGTTGAAGCTTAAGACAAAGAAAATGTGTGTATATTGCATTAGCATTGCAAATTAAGTGACATACAGACTTCATTTGTGGCAAACGTCATAAAAATGTGATGGATGAATGATAAAATCAAGAGTCAACATTTGCAATAAAAATAAATAAATAACCCATAATGTCTTGAAGCATTTGCCTTTGCAGGAGTCCAAATGTTAATCAAGTTATGTGACAGGATAAATAAGATAGAAAAAAACAACTGCACAGTTTAATGAAATAGCTTATTGTCTCCGTACAGAAGGGGACAGGCAGAGACAGAGTCCAGAATTTCTCTGTTGTCTCAGGAACAAAGGGCGATTGTCACAGAGGGTGACAGCAGTGCCGAAGTCTCAGAACGTCAAAATGAAAAGCACCTCTACCATGGAGATCCTCATATTCACACAAAGGATGCAGTTTTCTTTGAAAATTGGAAAGGAAACTATTATCACTGCACCTGCCCCTCTCTGTTCTGCAGTGCAGCTTTATCACAAAGCACAGACACATTCTACATTTGAATTTTGACATCACACAGGCTCCTTTTGCCCACATTGATGCTTTTATTTGCACATCAAACCACTGACACTTCCACCCCCCACTCCACCCCACACAAGCACAGTTCATCATATTCAGAGGAGACTAACATGGAATCCCCACAAGATTGTGAATCCACTCACCTCTCACAGAAGGTGTGCAGGCAGGGCAGAACTTTGGGGTTTTCGTAGCGGTCCAGACATATGCTGCAGATCAAGAACTGCTTGTCGATCTGGCGCACCACAGGGCTGGGAATACTGGAGCCTTCACTGGCCATCCTAAACCTCTGACATAGGAGTCCCTCTTCCTCTTACCCTGCACCCTGCAGTGACACACAGGGAGAAGACAGAGGTAAGGACGCGCACACAAAAACAAAAGTGACACCACACATGATCAAACACACACCGTGGTGATCTTCAGGGAAGCGAGGGAAATCCGTGGGCTGTAAAGATCAAAGCTTGAACTAAAATACCTTCTCCCTCCCATGTTCATACTGAGAAAGGAAATGTCATACGTACAATCACTCAAGGCCACAGGCTTTAACCCAAAACCCACAAACACTGCATTATTAACGCTCAAAACAACAATTTTGTAGAGTGGTGCATCTGCTCTAATAAACATGGGAGGACAGCAAATATGTGCATGCAAAGCAGACAAGATAGTATCAACTCAAATCAATATTTTATTTTGACAGACTCTGACTCCCCCAAAATCCTGTGCCCACCAGCAGAAACAAGGACAACTTCTGAAGAAAACAAGGCAAGGGCGGAGGGGGTTGTTTTTAATTCTTTAATCTCCAAAATCACCAAGTCATCAAGGCAAAACCAATCACCATGGTCAGTGGAATAAACTCATTTTCTTGTAATTACCTTCTCTAATCCCTGCGTCTGTTGGGAAGGGAGCCTGGGAACAGATACAACCCCCGGGGCTGATGTGGATATGAGGAGGGCGAGAGGTCAAACTCAGGCCATGGCCTCAACGTTAAATGTCAACAGAGATACCAACTGAGGATCAAAACACTGCTGGTCTCAGACTCACAGTGTGCTAGATTGCTGATAGAATTTCTGCAAAATATTTACATATGAAACTTCACATGTGCACAAAAACAGAAATACCTGATGACTGGATTGACATTATTTATGACATCTTTAAGATGGTAAGAATTACATTCTCTATTAGACTGCAACAGGAGAAGTTGTTGAAAAGATGGGACACCATCACTTGTTTAATCCGTTTAATTTGTTTGATTACACCCCAATATTCTGGGTCTGTTTATTAAGTTTTGTTTTCTACTTTGTATTTCATTTTCTATTTTTATGTCTGCATTTTTGTTTACTTTATTGGCTCATATGGCTTCTGTATTATCTATTTTATCTATTTTAACTCTTGAACTCAGTTTTATTATCTTCTGTTAACACTGTGGTGCACAGAAGACAGATAAAGCTTTTAAGTCCTAGGGGAAATTACTTTAAAGCTGTGTGAACCTTGGAATAATTCAATAAAAAGAGTAAAAAAGAAAAAAAAAGAAAAAGAAACATGTACAGCAAAACGATAGTATTACCAAAACAATTATCAAAAACTATTGTTGCTGTTGCATGTTGGCATCTTTACTGGGCAGGGTGTGCAGAGATGGAGCTTTGCCTGACAGGAATATGGAGCTACGACAGAGAGCAAAGAAACTGCACATGAGCTGCTGCTTTACGTCACACAGCTACGCTACATGGTTGTTTCTGCAGAAGGCACTCTCGGTGATAAATATTTGATTACAAAGTGAAAGCAAAGCACCGGATGTTCAGCACAGGTCACTGAAAGAATGCTGACCTGAGAAAAGATAAAAACAGAAGAGATAGTATGTATGCTATGCTTTAATACCACATTACAAACATTTACAATGATTCCTCGTAATCTTGGCCATGATATGTATAATTATCTGAAGCAGAGCCTTCATGATGACTAAAAAAGAGCAGATACAAGACAAGGTCTTCAAAAAGGGAATGTTCTACAGCTCACACACTACTGCTGACACGAATTAGACCCAAAACAAGACATCAGTATCAACATGACAAAACGGTGTGTGTACAATCAAGACATGCTTGCTCTCAAGGCGTCTCTGACACATCCTGCAATCCTATCAGTTTTGAATCCGTCTGACATTGGTGATGACGTTATCTGACAGATAACTCGCACTTTACAGGCAGGGAAAGTGTGTCAGCACTCTCATTGTCTCTTCGCATTGAAGACAGGCATAGAAACAGGCCACCTCTGCTGCTGGGAAAAATACCCTCAGGGAAACTTCTTTCCACAGTGCATGCTCTCTTTCTCCTTCTTCCTGCCCGCTCTTCATCTCCCTCATTTACCAATCCCTCCCTTTCACTCTGCTGTCTCTGTTTGACCCAAAAGTAATGTATTACAATGTATGTACATAATAAATACTCAAATTTGACAAACTTTTATACATGGACATACAGTATATGGCTATTATCCAGTACAAATATATCACCAGCTGCCACTGTCATGTACATAATGTTGAGCAGGTATGGGTGCACACATGTGACCATTACAGGACAATATGTTGTTTTTATGCACATATAGGTAACACCTATATGTTCAACATGCAGGGGCTATACATAATCTACATGTCCGGGCGGGTACACAATCTATAACTGTTTCATATATGACTGTACATGTAACATATATGACAACAATCTTCTGGCATAGGGGCATGTTTGCTCATATATTAGATTTCTGTATGGGGTTTCTCATGCACCAGAATGCAGGAGATATAAACAACAACCGCACCAAAATATTTATGCAGAAACGTATATTTTATGCAAAATTATATGCATCATCTTCTCCCTCAAGTGAAAAAAGATAACCACAACATGGTGATTTGGTAAGTCACAACTGGTGACCAGAGGTTGTGAAATTACTACCATAATGTGACCTCCATGTCGTCAGCTGGCAATTATAAAATTTCCAAATGTTAGAATTTGTTACATCACTGGAACGTAATCTGATAGCAGGCAGCTCCCAAGCACAAACACTGACTTGTTGACCAGATCAGGAAGGCAGATCTTATAGTTCACTGACAGCTGAACCAATTTCAGTTTCTCATTTCTGTATATACTATATTGTTTTAATGTTGTAGTAGGGCCAGTGCATATACTTCTGCATAATGCAAGTGATGCACATACTTACAAATTAGGATTAACGCACAAAATAAAATTAATGCAAATATTTCTGCATTATGCACATAATGCACACACTTTTTTACAAATTTCTAATGCATATATTTTTTGACATATTTTTTTTTCCCATAATTTCACTTATACTTATATATATTCTTCTCTTAAGAATTTGACTGCAACTGACCCAATTTCTCCTCCGGAATCAATAAAGTATTTCCAATTCTGATACCAACAACAGCAGGCTGGCATCACCACCAGTCAGAGCAGCTCATCACCAACCTCACCTCGTTATCTACAAGCTCTCCACCAGTTTGACCAACTTGACCAAGCCGGTCTATCAGCCACATCCAATTCATGACCTGCTAAGCTTCCAAGCCAGGATTTCAGAGCAGGGAGGCAATGAACATAGAATTTGCATCTTCTCCCTTCAGAAACGTGAGCTCAGAAATAGAAGGAAGGCACCCATCATTTGGATCAGTGAGATCTGAATGACAACGAATACTGCATGCCTATATACACAAACACAAACACTCAAATCTGATGCTACATCAATAACTTAACAGCTCCATGCAGACTAAGCAGATAAGCAGTGCATCAATGATGGAACTGATTATAAAAGTGAATGGTAAATCCTGCAGGCAGCCACAACACGACAACAGAAGCCCTGTGCTGACAGCGGACAAGGTCGCGCCAGCCACTCAGCGCTCCACTCTTACATAACCAGATCAGCTCCAGCTCAGATCAATGATCGCAGCTAGACTGAGATGTCATCTAACAGTCATCAAACAAGTGCTGATGACAAGGATCACCATAAGAATAGTGAACAGCATTTTACCAAACTTATTTCCTATTTGCATATAATGATTCTGCAAAACAAATTTACAATTATCATCATGCCCTCATATGAAATGTGAGATTATCACAACACTGGCTATCATAAATGACCTCAGCATTACTCAAAACACTTACAGTGCTGCATCTATGAACCAATCAACAGGCGTCATCCACTCCAGTGCGCAGCCACTGACCGATACACTCGCTCCATATGAGTGGAACAGGCAGTACTACACACTAAAAGCCCTCTTCGCCAAGCATCACGTCACTCTCTGTGAGAAGCCTTGCATGTCGCCAACAAATATCTTCCTCCAAGAAGCAGCGAGGAGCCAAACAGGAGATGAAAAGATGTGTGTGAGCAAGAGCGCTCGTACATGTGCGCATGTTTGTTGGTGTGCACGCACATGAGAGAGGTGGAGGGAGGGGGATATAGCCAAATGGGACATCTAGCCAATGAATTCACATAACATCTCATCCCCTCCTCCCTGCTCTCCTCCCCCTCGCTGGCACTCTCCTCTCTCTCTATCTCTCTCTCTCTTTCTCTCTCTCTCACAGGCTAGCGCTCTTTCCCTTACCTCCTGCCTACTTTCCTCTGAAGTAAATGCTGGCTCACTGCAGCACATTCAGTGTGTGCAGCATCATGAGCATGTGAACATTTATTGGCTGATCTCTGGTGATGCAGCAAATGGGAAAAAGGGCAGTGATTATGGATCCCCACCACAGCCAATAGAGCGGGAGCCAAAAGAATTTTTATGTGTGCATGTGTGTCTGTGTGTGTATGGCCATCTTGCTGACTCACTGTACATGCAGAGATAGAGCTGAAGGCATGCAGAGGGAAAAACAGAGGGGAACTATGGAGAGAGTGAGGGAGGGGTATGTGGGAGAGGATAATGGTTAGAAAACATGAAGAGAAGGAATGGAAGTGAAAGGGCAGAAAAGGAAAAGACAGGCAGGGTGCTTCAAGTCTGTCAAAATCAGAAACACTGGTTGTGCGTGCATGTATACCTCAGTTTTCTGGCACACACACACACACACACACACACACACACACACACACACACACACACACACACACACGTAATTTCTACATTGTCCCACAGAGTCCATTGTCACAGCAGATCTGACTGCAGTCTGATTGCCATTATGTCCTACTGTATGTCTATGATAACAAAACGAAGGAGGCCACTATGTGTGATTTAAGAAGCAGGGATCTTAATTAAGAAACCTCAACTGTGCTCATGTCTGCAGAGTCATTTTGCATGGATGGATTGCCTGGATTGTGCAGCAAAGCTTTTAGGCCTTAAGAAAAGGCCAAAATATGAACTTGATTGTGGAGAATGAAACCAAAATATTTTTGCATGCACAGTCGCCATGCATGCACAAAACATGAACTGTAACATTCCAGTGGTTAGGAGTGACAAACAGAAACACGGCTGGGTAAGGAGGAGGAGGTCTGGGATTTGAGTTTAATGAACAGTTCCTATAAATGTCTGAATCCAAGTGAAGTCAAATGAAGATCAACCAACAGCTCCGGGTCTGAAGGACAGAATGCTGAGCGGGATGATTCTCAACTTAGACCAAACTAACATTTTTTTTAAGAAAATATAATACTGAACATTCCTTTGAAGCATCAACCTAATATGGCTAACATGAGATTTGCCTCTCATTTATAGATTTACGTTACAGATTTACATTATCAGTTATTATCATCATCAGGAACAAACATCACGCTCAAACATTGTAAAAAGCACTTGCATCATGAGGAATGGGGATGATAGTAGCATGGAAAGCTGTATTTATTAATTAATTAGTTTGACAATAACTGATTACCAGTTTCCTCTGAGAAAGAAGATAGTTGTCAGAGTGAAACCCATTCAAAGAGGACTTTTTCCTTCTCTATATCTTCCATTAGCCCCTATAAAATATAATAACAATGTGACACCAGTTAAAGAACAACTAGATTCTGTCCCAGAATCTTGATACTTTTATAGCAATAAAGGTACCAGTATTTCTGTTCATTTAGGGGAAACAAACTTATTTCTACTCGCTGAAAATGATGAGAAATTGCTGCCTTCCATCAATCAGGCTATACCATTGCAAAAAACAAAAAACAAAAACAAAAACAAAAAAACAAAAAATAGCCATTCAAGTTTTTTCTGAGATCTAAAATTCATTGGCAAAGCTTTTCCTGGTACATTTCAGAGGAATTTCACTTGATCCTGGCACTGATTTTTTGTGCTTTTCATCATCCCTGGCAGCTCCAAGGCTGTTCCAGTGATCTCATCCCAGAATGAGCTGGCCTGAATGAGCTCAGTCAGTGCTGTTACAGGGTTACGGGGGGCGGGGGGGATAGAGAGAGAGAGAAAGAGAGAGAGGGAGAGAAAAAGAGAGGGAGAGAGAGAGAGAGAGAGAGAGAGAGAGAGAGAGAGAGACCAGTGCTATCCACAGCATCATTCTGAATTCAACACTTTGACCATGATGTTACATGTGGATGGCAAAATTACATAATGACAGTTGCATGTTTACCTGTTTACAGCCACCAGCTGCCACAACAAGCACAGCTTTTTGAATTTTAGGCTGCACCCTCTGCAAGACAAGGCCTGCATGAGAGCCATCAAATGAAGAGTCACTCATGTCTCACGGGCACAAACACAAACTGAGAAACACACAAGCACACAGACTCTTCTTCTGAATGGTTAACATGTCACTAAACCTGTTTTTGCAGCTTGCTAGTTCACACGGAACCTAACATCAAACACTATTTCAGCTTTTTGCTCTTTAACACAACCAAAGACGACAAATTAAAACATGAGATGAATTATTGCATTGAATAAATAAATAAATAAAAACAATAAACTGAACTAGAGCAAACTAACATGAAATAAAGATCAGATTGTTGATTGTCTATAAACCAGCATTTCTGGCTAAAGGCTTTGATTTAAAATAAATAAATAAATAAATAAATAAATAAATAAAAAAGCCTCAATATACACCTGTCCCCGATGAAAAACATTTTTAATTTCAAAGGTAAAGTATGCAGACTTTGAGTTTTATTTATAACAACTTTAGATTGTTCAAACTTCTGACTACTACTCTATATGATTCGATACTGCTGCTACTACTACGATAGGCTGGGCTGTAATTTCAAACCAGCTTGTTTCCACTCACCAGCATGAAGAGAAAACAGCAGTGTTGTGACACAGTTTAGTTTGGGACAACGGCCTCAGCTGCTTGACATAATCTCTGGTTTCCACTCGGCTCTCCATCCCACAGCTCTTTCCAGAGCACTGACCTCAGCTGTTTTCCCCCTTCTCTTTCTTTCTCTCCCTCTCTCCCTCTCTCTCTCTGTCTCTCTCTCTCTGTCTGTAAACTATCCCCCAAACACAAAATGCCCTGTCACCCTGCACACTGATGACACTGCCCCGTCAGGCCTGCCACTGTCAGAATGTAAACAAGTGAAAGCGGGGCAGAGAAACACATGAACTTCTGCAAGCCAACAAAACATGACAAGCCCTTCTGTAACACGTAACATACTAAGACAATCATGGTGTCATATTGGTCCTCCTAACTCCACCTGGTCATATTATCCAAAGTAGCACATAAATACATAATAGAGTGTGTGGCATATTGGTTAGGAGAGTAGGCCAGCGGTCCAGTTATATGATGACTGTTATGCAGACAGGTTGGCGCTAACTTTGTCATGACGACAGAGGTATATTTAAATAGAGGGATGTTTTCAGACCTGTAGAACACGTGTGTTTCAACTCTGGAATTCAAATAACTGTTTTCGTCATGTTAACATTCTTCACTTTAAGTTAGTGAGATACACCCTCACACTTGATGCTTATACACAGAAATGGCAGTGAAGCAGCTGTAGTCAGGGAATCTCAAGTTTGTTATTTTACTCCTCATTCTATGTTTTTTGTAAATCACTGTGCAAATTTCAGAACTAAACTAGACTAAACTAGACTAAACAAAACTAAACAAAACCAAACCAAACGAAACCAGACCAGACCAGACCAGACCAGACCAGACCAAACTAAACTAAACTAAACCAAACTAAACTAAACTAAACTAAACTAAAACAAACTAAACTCAACTCAACTAAATCAAACCAAACTAAACCAAACAAAAAAAACCCAAATTAAACTAAACTACACTAAACTAAACTAAACTAACCAAACCAAACTGACCTAAACTAAAACAAAGTAAACTTAACTAAACCAAACTAAAAAAAAACAAATTAAACTAAACCAAACCAAACCAAACAAACTAAACCAAACCAAACCTAGCTTAACTAAACTAAACTAAACTAAACAAACTAAACTAAACTAAACTAACTAAACTGAACTAAACTACACTAAACTAAACCAAACAAACCAAACCAAACCAAACCAAACCAAACCAAACTAAACTAAACTACACTAAACTAAACCAAACAAACTAAACCAAACCAAAACACTTTGCAGTCATTTGCATGAAGCCTGTGGTCAGATCTGTCCATGCCAGATATTTAAAGCCCGTCTCTCGGTCATGTCAGCCTAACTAAACACTGACGCTCCCTGCAGTGTAATGTCACCCCATTCATCGTGCTCTGCATCACCAGAATGACCGCTGCTGGAGGAAAAGCCAGCTCTCACACATCAGTTACACCTAAAATCACCATTACACTGAGAAAACATGGCACACATATGGCTCTGGGGACAAAAGCTACATCTTGTTTTCTCGCTGCGTAATCAAAAGAAGACATCGTAGACTTACAGTGAACCATACACTGATGGAGTGTGTAAGCTGCTGCGGCTCAGGTAGTATCTGTACAGCTGGCCTCAGTGCAACCTGATTGCATGACATCATTCTGGAAATGTGACCTACATCTCATCCACAGATGTTCAAATTATCATAAAATAATCTCATGAATCACAGAAGCATTTGGAAACCTGGTTCCCGGTTGGTAGTTTTGTAATGACACGTAGCCATCATGCAGCCACAGATTAGCCTGTAAAACACCATTTAATCATTATGAAGGTGCATTCATGTTATCATTCATAGTTTTTATTATGTTGTTTTGATTAGTTCAATTTATTTTGGGTCATTTCAGCACCTAAAGACAAGCCACACTGAAAAAAAACATCCATTTTAACAAGTATTAAAATCTTGTTATTCTTAAAACAAGTGAAAACATCTGCCAGTGGGATGAGATAATCCCACCGGTTGTTTCCAATGTAGTTTCACTTGTTTCAGGGCTTTTTCTGGGAACAAGTATAAATATGCTGAAACAAGGCAGAACAGGGCAGATCAGCCCTCTGGTATCAAGAAAATGACACTTGAATTAATAAAATTCTGGAAACAAGTGGGATTATCTCATCCCACTGGCAGATTTTTTCCTCTTGTTTGAAGAACAACACGATGTTAAGACTTATTAAGATGAAGATTTGTTGCGGTGCAGTTTGTCTTTAGGTGCTGAAATGAAATACAGTTAGAGGATCTTAAATTTGTGTTTTCCTTATCATTCTGTGTTTATGTGCAAATTATAAAATGAAACTAAACTACCATGGTGAGACTAAATGACTTATGCAATGAACAGACTGCTACAACTTATATACCTGAAGGAAGCTGCTGCAAAATGGTCAGTTTTACTATTCTAACATTACTAATGTGTATCATGTTAAGGTTTACCCCACCCCTGAATTATGCACACATCCACACACACACACACGCACACACACTAATCTAAAGCATCCACTAGAGACAGGATGATGGGAGATTACAGTGACAGAGCACGCTGTCAGCCTTAACATCCCCTCCTCCACCCGTCCTCTTGTCCAGTCTAAACCACCACCAGCATCTTTCAAAGCCTCTGATGGAGCGGGGCTGATCACTGTGGCTTTTAAAACTCGAAAGTAATGCAGCTCCACAGCATGGTTTTCTCTTCAGCACCGCTTTGGAAGTACCGATCACATATTCTGGCATTTTGTAGACAGAAAACTAAAGTAAAGCCACTCTTTTTTGGAGAATTACTAATGTCTCTGTATTGTAAAAGTGGGCTTTTTAAACTTGTATATCTTTTATTTTGAACTATCCTCCAGTGTTTGTCTGATTATGCGAGTAAGTTTCAGAAAGAAAGGGTGAGTTCAGCTAAGAGAAGCGCCATCACTTCATTTATCTGCCAACTGTGCATTCTGTGGACAGAAGATAAGGCAATCTAGGTGCATGTGTGTGTGTTTATGTGTGCACTAGTGACCTCAAATTAGAGATTATAAATGTGCGAGCATAGGGAAGTTGCAAAGTGTCCATTCTGTTTCTGTCAGCTATAATCCAGTGTAACACAAACATTATGACCGAATACCGAAACAAAACCTGCACAGTAAACATGTCATCATAGACATAATGTTGACATAATCATGCCAGAAGAAGGCAGTAATATGTGTGAAATCCATCATGCGGCATGAATAAAGTAATCTAGTTACTGTGTTATTGTATTGGCTTTCATACGTCATCACCACAGAAGTCAACACTGCCTGGGTTTTCTCCATCAGCATTGTTTTGCACAGTCCCCAAGGTGAAGTTTACAAGTTCACTTTCAAATACTTCAGGTTGTAGGCCTACAGAATAAAATAAAGTAAGTGCCAAGTGAGTGTGCTTCTTCTCATCTTCTGCACCCACCCAAATCTCAAACCACAGAGAAGATGAGCTGCATCCTCTCTACCAGAAAAACAGGAAAAAGGAAATGAAAATATACAAATTTCTCACTTGACAAATATAACAAGTACACAGGAGGCCACTGGGTGAATAATATATGTTTATGCGCAATTTGTGAAGCACTGTTAAGTGTAACATGAAGGGGAGGAATACCGACTTACAGTATAAGTGTTGTGGGGATATAAAATGGTACTAGGGAGGCATATTTTATTAATTAGCGATTTATACTACAAAAGCGATACAACCTAGAGACAAACACACTAACAGCCACACTCAGTGCATCAAGACTGTATTTCTAGCCAAAGGGACATTGTTAGTTTCTCCCTTCCTTTAACCGTAAATCTTACCCAGTTTCCTGCCTCTCCTCTTTCCTCCACCTATTTCTCACTGTTTCCACTCGTCTCTCCATCTCTACAGGAAAAAGTCCAAAGACTGAACTTACTTAGTCTCCATGGCTGCTCTGCTCTTCTCTCTCTTCTCTCAGAATGAACACAACGCTGCTCTCTGTCACCTAATCCTTCTCATCTCTGACATTGTGTGTGCAGTGGGAATGCATGCGAGAGGCCTGAGCTGTTACAATAATCCAAACAGACTGACAGAGAGCCACTGGGTGAGCAAAGACTGAGGGGGAGGGTCTCCGGTGTCAGAGGGAAAGCACCGGCCTATCAGAGAGCTCGGTGAGGCCTTGGTGGGACGGGTCCAAAGCATGTGTTGCTCTTTAACCCCAGTGAAGGCAAGAGGGCCGGAGGCATGACAAGCATAGAGTCAGATAAGGAGGGACAGAGGAAGGGGATCTGACAGAAACAGAGGAGGAGGAAAAGTGCAACAAACATGCCAGCAGCGACTACATTATTTCAGTTGTACAGTACAACAGAGTCCACTGTATCTTAGAATATGTAATGTGCTTTTTTTTCATGTGGGGGGAAAGGCACTACAGTTCCATGTGCAGAAAGGCCCCAACTCTACACAAGTTCCACTGTTCCCTCTAGCACGCTGGGATGATGTCATTTTTGAGGAATGAACTTTAATCAGAGCCACAAAACATCATGTCTTTCATGGTTTGTGCATCTGCAAAATCTATTGTGGCTTTTAAAACAAACTGCATTTTCGATTACCATCCCATGCAGTCGACACCTCTATTAATAGTGCTTGATGCACTTCAGATGGCCAAAATTGTCCTTTTTAACAGTCATGCGGCCTCCAAACACATCTGGAGGCCACAATAACCACAAATGACAGTTATGGTGCTGTGATATACAGACCTGGACAGTAACTCACAACTACAGCTCAAAGGGCAAACCAGCAGTCACTTATCTACCAAACAAGCATGTTGCTTTCTCTTAAACTTGCCTCTAGGGATGTACCACAGTAAAGCTGAGACGGTAAACAAGACAGAAATGATGCAACATCACCACGCCGACTTCCCAGGAGAAGGGAGGAGCGACACAGGAGAAAATCTCCTCAGTCTGGGTTCTAACAATCATTGCAAGACAAGAAAATTCACTTACCATACTGACAGCATGTTTATGTTGTTTATCTTAATGTTATGTGTCTTCTTACATATTTTCTATGTTTTGTTGTCTGTGAATCTCAGGAAGAGTAGCTGCTAACTTACTGACAGCTAATGAGAATCCAATTAAAGAATAAAGAAAAAACAATCTCGTGTGAGACCTTAGCTTTACTATCTTGGCAGAGAGAGTGTCCTTTGTCCATTCTGTTCTGGGCTGGCACCCAGCTGCCAAGACAGCAGCCTTCCTCTTATTGTCCTGATACATTTCACACTGCCATCGTGGCAGAGAAATGTTGGCCAGGCCATAATAACATAATCACTAATGCTGTCTAATCAGATATGCACATGCAAACACACTTTGCCATGATTTGACACTGGGCCTCTTGGGAATTTCCTATTTCCTGAAAGCTTTAATCTTATTGGCAGGCTGCAAATAATGTTTGTAGCAATTATCCAAATGTATTTGTTTTTCCCCTGTCCTTCCATCTCTGCTTAATTGGATTACTAACATCTTAGAGATGGCAGCGTGGTCTTGTGAAGAAACAGGGATCCCTTCAATTTGTGTCATCTTGGCTTTATATAATACTGTAATATATATTTTTACAACCATACAACATGGAAAACAGCAAGAGCTATGCCTTAAGAAATCAGTAAGTTAGCAATGGAAGTAAAGGTTCCTTCTGATTCAAAAGCACATACATGCTCATTGCTTAACTGCTCACTAACATAAGTAGAAATAAGGACTGACATATTCCAGGTACTATCAAGTGTCAGAGAGTAACAGCTGTGAGATAATCTTTACAGACAGTCATGCATTTTGGAACTGCAGACATATTTTACATATTAAGGTCTTTTACTGTTCAAAACATTGCATGGTGACCAGGGCTGACTAAATATCAGTTTGCATACAACCTACCACTTGTCGAGGCATGATAAAAGAGTGCCTGATGAATCACTGCAGCATATAAACACTTGATTATGCATGCCCAACACAAAATGAGACATTCAAGCCAAAGAAATAGAAAAAATAAGGGTATACTGTCTTCTCAAGTTCAATTTGAAGAGTCCCTCCTGCTGTACCTCAAGCAAACACAAGACAAATTGCTTGACCTAGATGGAAAAGAGAAGCCAGAGACAACACACACACACACACACACACACACACACACACACACACACAAATCTGCAATGAAAACACACTTCCAAAACGAGGCAGAGATGTGAGCTTGGACAAAAAAACTCCACATGCAAACACAGTGTGCAAACGAATTGGAAGTGCTTTGTTTAAATTTACATTACACTTTATCTATTGTACACACAAACAAAACATTGCATGCACAGGGATGAGCGTCACCAACCAGACACCAGCCAGACTTTTTTGCTATTAGTAGCCAAAGGTTAGCAGGCCACCTGTGTGCAACATGCTACACTTCAAATGGACCCAGCGACCTGAAACACAAGACATCATGACCACTGTGTGTGGTGTTTTATTCAGTCAATATAGACAGCTTGGCTATATTACTGAAATGAGTCAACAAGCATGACAGAGTTAGACAATACTCTCATGTTACGTTTTTAATGTTAATTATATGGATGGGCTACATTCCCCATATGCAACACTGACATCCCCTGCTGGTGGGAGAATGACACAATACACTTGGGTGGAGGATGCATCCTGGTGCCATCAACAGGCCTAATCAAGCCAAGACATTTTGCAATGATTACTGCTGTATTTTTCTGTGTTTTACAACTAAAAAAAAAAAATAAAAAATTGCATTACTTTTTTTTTGTCTTGCACAAGTACTCTCCCTTTTCTAAATAAATGAAAATGTGCCCAGTTCTGCAGTGCCCCACTTGTTACCAAGGTGTTACAGTAACAGGACTCCGTCATGTGCTTCAGACTTCTCCAAATCAGCAGCAGCTTCAGCAGCTTCTCCAAATCCATTACACACACACACACACACACACACACACTCAGAGCTACAACTCAGTTAAGTGTCACTAAGCTGGCTGGAGTCCAGTGCCAACTAACTAGGCTAAGTGCATGGAAAAAGTAGTCAGCACTCATCTCACATCCTTTATAGGGGATCAGCTTCATCAATTACAATTTGCTCATAAACCGCCCAGACAGTCAGAGAAAATAATGCTCACCATAGTGGACCAAACAGCTAGACACCTGCAGCAACCAGTCATTTTTATTGATTTCAACTCTGCTTTCAACTGCAAATTGACACTTGTTTAGAATGACCTCTTTTATTTTTTTGATAGTGACAGTAGAGAGAGACAGGAAAGGTAGGGGAGACAGAGGGATGGTGACATGAAAAAAAGGACAAATTCGGACCCAAGCCACTGCAGTAAGGACACAGCCTTGATGTGTGGTAAGTGCTCGACCAGGTGAGCCACTGGGGCGCTTGGAATGTCTTCATAAGCTTAATGTGAAGGGTCTTCATTCAATGGTTATAAACACAGGGGCACCACATGGCTGTGTGCTGCTGCTGCCACCACTGCTTCCATTTACATATATGAGATGACTTGAAAATTATGCAGCCAAAAAAAGAACCTACAATACAAACAAAGCCAAATTAAACTACTAACATCCTCCCTGTCATACTAAACAACCAACCTGTGTGTTTTTAATTAGGTTTCATTTGAGTTTTGATCTTAGCTGACACACACTGGGGATGGCATACAAAAGATCAAATGCATTTTATCCTTTAACAGCACAGAATGGTAATTTGAGTGTAAAGAGCAAAAACAAACTCTCCAAAATTGTGAACATAGCAGAAAAGGGATTTGGCAAACCACAAAAACAGGTTTGCAACAGCTGCTCCCATCTGGCCGCTGCTTTAGGGTCCCGAGAGCAAGCAAGAACTTTTATAAGAATTCTTTTATCCCTCATGTGATACAGGCTCTGAATACAGAGTGACTGCAGGGAACTTGCTCTTGCATAGAGCCTCTTTGCTCCTACCGCCTATTTGCAACTTTGTATATTGTATGTTTTTAATGTTATATTATGTGTTTGTGGACTGTATAAACTTGTATTGTTTCTTGGGAAGAAAGCAAAAATAACTTTCCGCCAAGGTGAACAATGAAGTTGATCTGTCCATCTAGCAACAACAAGCCAAACATCGCCGTGGTAGATCCGTGCACAGCTCACAGCTGCAGGCCCATTGATCCTATAAGGTCAAAATGTCACAAGGTAACAGTTCAGTAAGCCTTCAGGGACTTTGGTCGCTGTGCAAACCAACATCAATACCATCATCAAGCTATACAGTACGTACACCATGGAAATCGATCAGTGATTTGAAGGCACATAGGACTGTTGTCGGGGTTACCACACTACTGAAGCACGAGGGCGAAAGAAACAGGAATATAGGAATGAAGGCTGGAAGGATTTTACTAATGCTGCATTATCTGGATCATAACATACACCCACAGCATGCACCTAGATGACTTAATGTGCATATTTTCATATAGAACCAATTAAAAATCGGTGGGGAATTACTGTAATAGCAGTCACTCCTCCCTTGCTCAGCTTCAAGTAAGGCCTTGGTCCACGTGACCTCGACTGAATGATGATAACTAGGTCAACCACTATAACAGGCCTACGGTAAAGTTTCAGATAACCCTGTGCAGAAGATATAGATAGATAGACAGATAGATACTTTATTCATCCCGAAGGAAATTCGGGTAGGGTAGGGACATGGCTATATTTTGATACTGAGCCAGACTGCACAGAATCCTCTTGGTGGATTGTTTATGTCCTGCTAAACTGCATTGTGTTGGGAGTGAGAATAATCCCACAGATCCACGTCTGTAGCTGCAGCACAATACTGCAGTGGCTGGAGAATATGCAGCCTTTACTGCATCACTTACTGCTTCCTGTACTCAGAGTCACTTACTGCATTAAAGCACTTCTGATGTTACTCTATGCATTAGCCCTGACAAAAAGGTACCTGACAACTTCTCTCCCTCCCTCCCTCCCTCCCTCCCTCTCTCTCTCTCTCTCTCTCTCTCTCTCTCTCTCACACACACACACACACACACACAGAGGAAGAGAAGGCAAATCTAATAGATCTTAGCCATCTATCTGCAAAGACGAATGGAGGGACAGAGTAAAATCTGCCCACCATGCAGCTGAAACCATGTTATCGAATCACGTAACCACAAGATTATTATTAGGCATTACTGTGTGAATGTCAGAGGTGGCAAATATGTCAGTCTGGCAAGAAATCTTGCTACTCAAGGGGGGAAAAAAGAAGGAAAAAAAAAAAAGATTTTGTGCACTTTCCAAAATTGCCCAAATAAAAAAGCAAACTGCCTCACATGTGGGAAGTAAAGTCAAGGGTAACTTGACTGTTCAACTTAAACAACAATTACACAATACATAAATAAAGTAAGAGTTCTGTAAATAGATAAAGATCTGGAACACAACTAAAATGACAAACTTCTCAATGTGCATGGGAGTTCAGCACTGCTCCTAAATCTGCCTCTCACACAACAGCTCCAGCCTGTTTTTGTTTTTTAGTTTTTCATAAATCCAGCATGTCCACTGCACCTCTCCAACTCTAAACCACAAGCCATGTTACACTGTAAAAAAAAAAAAAAAATCACTCAGGATCATCATGCATCACTCAGCAACTTAAGTCTAAACCTGTGGATGCAACGTGAATGGATCAGCACATCAAAATAATATTGCTTAAAGGAAGCAGAATTGGTAGTTAGATCTCTTAGCAGGGATGCTTGTCATTTTGCTGCAGGAATTCTGCTTTTCCACTCAGTGAGAGTGGCTTTCCTCAGAGGCTAAATGTCTCCAAAAATATCCTGCTTGCTTACTAAGTTTACGAGAAATATTTTACAAAATTACTCGTGCTATTTTTTATATAAACACACTGCAGCTGTGACAGTCTGAAGACCAAGTTCAACTTCCAGAGCTACAAGCGGTGAAAAAAATGACACATACATACATGCATGCACATACATGGCGCGCACCACTCACCGCTTACGTCAAGGATATCTTAAAGACAGTCCATCACCGTTTGATAGTGTCCAAAGTAAAATGACGCATGAGGATGTATCGGATGACGAGGATCCTTCCTTCACTAGTCAGAGCATCTGGTCGAGATCCCGCTCAATGTCCTGCCCGGCCTTTGGCCCCCCTTTCCGCATCTAAAACCAGGCTGCGGCTGAGGCTGCTGGCACGGAGGAGTTTGCTTCCACCTCACTTATTAAAGGGATCCGGAGCGCCAATAAAAGGGAAAGACAACCACTGCCTTGATCCAGTCCGCTCAGACAAACAGAAAACCCTCATCAATATTACATCCACGTGTATAAATAGCATTGGCTTCCATGCAATATTTCTCTTTTTGCAGGAAGGCAGGATGTAGGAAATGTGCTTGTTTGTTTCTACAAATTTCTGCAGTATGGGTGCATGTAGAGCAGTGTAAGGAGTAATATAGTATATGATTTCACTTTATTAAGTGTAACCGTAGGTATCATTTATTTATCAGTTGTACATTTAATTATATTTTCAGCGATTTAAAGGATAATCAATAATAAAATGTGGTAAAGTGTTGGCTAATGAGAGTCTGGTAAACTTTGTAGTCTTGGTATGAATTTGTATACTATATTTGTATAATAAGTTTTGAGTTTAAACTGTTTAACTTGGCAAACTTTTCTAAGTTACGCAGGGCCTATTCCTCCTGACTTGTGTGGGGCATCCCGGGCTCTGCTGTCCAGCCCCTCCCTTCTTGTGAGGGAGACTGTTGCCATGGCAACTCTATATTATGCAGCAGCCTCTGAAAGACCCTTTTCAAATTTAAAAAAAAAAAAAAGAAAAAGAAAGAAAGACAGAAACAAGTTATTTGCATTCCTTTTCCATTACTGATTTCTATGATGCCGATACAAAAAAGGCGGTGTAGGAGTAATTGTCTGCTGTGTCTCAGGTTGGGGGAGGGGATGGTCTTGCAACATCTTTAGGCCTCACTAGTATTTTAGAGAACTAAGGCTCTGTGTATGCCACTGTCAAAGAATGCTTGCTTAGCATGCAGTGCACAATCATGGATCACTGGCATGGTACATGATGAAAGGGACCAAGTCCACATCAGTGCATTTCAGAGCAAATAGAACAGAATATTTCACCAGAGTGCTTCTGCAACTTTCAACTTTCAGATAAGTTGAAAACTCAAAAATATAAGTCAGTCCATTCAAACAAGTGACACCACACATATTACGTTTAGTATCAAGAACCTGATACACTACAAGGAAACACACTCACAATGTTTTGATGCACAATCCAGCCCCAGTTACAGAATGCCGTTACAGAAAGCACAGTCGGACATATATTTGTGTTGCATGGCACAGATTTAGGATCGATTTCTTTTGCAATCATAATGCAAACGAAATCAGACACACTGAATAAATCACAAATGAAAGTGTTTCACAAAAGCTTATATGAACAAACTCATGCTTTTGAAAAAATTTGGTCTGTTTTTTAAGGACAAAGCAGAGTTTGAACATAATTGTATCCTATGCTGGTCTCAGCTGCCTGCACCTGCTGCTGCCATTAGTCCAACAGAGCATGGCAGGATTAGTCGGAGGTCCCAGAATGGCTGCTGAATAATTAAATAACTTCTTTTGTCACATTATGCTGCTTTAATTGAATATTTGGTTAGGAACTGACAGTGACAAATTTCAATCACAATTTGATGTAGATGTGATGAAGGGGCTTTTCTTCAGTGAAACAGTTGGTGGGAAAGCTGTTGTTACCTACGTCATGTTAATGTAGTGTAATGGGAGATCTCTCTCTTGATGTGAGTGAACAAGATCAACAGTGTCCAAGATACAACATTCATTAGGTTCTTACTAAATGTAGCAGGTCAAGTGCTGCAGGAAAGACACACAGAAACTTTCTCTTCTGCATCACATGTCAGAGTACAGCCAACAGGAATGCCTCTTTGCCTTCCATGCAATAACCTCACTGTGGGACTTCATCTTAAACTAGACCTCATCTCAAGGGATTTACTTAAACAGGGTCATTCCCCCTGTTTAAGATAATTAACCCACCAAAGACTTTTTAATAATGCAGGGGGGTACAGCCTGCAAAAAAATAAATAGTATGAATTTATAGGAAAAGCCTCAGACCCCATGCTGGGTCTCAGCTGGGGTTAGACTAAAGTGCAATAACAACAAAGTGCAATTTAGAAACCAGAGTTTATCCTCATAAAAGCTCCTCTTCTCAGATGCCATATTTTAAGAGCAGCTGTTATGCAAAAAGTGAGGACCAATTGAACCGTTATTTAAGAAATGACTCCAGTTAGGCTCCATAAACACAAGAACAAAATGTATTATTATATATTGCAAATATGAAAATCTGTCTTAAAATAGCTAGCAGGGATGCACTGTCTTCCATATAAAGTGTAATTTAGTGTCTTACCCCATACTTGTTTCCCCTGTCTTCTCTCCAGCGCAGTAGGGTCAGTTCAGGGACTTGACTTCCTCCATGTGTTCACTTTGCAAAGATCTGGAGTCAAAAAAGTGTCCATTAGCATCACCTGCATCAGCAATCTGTCACTCAGATGCATTTCTCTCATGCAATGACACACAATGACATTTTGTCATGTCTTTGAATTTATATAACTGACATATATTGGCATTCTGAACATTTCACAGTGCAGTTTCTTTTTTTGCTGCAACATTTTTGCAAACTTGCCTACAGTTTTGGGGCTGTCTTTATTCAGTGATAATGGACAAGCATGCTACACAGTCCAAGACTGCACAATGTACACACTCACACACACACACACGCACACACACGCGCACACACACACACACACACACACACACACATTTATAATCCCTTCTGACCATGCCATCTCTTGTTTATATCCACACATGAGGAATCCAACTTGACAATGACACCTTGAGTACCTGGACATTTGCCTAGAGAGAGTAGTTGTATGTCACTCCTGTATTAGCCTTAAATCCTAATCTCTGTGGCCCACTGTTGATCTGCCACTAATAATCCTTGTGGCAATAGTAGAATGGAACAATTGAATCCTATGGTACATACATCCGGACACAGTATGATATAAAAGGTCACAGTGGTAGCTGAAGAATCGACTGTGACACTGGTGTCCTTTAAAGTGACAGGGAATAAGGTCATCACCAGGACGCTGTACTGTAAGGTTGTCATGCGGTTTTAAAAAGCAATGGGAAGTATGCTGCTGAATGTACGCTGCTATATGGATCTGTACTGTCATTAATAGTCTATGAAACCTGAAGACCTCCAGGTCACACGATACAAAAATCAATATTAGATCATAAAATAGCCACTTTTAAGGGGGTATAATGCCGTGTGACAATTTTGTTTCTCAGCAGTCGATACTCGTCCTCAGAAAAAGACTGCTACAGGCACTACAGTGGCTATAGTGTTTGTACACTCAAGATTTGGTGACCAAACAAATAGAAACTTACTCCTTCCAGTGCTGATGTTGGTAAGACCTCCTTCATCTGAAGAAATGCTGATATGCAGGATCCAAGTTGTCTGTTTCATGGCTTGCTAGACCAATGGAGAGCTGCCATTGCCTATTTGGAGTTACTTAAATTAATTCGTTGTCCACCAGACATTCATGAGCTACAAGGTATGAGAGTGATGAGATGGAGTCCAGAAAGCTTTGTCGTTAGCTGTGGACGACATGTTGCCTAATTGTGAGGAGACCTTTCAGTACACTATGAGAAAGACCTCCAGCAATAACACAGAGTGAAAGTAGAGAGCCTACTCCTGAGGTGTTAAGTTGAGCTGTGGGATAATGAGGGATTGAGAGGAGCATAATCCCTTGCACATGGCTAGAGCAACTTTGATCTAGAGGTAAACGTGCCAAGTCACGGGCCATCTAATATCTCATGGAGTAGGAGTTGCTAGTTTCTGTTGTGCTGCTTCGCTTGGCTGGTGGCAGATCTGAGTTGGGGTTGGGGTTGGCATGGAGTCATACCATACTCTACCCTACCTGACCATACCATACTGTGTCAGATTCTATTGCACCATTCCATATCGTATTGTATCATATCATAACATGTGGCATTGCATTGTGTCATATCATATTGTATTGTGTCATATCATATTGTATAGAAACTTACCAACTTGTATCATGTCATGTTGTGGTATAACATAACATAACATAACATAACATAACATAACATATAACATAACACGTGCAATATCTGACTAATCATGCAGCCTTTCCTCCTTCCAATACCGTTTCCCCTGCCCTCCATGTAAATAGTTTGTTGACTCTTAGGGACCCTCTACAAATCCATGCACTGTATTATATACACAATGCACTATAGATATACGTAGATAGATAAACTATGCCATATAATATATAGTTATTATATCATTTATATAACACCCCAACTGAAATTGCATTGTTCACATGTGACCACAAAGACATTGCTTTTAATGTTGTATTGCCCTTCCCTTCTCCTGTGCTTCTGTCCAGTCCCACATCTTTAACTAATTTCACTTCTGCCAGCAAAATCATAGAGGCTCAATACCTCTGCTCAATACCAAGATTGTTAATCATTTTAATAGTACCGCCTTGAATATTTTCAATGCGGCTGCACAGTCTTAGATCGAAAATCATGAAACGTTTGTCATGAGACCTTGGGTTGGTCCACTGGCTGTCCCAGAGGATTCCTGGGCTTTGGCACGCCCTATCTGAAGATCTCAGGTTGGCTAAATATGGATTATTTTCTTCTTCTTAAAGCTCGTTCTGCAGGCTCATTTTGCAGTTTTTATATATTGTAATAACTTTTATGATTCTTGTCTTGCTTTAACATTTCTTACCTCTTGTTGTCCATGTTGTTGATTTTCTTTTTTTTATTTTTTATTCATTTGTAAAGCACTTTGGTAAAATGAATATACTGACATACTATATAAATAAAGACCATTATTATTGGTGGGGAAAAACAAAGCAGTGTGCACAGTCATTTTAGGATAAATGTAGATGGAGACCTGCCTTTAATGTGACCATTGAAGGGTATGATACTCTGCTGCTCTCTAGTGGTTCAAAAACAGAGGTGGAGCACCACTGTCTGCATGTTCACTGATAAAATGGGTGCTGAATTGTGTTGTTTGGTTGTGTGTGTATGTGTCCCACTGTAAATTGCAGTATATTTGCTTTAGGTTGACAATCTTTTTACTTTTTCTTGAACTTTTGTCCAGAAAATATGTGAAAATGATAAGTGTTTTTGTCTGTGTCTATCAAATCAAGCGATGTACTGCAGTTGGTGACCACCAGAGGGGGGAAGTGAGTTCGTTTCTCAGCACCTTCCATCACTAACCCCAGGAAAACATAAGATGAGATTTGATTTGATTTGTTATTTCACATAGTCATCAAAGCAAACTTTTTTTGCTATTTGCATTACAGTGGGCATAGGTGATTTTGGAATTACTATGCATTTTCAACATTGTGGTCTCACTATCAGTTAAACCAGGTTCAGCGTTCAGTGCAGTGTCTATTCTCAGACGGTGTGATTGGAAAATTCAAAAGACACCAAGCAAGCCTTCAGGTGACACAGCAACGTGATTTTATTGATTTCTTTGATATTATTGTCAGAAATATAAACTGCAACAGAGTAACATTACAATATGCAGCCCTGTGGTCTAGTGATCATAGATGATCATTTGCTCCAGAGAGTGATCAGAGTCTTTCTTTTCCATTGTGAGAAAAGGCCAAGCAGAACCAAAGCAGTACAGCACCTATTAGGTGTGAGAACTACAGCAGACACATTCTCATCACAAAGAATCACATTAGAGGACAGTAGAAAACACTCTAATTATTCATTTTTTTTTTTTTTTAGTGTACAAAGGGCACCCTTAGGAAGTCTATGTCAATATAAGCAATATTTGCTTATGTGGCAAAAGGTAAAATGTTTAGATGGAATACATGAATTACTATATAGCAAATGTGCAGGTAGCGTAACTATTTACCAAGGCCCAAAACATTCAGTCTAAGTGATTTAATGTCACCATACTGTGAATAACAGCATTGAACAAATGGCTTACCACCATTTAGACTTAGGCCAGGGGTTGTAACTTAGACTCTGACATGATTTGGAGTTCTCTGACTCTGTGTTTTCTAGGTTTAAAGGGCCATTAGTCAGACTTTACCAATTTTGTTCTTGTCCCACTAGCTATGTCTCTGGTGTCTGGTGCTGTCTCCTGCCCTTGGTCTGAGTTACTATGGTAACCATCCCATAACAAGGAAATGGTGGAAGGGCAAATAGGTATTCAAATTCCACATCAGCCTCCCTGTTGTAAGCCAGTCAGACGTAATGTAAAGGCCACCCATTGCAGTGCCCCGGGCTCTTAAAGAAGATAGCAGCAGGGGGCATTGTGGGATAGACAAAGGAGGTCTCTCCTGGCATGAATAGGGTGCAGATGATTGGGGCTTCTAAATTGTGGTCCAAGTCAGGAGAACAGTAGCTCTACAGTTCCACTGTGCTCTTAGATGTAAAAGGTATTGTGTCTCTGTTTCAAAGGCCCAACCCATAATTCAAATGTAAACAATTAATGTTTTCCCGCAATCAAACACGGGTGGGAGACATTGTCTCATGGTCAAAATGAGAGATAGATTTATGCTAAACACACTATGCAATATAGTTTGAAGCTGTAAAGCTTTTTTTTTGTTTGTTTGTTTTTTTTTAGCTTGTAATGTTTATAAAAGGAATTAAATAACTTTGAGTTATGATGGGTTAAGAGGGCAGATTATTTTCAGTCTTTCAGTCAAACTCTACAACAATACAATGATTTCACCCAGTTTATAGAGGGCAAAATGTAAAAAAAAAATCAGAATCAGGGTTTTAATTTCAAGCTGTGTGCAGCCCACAAACAGCAGTATATGACACTGGGCTCTTTTGTACCTTCATTTGCATCACAGAGCAGGAAGAAACATACAGCATACCAACACACTGTACATCACACTCTAAAACCGTGATCTAAGATATCAATGCCTAATTGTGAGCTACAGGCCTTGAAAATGATATGTTATCTGAGGTCGATTATAATTTTACACTTTCTTTTTTGTCAGTCCTCGCCTTTATCACTCTTTGCCCTTAATTTTATTTAATGCTATGTAAACATAAGGATAGTCAGAAAAATACTATGTCTTTACAATATTTACAAAGTGAATTACTATCCAGCTGAGAGATGATTTAAGGTGTGATGGAATGTATGAAAGATGTCTACTCTGATTTCCAATCAGGGAGTTTCTACTGGTGCTGGAACGGCTACATCAAGCTTTAAGGCAATGCACTGTCGTGTGTTGTTGCCATTAAGGCAATGGCACAATGCTGTTTGGAAGGCAAGTGGTGTGAAATGTCAGTAGGGCTGAATAATGACCAGCTGTTGTTAAGAGAATCAAGACAGGTGTAGGCCTACAACATATATGAAAAAACTACATTCACTGCAGGAAGCAGTGTCATTTCACAGAGGCATGTTCAGTGCTTTTCTTTCATAGCATTAGCGTTAATCTTGCATTGGACCTATATAGGAAAAAAATTCCTACATGCATTTCTACTCCATGATAGTATGGAGGAGTTCTAAAACATTTACAAACTTCAACTACTGATACATACATACAAAAGGCATGAAAAGTACCATAGCTGGTATACACTGAGTGACCCTATATTCTGTAGCTATATACTATACCAGGGAATGGTAAAAAGTGACATTGCAGTTATATCAAACCGAATGATTGGATTTCATCTACTGATTTATCATGCAGAACTGAATGGATTCTATTTCTCCCTCTGGTACAAGGCCACTGCTCTCTCTCTGAGGTATCAAGCAAAGGAACCAAATAGCAAACAGCGCAGTACTCTATGAGAGGATGCAACAAAGCAAAAAGACGCATTGCCAGCAGCAAGGTAAGCTACAACAAACCTTGAAACCCTGAATGAAAGACACTGAAACTCAGTCTCAAATTGTCAAAGCTAATTAGCAGCATTATACTGTCAGTAGTATTTTACCTACAGTTACATCAACCATCATCACAGACAGTAGTACAAAGTAGACAGCTAAGCAGGCAAAAAAGGCTCCTGTGTAAAAAGTGAGATTTGCCATTTGTCAGTTTAGCTACCACCCGCTTTACCCCACCTCCCACCCCACCCCCCACCCCCCCAAAAAAGAAAATAACAGGAAGTTGTGAAAAAATAAATCCTTTGTATGAACAAAATTGGAACATATGGAGCAGTACATTGCATCTTCTTGTTTGCAATTCATAAAACTGATATGAACTCAGCCAGTGGAGCAGTGGAGATAGCTTAGTTTGTTGTTGTTGACGTTTTTGTAACAGATTCCAGTCTTTTGCATCATATATTAGGATATGTTCAATGTCTGCACTGTAAATGGGGAAGGAAAGCAAATATCATTTTACATCTAATGCAGGATAAAGTTATCTGTTTTTCTTCCACTTTCTCAGTTTAATTTAAAATCAAATTACTTCCAGCTTGGCTTGGGGCTTCTGCTGGTTGTCACAGAGTCTCTAGATTGGGTGGATTTCTCAGAAAAGCTATTGCTCTTCCGAATATCATCACGCATTGGTGGTGGGGGAGTCTCGCTACGATAGGTACTTCGACTGGTTGCCTTCACGCTTTGCACCCTACGCAGGTTGGTCCCCTGAGGCCGCTCTTCACTATGGGTTGGGTGCTGCCCACTGGTTGCCATATTGTGAACTGGAGGGGATATTTTGTTCTGTTTGACAGAGGCTGTCCGAGCCAGAAGTGAGGGGCTACGGGAAGGGGTGGAGGGGACAGATGGTGGACCAAGTTCCTTTTTGGTCCGGGAAGAAGAGGCTACAGTATTGCGGGCAAAGCTGGGCACATCTGAGGTGGTCTTGGCGACCAGAGTCTGTGAACTATCAGAGGAAGCCCCAGCCTGGACTTGGACCTGAGCCTGGGCCAGGGCTCTCATGGTTGAGCGGCACATCTTCTCTTCAGGTGCTGATTTGGGGATGTTCCTCAGAGGTTTGGCGCTGGGTTTGTGGAGTGCGGACTTTCTTGGGGTGGAGTCACGTGCCCATCTAGAAATGCTGTTTGTGAGGCCACTTCCCCTCTGGGTTTTTGACTCATCAGGGGGAAGACTGGAGTGTCGAGGAGGCCTGGTGGTTTTCTCACTCCTTCCTCTGGCTGGGGTGCTCTGGTCACGGAGGGGACGACGTGACTCACCGCTGTCATGACCCAAAGGTCTATCTGATCGCTTGTTGCTGCCTGTCCTGGTGAGCTTGGTGATAGGCACAACTTTCCGCATGCCCTGGCTCTCAGTGGCGGTCAGTGTTCTGACACCACGGCCCCCACTGCCCTTAGATGCTTTGGTGGCTTTATTTTTTGTGTGCATTGGTTTTCGATTGCTTGATGCTGCATCTTTCTCGCCAATCTGCTTTCCCTCAGCAGTGTCACAGCTGTCTGTGTCCCACTCCTCAGTGGTCCCAGAGGGAGTTATGGATGCTATATCCACAGATCTTGGTGCTGAAAGCTCATTGGCTGAAGTTGAAACAGACTGCTCATTGGTAGACATGGACTCCAAATTAGAGGACAGAGAGCTTGGATCTTGCTGGCTCTCCTGAACATTGTTGCTGTCAGTGGGTTTGAAGTCGGGGACCACTCCCTCCTTCAGAGGTGAGGTTTCAATCTCAGAGTAATCCAAGGTAACAGAACAGTCTGTTTCTGTGCAGTCTAGTATATAAAACACTGGCTTCTTATTGGATACAGAGGTATCTAGCGGGAGGGGAGTATCACAGGTTGTTGATGAAACTGTGCTGTTTTCCTCGTCTTCTTTCTCTTTGTGAGAGGCCACAAGCTGTGTGGGATGAACCACTTTCCCTTCCCACAACGCCTTTGCATCTGCCCCTCTTTCTAAAATCTTGTTACCTGGAGAATTGTCCAAATCAAGAATCTTGGGTGAAGACTCTACCCCCTTTTCCAAATCAGTCACAAAAACATCCCCCTGGTTGACAAAGTGCATATGATTACTGTTATTGTTTGGACTAGGCAGTTCAAAGGCTTGAGGACCACGAACCAAAGTATGCTTCTCCACACTAATATTCATGTGGCCTGTAATTGTTGGGTTGGGTAGTTGGGTGGGCTTCTGAAACACACAAAAGGGGCGAGGCAGAACACTGCCCTCAGACACAGATGAGAAATTATTGTTGTTACATGGGTCCTCATTAGCATTTAGTCCTGAAGAGGAAAACCTGGCCAGTGGGCTAATGGGTTCTGTTTCTGCATGTGGAGACGTTACTGTGACTTGTCTGTCACGTTCCAGCTCACGGTTGTCATCCTGGGATAAGAGCCAGGGGGTAGTCCTCCGCTGGAGGGGTCGGCCAGACCGAGGTAGGCTGTTAAACTTTGAAAAGTCAGTGGGATTCCCAGTGCCTCCGAATAGCTCAAGGTATCCCTGGAGTTCCCGGTCGGCCATGGTGGTCATGGTATGTCGGTGGCGGCGGGCACTAGCAGAGCGTCCCAGTGGGCTATGTGGACTCTGGGATCTCTGCTGGAAGAAGTCCAGGAGGCCTTCCTTGGTGAGCATGTCCACATCATTCTCACTGCTACTCCGACCAAAACCCCCACTCTGGTCGGCACCGGACCACGCAAACCTCTTTTCCTCCAGCTCTCTCAGGCGTCGCTGTCTGGCTGCCTCTTTCAACTCCCGGTCCAGGTTGTCCTGAGAGAAAAAGGAATCAAGATAGACAGTAGCAGGCAGGGAAGCAATATAACAGTAATGTCAAATGAAACCAGATGACAATAGCATTCAGAGATTTTTCTGACCTTGAAAGTCACCACTGTTAATTATAAGCTCACCTTCACAGCCTTCTTGAACTTAATACAGAAGTCTTGAAAGATGCGGAAACACTCATCCAGCTTGAAGGTGTCTTTGTCTTCACAAAAGAAATCAATGAGAGCATTCCCTTCCTTACGTAGATCCAGCCGACGTCTCTTCAGGTCCTGAAGGGTCCGTGCTGAATTCTGAGGCAGGTTGACAATCAGATATTACAATAATATTATTATTGTGTATGGTTTAGGGATGTCAGGAGAACTGATAATTCAGTACCAAGTCAATGCCAATAGTCCAAAAATACAACAGTACTTGTTTTTTTACGGCACCATAGGTACTGGATGTATTTATTTCGATTTAGCATTTATTTCGATTTAGCCATCAGCGGGTCATAACATATTCTTCCAGAACTGACAGGGACAATATACATATGACTTACACTTGTTCAAGTGTGCACCAAAGAAGAGACAAACAAACATAAAAGATGGAGCGGCAGCTTTGCCTTGGCTTGTCCAAGAAACACAGCAAGACTCATGTATTGAAGTATTTTGCGTTCAAGGCAGATGCTCAGTGGATAATACTAATTTGGAAAACAAAATATGCAAACAGTGCCATCACTGTTTTCCTGTTAATAGTTGTTCCTTTTTCTAATTATGCATAAGCCTACTTATTTTTCCATATTTTTCTTATGTCTCTGCTGGATACTGCTATCCTTTGACAGATTCAGAAGCATTTCAATGTAGTCTTCATACATTTTCCTTTGGGAGTCAACAGCAGCCAACTTTCTGTGTTTGTGTGAATGTGTATAAAACAATTTACTTCAGGAATGCTGCCCCACCTGCAGAAAGGGCTCAAGCTGCTGCAGTAGCTCCTGGTCTCCTTGAACCTTCTCCTCGAGCGATCTGGTCCTCACATACAGGGATGAGAACTCCACCTCAATGTTCTCCACTGAAATTCTACATGGGAATATTATAGCAGACACGCATAGATTAGGATAATAATATGCATAATCACTTCACTGACCTGCAATTCTCCTTGATATAGCCATATAGGCATAATTTTTGACAAATCTGACATTTTGTTGAATGCGGTGGCATGCTCTAAGATGGTTAAGGTGAACAAAGGACCGCTACAAGAGAGGCTGAGTGAAGAAGAAGAAGTGATGTGTTTGCATATCCTGAGGGAGAGAGAGTAATCTTGGCTCTCTGATGCAGGGACTGTACTCTCCCACGCAAAGATGACCTTGCGAAATTGACAGCCTGACAGCCACCGGGGGCATACTGCAGTCTAAACGGCACTCTCAAAGTGCTGCTCTGAAGTGGGACCTTAGCTTGAGTAGTAAAATATGAAATTACCGAATTGTTATTCACACCTTCCATCATTTACAATATACTGAAATGTTTATTCGTTTTCATGATTATTTTAGCAGACGCCAGTAAAACAATTAGGATTGCTTATTAACGACTTCATCATATAGATAAGCAACACTTCTGACAGTATAATGCTCCTCAAGAGCTATTTACCTGGCTGCACTCTGGACATCTTGAAGTTTCTCTGGAAACTTGAGCAGCTTCTCATCTTTCTTCTTTGCCTCCTGTGTAAAGAAAGAAATTACACAATTACACCCAAAA
The DNA here is from genome assembly GCF_902150065.1 of Myripristis murdjan. Lineage (NCBI taxonomy): Eukaryota > Metazoa > Chordata > Actinopteri > Holocentriformes > Holocentridae > Myripristis > Myripristis murdjan. Next base: position 27,457,734 of record NC_043980.1, read on the forward strand.
ATTACACCCAAATTATGGAAACACGATAAAGTGGCATCATTGCTGTGTGAGAGACTATTCCTTGTTCTGTTATGTAACTGCTTTCGGGCAGCCAACACTTGCTCTTTTCTTTTTCCTGTCACCATCTGCCAGTTACCGGCCCTCTTGCAATATTAATCCCATCTTGTGCTTGGACACAGTTTACTCAAACATTGCTGCTGTGAAAGATTTTCTACACAGCATATTCTTTGCAGGTGACAGATAGATCTTCCTTACTGTGCCATGGACAAAAATAATTCTCACATTTCCAAATGTTAAAGTTACAAATGTGAAGTTTTGTGTGGTTTTACTGCAGACTTTCCAGTATGAAATATTTATACTCTGAAATTGGCCACTAGCTGTTACACAGAGATACCTGTGCATTACCTCCAAATTAAAGTCGCTGGGATACTTAAGCCTGAGTATGCGGTAGCTAGACCTATTCAGTAAATACATTTTATCATTATGGGGGAAACTGGCACAAATATATGTTTATACTTGCAAAAACACACCAAATGTTTATGTATTAGTCTCTATATAAAGGGTAGACTGTATATCGCAGAGGTTTAGTGGAGACCGTCACTCACCAGAGCAACAAAGTGCAGTAAGTTCATCCCCGGCTTGTTGGCCTTGGTGTCGGCCAGTGAGAGAAGGGATGACAGCTTGAATCCCACTGCATTGCCTGCATAGCCACCCTGAGGACCACAGGAGGACAAATGAACAATTTTATAGCCATTAAGTCAGACAAAAAAGAGAAGAGATGTGGAGAGAGGAAAAATAGTGAGTGCACTAAAGACAAAAGAATAGAGGGATAAAGAGGATTTAATAGACAGTGCAGAGCGAGACCAAGACTTGTGGACTTACAGCATTCATGATGTTTCCAGCCTGCAGCACCAGATGCAGAATGGCATGCAGCTCCTCACAGTTCATCAGCTCTATAGGAAGAGATCAATACAAACTCAATTAGAGAGTGCACAGCAAAACACAGCATCCCATTACACACTACTTCACATTCATTTGCCACCACACCGGACAGCTATCAGCAGCTAATGACACTGCATGCCAAATTCAGAGGCAGCAAAGGGAAAATAAGCCTCTTCTTTTTTGGACCAGCTGTCCCTTAATGCAGCATGTAAACACTGCAAATACTGTCAATTAGTATTGTCACAAAAATTATCCTTCATATGTCCCCTGAAACATTTAACTGAAAATTCAACCCTGCAGTGCAGTGAAAGGGCCACGGTGCTGTAGAAGAGAAATCCAATAAACCACAGTGCACGAGGTGAGAAACAATGACTCAGCTAAAATGGCACTGAGAGCCTTTGCGACAGATCAGAACAGAAGCCTGCTAAAATATTTCCACAATTTCTTGGGACAAATTGCTATCCCCAAAATTTGCTGAGATATTTGGAACGGCAGTATGTGTGTATGTGTGTGTGCGTGTATATGTGTGTGTGTGTAAGCCATTTATGTTACTGCATGGATTACAGGTTCAGTGCTGTACAACATTTTAGGTTATACTCAACATGATTCATTCAACATACATTATTGCAGTACATGAAAGTGTTAAAGACTCAGAGCAATGACTACAAATTAATTTTCTGCCATTGTTATTCAAAAGCACCGGCTCACCCACACTGATAGTAACACACTGTGCTGTGCTGCAGTACAGACACTATACACTGAATTTAAATTCAATAACACTGACAGAGGACAGCAATTTTTGCAATGACTTGCAGTAGCTCATGATCATTACAATACAGCCTATTTAAAATTACAGTATTCAAATAGTAAAAACAGTAAAAGTATTCCTTCGAAAAAAACTACATCATATACAGTAAAGCGGACTTATCCTTGCTATCTATCCTCGAAAATACTTTATTACTCTGTGCCTACACAGTCCCGTCTCAGGTGACACATTCCTGATCTTTGTTCACCATAGCTGACAGCTCAAATATCTGGGTCACCTGTCTGAGTGCATGTGGGTGTGAGTGTAAATGTGCATGTGTGCGAGTGTGTAGCAGTGCCAGTGCCAGCATGTTATCACCTTTAGTGGCCACACGGATGACATCGATCTCATGGCTCATCACAGCACAGGAAGGGAAAAACTCCTCGCGGAGGACCATGGCCTCGATTCGTACCTCAAACCTGTCACAGAGCAGAGGGGTGTCACATTCACAGTGATTTAATAAATTAAAGGGTCGACTGACTCAAAAGTACTGTACGTACTGATCATGGTATCATGGGCCAAGAGCAGGGGAATGTACAGCAGCGAGGCAGTTACATTATCATCTGGGTAGGATGACAGGGATGGATCACAAGAGGAGGGATCGGTAGCAGAATATTAGTTGCTATATCTTTATCTAAAGCCTTGCCGTTATATTGAAAAGTGGTGAAATTAATGAAGAACAATGTTAGGTTTCTTACTTAGACAAGTGAGATGTTCAGAGCTTGTTTCATATGCTGTAACTTCTCAGAGATACAGAAAAAAGTATTTTTTGAGAGGGTTTCATTACCCCAAGGGCTGCAGAACTTTCCTAACACATAGATGAGCAGGCGAGTCATTAACTTAAGTTAAAACCTGAAATTCAGCAAAACTGGAGATACAGGGTTTCCACTGGACAGTGACTATAAGTAATTTTATTACTGTCTGGAAGCAGTAATTTGTTCTACCAATCAGTATATTACTTTTCTCAATACTGATGACTGCATCCTCTCCTCTCGAGTAAAACAAGGATCAGTAATTCAGCTCTCCTGTGCCATTCTGCCTGAGTGATCAAACTACCCAAATAACAACAACGTCCAATGCCACTGCCATCCTCTCTGCTCTGTAAAATCAGAACAGTGGCAATACTTCCACATGGAGGGGTTTGACTTTTCTACCATTTTGCACTGAGGTTAGCTTTGCCTGTGTCAACTCAGCAAATGATGACTAATTCTGAGGAAAATAATTAGAAGGATAGTGCTTGGATCGTGTTTTTGAACAATTCAACTTTAGTCTGATAGTTACAGGGAAAATAATAATAACAAGTATAAATTTATTGTATGGCAGCTGGAATACTATTACTGAAATTATAAGGAAAAGTATACTATTGTGATGTGTTGCCACTCAGAAAACTCAGATTGAACGCTTTTATTTCAAGATGGCATGTAGTCTCTTTTCAAATTTGCTTTTCATATTTGTAAATGTGAACATCAAAAATGAGGCAAGAACCCTCTTTCTTTTAGCACAGCTAATTTTATATCTCACTTTCATTCCAATGCACACTGCAGTTGAGATCACCTTACCGTGGCACCTGGATCAAGAGGTACATAAAGGAATCAACAAGTGTCAACTTGCTGGGATCTCCTTTAAATGCCTGCAGTTTCTTGATCTGTGAAGAGAACAGAGACAGATGCTAAGCAGCCTCTACACTCTTTTATTCCCACAAGAAGCTTTGTCGAGCTTTGGTGTTATATTTAAAAAAAAAAAAAAAAAGCAAAAAACGGTGCCATTCATAGCTGGTGAAGTAAACGCTGTTCTTCATACAGACACACACACACACACACACACACACACACATCTGCGCACGCACACGCACACACGCACACACGCACCTCCTCCATGTCAGGCAAGAGCTTTAGTAGGTCTTTGAGCAGCTCTGCTCCATAAATCTTGCCGTCTCCTTGTCGAATGTCTTCCACAATGGACAGGTTCGACCTGGAAGACAGAAGACACTTCAGTTCAGTGAAGTTCAGCGGTAAATAGCACTGGTGCTCTCTTTCTACACTCTCTTCCTCTCTGTTTACACAGGACTGTAAATCCAGCACTTCCTCAGAGCAGCACACCAATATGTTACACAGATTTATTAACAAGCAGAACAACCCAAAAAATATTGTCCTCCTCCGGTGAAAGATTCAACCAGCTACAGCATGTGAAGCACAGGTACAGATTTGCTGTTAATATGCGGCAGTTTTATTATGATTGCTTTGGATCAGTTTCAATATGTAAAACTCGGAGCAAAACGCCAAAATGATTTGCCAAAATCATACCATTACGGAACACTTCATTGCAAAAGTGAAAATTCAAGTCATTGCCTGCTCACCCTTACACCTGACCTTTGTATATAACATAAGACACAGTGAGGGAGCCAGAAGTGCCTCATGCACTTCTCCAACAGAATTTGTAATGACAGTAAAAGTGGTCTGAAGCCAAAAAATTTCACTATGGGTCCAAAACTCATACCCATTTGACCCAATGATGTGAAAAATACAAAGAGGACACTCAAATGTTACATGATAACCGCGATATGTAACGTTCCCATTATCTTACTTTTAGGATTCACTGAATGCGCTGAATAATTTTAGATGTATTTTGTGTTTTGGACACAAACTCTATTTGTTATTGTGCTGTGTATCACAACAGATGCCACTGGATTTATTTAGTCAATATGTACCTGTACAAAGCTCTATTAATACCCCAATTAAGCAAATCTAGAAGTCCAGAGTATCAAAAGAGAATGCCCACTGTACATAATTTCAAAAAGGTCACAAGAAGTTGAGACTGAAATCTACAATTGGAGCAGAAAACCTTTTTTGTGTGTATTTTGAAAATGTTGTGAAAATTGAGCCAAAGCAATCACAGCAATGTGCAAGAGTGGACAGTTTGTATGCAACAGGTTATAATATAAAGAGTGATATTAACATGGAGGTCGGGTGGAAAGGGGCAAAGAAAAACAAACACTGATGTCATCGGCCCCACTCAGTCCACAGACTGAAGCACATAGTGGCTCGTACGACAGTCAAATGTCATGAAAATATGGTGGGAGGCCATGCAAATGGACTGCCATGCAAACAGACACCTTAAACACGTTCTGTTACAATGCACTCCACTCCAGACTACCTGTGTAATGTAATGTGACAATGAATTGAGTTGAAAAGATTTCTTGAACAATGAAGCATAAACTTGTCTTTTTAATGAACTTTATTTTCTTTGTTATATTGTTATTTCATACACTTTTTAAAATCTTTTTTTTTTCTGTAAAGTGTCTGAGTTCCAACAAAAGAACTATACAAATAAAATGTGCTAATAATATAATAATTATTATTATGCTTATCATTATTATTATTATTATTGTTGTTGTTGTTGTTGTTGTTGTTGTTGTTGTTATTCTTCTTCATCTTCTTCTTCTTCTTCTTTGTATTATTATTATTATTATTATTATTATTATTATTTACCATGTCGCAGCCAGTGTGCTGAGGCTGCCTGTGAGGATAAGTAACACAGATTTTGACCCTTATCTCCCAGAATTGTGAAGTCACTAAACAGAAGTTTCCTCAGTCAGGCCATCCCACACAAAATGACACTGAAATATTTGTCAAGATACCAGAGGAATGTTGTGTCGCTAGATCCCGGCTTTCATATCTCTTACATAAGTCCGGCGGCAGCACAAACAGCTACAAAGCTACAGAAGTTCCCATGTACTCAAATGCAGGATGTATAAGTGATTGCAAAATCTATTTTATTATTATAAATCATCAGCTGTATTCTCCTCAGTCTGACTGTCAATCTCTCTCTCTCTCTCTCTCTCTCTCTCTCTCTCTCTCTCTCTCTCATATATTATCTCTCATATATCATTCTGTACATGAACATGGAGCAACATAACATGGCAGTCAAAGCCTGTGCACTTGGCTAAAGTCTTCAATAGCTCAATGCAGGAGCCGTGCGTGCTAAAAATATATATGCTCTAATGTGTTGGCTGCTTTGGATAGTGTCTGCCAAATAGTACACATTAATACACCAGCCCCCTTCCTCCTACACAGCGCTGTGCTCAGTGCTGGAATGGGATGGGAGATGAGGCACTTTATTCTTCAGAGTTATGGCCTCATGTTCTGGACTTTCAAACCTTATCACCAGTTAAACCAGTTACACAACCGCATTGAGTTTCTCACAAGGCATACTATTTCCTCCCTAGAGTTATCAATGGAATATACACATGCTCCACTGGGTTTTATGTAAGCCATTCTCCCTCAGGTAGCAGGCAGAAGATGAAGACTTACTTCTTGAACTGCTTGAGGAAAATGCCCACATTCATCCCTCTTTTGGAGTCAAGGATGCTGATCTGAAAACAGATGAAAGATATTGAGTTGATCTATGATATTTTACTGTAGATTAAGTTAGACACAGCCTTGACACAAATAAAGAAACAGGAAGACAAAGTGTCAAACAGACATGCACAGGCATGCGCACATGTATATGCAAACAAACCCCACACCCTTTCCTGCTTCCAGTCATTGCTGGCCATTGGCCCTCTGTGTGATACCTGCCACATGACATAACCCTTGGTCCCAAACAGTCACCCTATAGGACAACTGAAATTTCACCTGGGCCACACGTGTGGTTCACGCCACCCTCACTAACAATGGCAATTGTTAGCTTGTACTGCTTTACTTTAAAAGGTGAAGGTACAGTAAGTTCTCAAAGAGAGTCCTACTCAATTACAGCATTTAAATGGTATTTAGATGCAGCTGTGGCTTTTATTATAGAAGGTAAGTACAGTCACTACTGAAAACCACTGAATTTACCTTCCCCACATCCTAACAACGCATTCATGTGATATTTATTGGCAAATATAATATACTGTTTACCTGACAATGACAATATCAAAAAGCAAAAGATTCCACATCATATTATACTACGATAGGAAAAGATAAGCAACAGTTCGCATTAGAGATACGCATCTGTTTGCACAGAAGTTGGCTATATTTGAAACCCCCAAGGGGCCGCTTAGTAATATCCAGAATGTTCCCTGCAAACTGCTCAGACTTTGAGGTTTTCCAAATGCAGTCACTCCATTGTGGGAACACAGAGGGGACTTATTCTGTGACATGAGTCTTCCAAAAGCAATACCCTCACGCGGGTATTGCTTTACAGTTCACACGTTACTCTCCAGGAGTTCACAATGATGCATGGTGTGCACACAATTGTGTTGAATGTGTACCCAAACTTAGTGCGTTTTTCTACACCCTAAAGAAATGCTGTAATTTGGCACCCTTTTGAGTTACCTGGCTTGTCCCAGCAGGAAAACTTGAAGTATAACTATATCACATTGTGCTCTGCACTGAATATGAGGGTAGGTCTCCAATCACATCTATGACGCATTCAGCACCAGACTTGACCAGTGTTAGATGGTGACTGCATGTTCTGACTAATCAAACTACACATTTTCTGGCAGAGACTCACACTGATCTATGTCCTACCCCACATCACAATACTGGAATCCACCAAAAATAGAACACAAATAAGGGTCAGATGAACACACTGTCACCCATTGTTGTCACCCTTAAGCCAATTTCTCAAAATATAAACACTTGAGAAAACAATTATTTGAAATCTTGTATCTATAAGGACCCTTAATTTAGCATGCTCTCCAGATCAAAAGTGTGGAAACACAATCATACCATGTGAATAGGAGCACTCTTGTAGCCCCTTGTGATATGCATCTTATATAATTGTCTGTTGCATGGGGGAACATGTCTCAGTCCCAAGAGTGTAATATATATTGTTGGGCTCTGAAAGGTGATTGTATGAGCAAGTGCTTTGTGTTGAAAATAGTGATTTTCCAGTCAAAGTAGACTATAGGAACAAGCTGTCAACTGTTCATTTCAGCAAAAAGAGGATTGAGGGACAGTCACTTTGTTACCACCAAGCCTACGCTCCATCCACGCCTGTACAGAGTGAGGGAGTGTTTTGTCCTCTTTGTCACTGTCAAGGCAAATTTTATAATGTTTCCTTCACAATGCAGTTCCCATGTAAGTGAATGATGCTGACAGTGTTGTGCAGCTGTGATAAAGTGACTGTCTGCCCATCACTTTTGCACCCACTCACCTCGTCTTTGGCGCTCTCTTTGAAGGAGCGGGACCTTCTGACCCGGGCTGAGGTTCCAGAGGTCGGTGTGACCCCCCGTGTGGCCATCAAATTCTCATCCTGTTGTCCAAACAGCTCCTCCACAGAGCGTACGTCGATCTGGTACTGCTGCTGCCGCACCGCCAAGGTCCAGATGTTGGGCTTCCCGCGAACCTTCTCCTCGGGTATCGGCTTCCAGAAGAAACTCCGCACACGCCGTTTCTTCCGCAGGTTGTGATTGATAGAGATGGTTGGTGGAGGGGGTGGCGGTGGGGGTGCCCCTGGCGGTGGGGGCGCCGCAGGTGGTGGGGGCGGCAGAGGGGGAGGAGGGGGGGGCTCCATGCTGGGAGGTGTCAGGGGTGTCGCTGAGGGAAGGTAGGGTGGAATGAGTGAGTCCAGACATAGAGGAAGGGTCAGAGGTGGTGGTGGAGGAAGTGGCGCAGCTGCTACCCTCGCTGCTACAGCCCTCTGTTTCATTGGTTGGGGATGGACAACTCATAACATGCATCACAGTGTGCCACAAGGCAGGGCCTGGTCCCGAGGATAAACCGTCAGCATATGAGCTCGATAAATGATCACGGCAGGGGTAGCTTAGTTCATAAACTGAACAATATATTTAATCAGTATGTCTTTTTCTCAATTATTTTTAATGGACTAGTAAGCTTTGTTTTAGTTCTATCAATTAAATTCTGAGGAAACTATAAATGCAATCACTCCAAACATCAAATGGTTGATGCAGAATAAGTCCCCTCTCTGTTGGAGGGTGTCCCTTCATCTAGTCACAATGAAGGGAGCATGTTCTTTGATTCTGTCCATCTCCATCACTCAGCTGGTCATCCATCGTGCTGAGCGGGGCCTTTGAAGGTTACCTCCCAGGGGAAGGGGGGCAGGGGTGGTAATGGCCATGGACCTGCAGGAGAAACAAAACAACACAGGACAGGATTATACAGAAGTAGTCATGCATGTTGTCATGGGCAATCTGAAATTAGGGGAAATTAAGGGGTGGTACAGATCAAAAGAGATGGGGTGTTCAGTCAAAGGAGCTCACAATAAGGGAAATGGCTAATCCTATTGTTTATTTTTAAGGTCTTTGAAGTCAGGCTCTGGGGTGTAAAATGGTCACTGACATTTTATACAGAGCATTTGCTTTTGTCATAGTGATTGGTATAATTTTCTTTCTGAAACACTTCTTATTAGTAGGCATGATAATACCTAACCATAATAAAATAATACAAACTTAGACTAAGGTAATATATTTTAATGTCTACAAATGCTCTCATTTTAGGTGACAGACATTCACATATAAGTTTTATGCTGTGTAGTGTGCTGGTTCTCAACTGGTTTTGCATCAGAACACACATTTCTCAAAGTCACAACTGATTGTTTTATACAACAAAGTAGCCTACTCGTAATGTAAGCAGCAACAATTTCTGGCTGTTGCCTCTTAAAATAGAGGCACCATATTATGGACAGTCAAATTTTCCTCCACTTACATACATATATAATACAAATTTTATTTTGTCTGAGTGTTTAAAATGACATCTGTTGTATTTTCAAAAATCTTAACAATTAAAATCCTTCTAATCAGCTGATTTGCCTCATTGTGACTGTTGTGGCAATGAGGACTTCAAATTTATTCACTAAGCACCCTTGAAACTAAATAGAGGTTAATTGCAAAACATTCTATAGGTTATTATTCTTATTCTGAACAATGGTATATTTGCACAAACAGAGTCAAAAAGTGATACCTGCCCCTTAAAATAACAAATATGGGCCCTCCACCATTGGTGCCCCAGTGGCTTGTTGCATGCTGGGGGGATGCAAGTTCTGGGACAGTGGGGTTTGTACATTTTGGCCTGAGGGTAATGCTGGAGGAAGGGTCATGAGGTCACCAAAACTGACAGGGTACATCCTCTGAGTGGCATCAGTGTAGCTTCCACATTTTATAGCCATCTTCCGAACAGATAGAGATATCAGAGATATCATAGGAAATGTAATGGTGACACTAAAATCGCTAAGGTTCATTCCCTGGGGAGCATGGTTATGCTTAGAAAATTATATGGCAGTCTATTACATTTAAAGATATGCTGTGTATGAGTCAAATGTTTGGTCAAGGGCAGCGCTGGAGGAGAGGTCATAGGGACACAACAATCAAGAGGTATCTTCATCTGGGGAGTACAAATGCACACACCAAATATCATCCACTGATTACATTTTATGACATCTGAGGTACAATGCTGAAATTTGGCCTGATGGTGCGAGAGGAAAGGTCATGAGGTCACTGAAGTGACAGGGTTCATCATCTGGGGAGCATGAATGTGTTCATCAAATTTCATGGCAATCTGCCCAATAGATTTCAAAATATAATGCCTTGAAGCTAAATGTTGAACAGACAGACATGTGGACAGACACACAGACGAGCCAACAATATTTAGGTGTAGACGCACAAAAATCTAATTTTGCTTGTATAGCTATTAAATCTCTTACATACACTACATAAGTGGTCAAACTAGCATTGTGACTGGAAAAACACAGATGTGTTATATCATGTTCATGAGTGCCGTAAGGGAGACAGACACTTTCAAATGAACAGACAATCTCCCAAACATCCAGACTATCCCAGTTTGAAATTGCAGTCTTGCAAAAAAAAAAAAAAAAAAAAAATGGGAAAAGTAAATGACACAAAAATAGTCAACCCCACTCCTTCAACCTCAAAAATTTAGATTTTGAAAATCCTAATCAGACCATAGCAAAGCAAGTAGCTATGTTTTCCACTCTTTGTTGAGTCAGTAGTGACACTGTAGCTCTGTGTTGGAGGAAAAGTGAGTGTATTTCAGGACAACACATCACATCATTCACCCCACCACCCCCCCCACCCCCCACATGACTATAGCGATCTGATACTCTGCCCAGACTAAACAAAGAAATGGATAGCAGCATTTCCAAAAGAAAGAAAGAAAGAAAGGAAGAAAAAAGCAGGAGGTGAATATGAGGTATTAAGGTGAATGAGTGGAAAAATGTTGCTTTGGGTACCTGGATGGTAAGAATTTGGCTTCAGGAAAAACCCTCTGATTCAAGCTCAGTCAGTATATAATCTATCTGAACACCTTCAGGGTGGGTTCTGAGCGCGATGTGGGATTTTTATAGGTATCAAACACTGTGTGAATGGCCACTTTCAGAGGCTTTCACACACTACCTCTTATACAACTTTTCACAGAATGTCACAGCGGTAGACTCACAGTAGTTTGTGGCCTGTCCACTTGATACCCAGCGATCTTTACTAATTAATACAGTCAACGTCACAAATGGCCTCATGTTGCCAACATCAGCATGTGTGCTCAGCTGTTGGACCACACCGTCTCTCATGTCTAATTCATGGGACTTTGAGGGGCATCTGACCCCACACTGAGTCATCTCCCTCTGCGACGCTGAAAGGTCCCAACACAAACAGATGGTGTGGGAGAGAGGTGAAAACAGAAAGGGTTAAAATGTCTGCCACCTCGCTGACTGCTTTCATCTTTTTTTCATTCGCTGTCATTTTTGCTGCATAGTCAGCTGCTTTAAAGTTGAGCACTCACACTCGGAGACACCTTGCAGTTTTCCTGCCTGCAGTGTGGAGGTGTAGTAAAGCAGACATCTGAGAGGTGTTTATTCACTTAGACTCTCTCTGAAACGTCAGCTTTGTGATGGATAGATTATACTTCATATTCTTCATATTTTAAACTACATGAAAAGACTAAAACCAACATGACATGACTAAAACCAACAAGACTTCAGCAGACATAATTTGCAGGACATGATTTACAGCGGCGGAAGCACAGTTGTCTGTAACCCTATACAGAGGAGCCCTGAGGGCGAGAATACAAACCGTGAGGCTGTTTGAATGACTGTCTCCAGATTCCTCATCCACCTGCTGCTCTGCAGGGACACAGACAGATTGTTGGTCCCCTTCAAAAGTCCACCTGTTGTCAACCCTGAGGCATTTCACTCCCATCAGTCTTCATTAGTGACAAAGGTTACCACACCCAGCGCCATCAGGCTCTGAGCGGTAAAGCAGCCTAGCTTACCGAAGGTCAGAATTAAGATGAGGAAAGAAATGCTCCTTACTAGAAATGTTTTTAGAAGTAGAAGTAGACAGCTTGCCAGGTATGCGCATAACTGGCATCAAATTCTCTTTCTCTCTCTCTCTCTCTCTCTCTCTCTCTCTCTCTCTCTGTGTTTTTTTATTATTGCATAATAAACCCATCCTCCAGACTTTGAAGATATTTAACTGGAGGTGACAGTCATCAGGAATACAGGAAACCACCAAAACCAAAACAAGTCAATTCTGCACCCACAAATGTGTCCTGGAGGTCAAGGCAACACTGCCTGTTACAATCCCCCGCTGCTAACTTCCAGTTCAATTTCCTGAGGGCTACTGAAACCCCGTCGAGCTGAGGTCTTTCACTCACACCGTAGGGGCAAAGGGCGGTGTTCACAAGGAATCTAGCCAATCCTGCACCATCATCATTGCCATGGAAATGCTTGTTAGCAAAGTGCGGTTTTACGCAGGACCCAGTGGGATGATGGCTCTGTCACTGTAGAATGTGTTTGTTTTTGGATCCCTCCAAGCACACTGATCTCCTCTAGTCCAAAAGCCAGTTATGTTTTAGATTATACTCGTGATACAGAATCATTCACCTTGAATATACTGAAATTCACCTTGTTATTCTGCATCTAACACGCATAGAGGGAGAAATGACTGTACAGAAGAAGTGAAGTGAGGTAAGGCCCTTAAGAATAGTGTTGTAGCATAAATAAGCCACCCATAAAACTCAATAAATTTTCTCCAGGCAGTTAAATCAGGCATGCTAATGCTGGGGTAAGAAGCAAAAGAGCATTTTAGAAAACAAATGTGAATACACTCTTTCTTTCACCACTTGGATTGTGCTATTCTCCGTAGCGCAGCAGCTCAATATGTTTTCTAGGCTTACCTGCTTGAATAAGACTGCATTTCCACTTCGGTATGGTCTACTTAGTGCTGGCTTCTCTTTCTCTCTTGCTTCTATGTCTTGTTTACAAGGGACACGACACACAATAGCACTGAGAGTTGAGCATATTCTTCGTGTGAGCATGGATACACACACACACACACACACACACACACACACACTGCCCAGACTGCTACTGCCCAGATACCAAGACAAAAGGTGCTGGCTGCCAAAAATTCCCTTTCACACACAGAGGATATGAAATGACACCTTTTAGATGCGTGTGGCAAACAGAGACAAACATTTACTGTACAGCTGTCCTTGGCAACAGCAAAGGTACCGTGGCTCATTATTCAGATCAAGCGGAAGGTGACAGATTGCAGCAATACTTCTTCTTTTTTTTTTTTTTACACAGAGCATTGCTGTATAACATATTCAAGCCATACTTATCTGGACTTTCATGACGACTTCTCCTACACCATCTACCTTAGAATATGTCAACACGTCTGACAGCTGAGATCTGAATCGTTCAGCGACTTGTCAAATAAACTTACCATGTACAATAGTATTTTTTTTCCTGACATTCACCTCTGAATAAACTGCTCTGGCTGCATTTTGCGTTGTTCAGACAAAATGTGTCAAACAGGCAAAATGTTAATATGTGGTGAACTGTTTTGACATCTAATTACCTCATATCAAATCTTGTGTCAAACATATCCAACACACCAACACCAACATCCCATAAGCTAAATTAACAGTCTAGTTGAAAATGGCATGAACAGGGCATTCATTATGCAGGAAATCTCGGATTTATCAAATATTCTGAGAGACTCAACACTTAATACGTTTACTTCAATTTCCTAATTGAACTTTGGAGGGGACCAACTGAATATATTATTTAGGTTCCTATGAATAAAGTAGCCCCTCTTCCATGCTGCTGCTTCGAAACTGCTGCTGTCCTATAAGCAAAGGCACTCACCGACGCTTACCCCAAGGTAAGACACCTAGAATGAACTTCTAATAAAATATTCATAACCTAGGAAGTAACAAGAACTTGACTGGCAAGCGAAATATAAAATATATTCTCTGTGAGTTCACTTCAAAAAGGTAGACAGCTATGTGGATGGTTCATATAAAATCTATCTATCTGTGCTGATGTAAAATGAATTAACTCTTAATTCAAGTGAGATTCCTCCTCTGAGGGATCAATGACTTAAAAAAAAAAGCTTTCAGCCCACTCCCTAAATACAAAGAGATCGGGATCTCGTCTCTGTTTGAGAAAATACTTTGTTGAATGTGTCTGCGCTCTGTCCACAAGCTGCCAAATGGAATCCATGATGGGATCATCATGAGAGTCTCCCTTTATTTTCACTCCTCTTCTCAAATTTTCTGCCTATCTCTTGACTGTTGTTCAAACACTGTCTGCTTTTTCATGTGAGTGCTCCAAGTGTTTTTTTTTTTTTTTTTTTTTTTTTTTTTTATCTCAACTCTCCCCTAATTCAATCCCTGATGAGTGAGAAAGACTGTTAATTATTGGGGGCCAAAGAATATATTCTGTTCTGTTAAAGCATTATTTGATCTGAAACTTCACAAGAATGCTGCATAATAAGCTGCATCTCGTATTGAGGCTAGCCGATTTGCCGAATTTCCAGACCAACTTCCTCCGAAGACCACGTGCAGTAGGTTGTTCACGGCGGATTAACGTGGCTGAAACAGAACTCAACAGTTCTCCACTCTCAAATCTGCAAATCGGTTTTCAGAAGATTATCAGAGGGTTGTTATTTGTCTACAGCAAAGAATGAAATCCTAATGAGGCCAAGGTACAGTACGTGGCACTCCACACCACAGGAAACTAAACCCTCCATATTGACGCACATAGATCTTCTCATCACAGGTTTATCTTCCAGTGGTCAGCTGAAAAAGTCCAGTCTGTCAATTTAGGTCTTTCTTGCAATGACAGCAACATTAACTATAGTATAAGTCATTGATTTAGATTTCTTAATTGATTACAAGTTGCAAAAAGATTCAGCATAGAACATCTTCATAAAATCCCCAAATGAAGAGGGAGTCTGAAAAGAAACAAACAGTTAGAAGCATTAATCTGCTATTTTGATTTGTGTCTGTTTATGAGATTTTTTTTTTTTTTTGTAATTCATTTTCCCTAAAAACTGTCCCCTATGTTCATCTGACACGACTCAAAACTGGCCCACAATTCATTATCGTTCCTATAAATAGACTGCAATTTAGTCTCTGAGCATCATAGTCCCATTCAGTGTGAAAGACAGGCTGTCAGCCGGAGGTGGCAGTAATGACTCCTTAATTCATTTTCTATTTCATGACTGGCCTGATTATTAGCCTCTCAGACCCCCATCCCCTTTTCTAGCTTTTCTGTAAATAAGTAGGGACTACTGAAGAGAGGATTTACACGTCATATGCTTAATGTTATAACGTACGGTACTTAAAATAAATAGAAGCTACACACTGGGCTGTTTTTTTAATAGTGCATGATAAATGTTAAGTATGTACTGATCAAGTTGGCAGACACAATAGCAGCAAATTCTCTCAATGTCTAAGTCCTGGTGAGTTATGTTAATGTTCTTTTGTTGATCTTATGCACTGTGAATGAGGTCTGTTACTCAGAGTGCGTGAAAGATAATCACCACCATATTGCATGTCTGATTTTTCTCACTGACCCTTGAAGATGGGAAATCTAGGAAAACAGAGGCATGTCTGTGGTTAGCTTGGGTCATCAGTATGGCTGAATCTGAGATTTTATTCATGAGTGCTTATGGTAGAAATGTGGGTTTCTGGGCTATGTAGTACAGTCTGGAAAGTCCAAACACTTGGGAAGCTATTTGGGGCACTCCAAATTCTGATGAATGATCAGATCACATCGAGGGAGACTACAGCACTGTATTCAAAATTTACTTTTACTTGTTTTTATTCATCATTTTGTATCTCAGCATTTTCGAAGTGAACACTTTCTCCTAATAGATGCATCTTGAAAGTTGCCGATGAAATGAAAAGCAAGCACAGGGTTGAAATTAGGGTTCGAAAATAAATCTAGAAAAAAAGGTCTACCAAACCAGTTACAGTGCATTACAACCTTCCCTCTTCATTATCTCTGTAGCAGCAGGGACACGCTGCACTATATCCTGCAAACTGCTGAGGCAGAGAATTGAGAAGTGACATTACCTCAGCCACTGCATCATTAATTTCTGTTGACACAATGAGGAAATATTAATAATATGGCATATCTTAATATATGAGCATTACAAGCTGCAGAGCACCAGTCACACTGATTGCATAAGACTATCACAAATCATACTACAGCTTACATCATCAGCTCTGTGTCACAGGGCCCCAGTGCAATGCTGTATTTAAAATACTGCCTGGAAAACAGGCTATGTTAGTGGCAATATATCTTCACAAAACATGCAACATGCAGTATGACTGTTCAGTCCCAACCCCAAAATGTACCAATCCTTTCTCCAGGCTTCCTGTTGTAACACACACATCTGCAGTCTCAAAGAACTCAGACGATTTTGGAAAGACTGTGTGCAGACACAGCAGACCTCAACACAACATATCCCCAAGCTTAGGATAAAGCTGCTAATAACAGTCTGTGTCTGAAACACCGTTTTTCAGAATGAAAAGATTAAAGCTGCCATTATACACAGTGCCTGAGTCTGCTCTGTCATTGTGTGTACACAGAGGATATATAGATAGGTTCAGCTAAGACTAATATGAATGACTATCTTGCCTGTAACATAGGTTACAGCGTTCTGTCAGCTAACCTGTAACTGAGAAGGGCATTCTTGTAATCATATGGCTGAGAGTAAAATCTTTGCAAATCTGATTCAAATAAACAGGGATCTATGCTGATCCTCTTAACAACTGACCAAGCAGAAAAAGGTTTTGCACACTCACGCGTGCTACAAGCGTCCCAATTAAGACTCTTGTGGGTTAGCAGTGGTTTGCTTAGACGAAATAGGAACAAAACTATGCCACACACAAAAAAATAAATCTTAGTCATAATGCCACAAGTGCCTCAAACATAGTTTTGAACTTCTCAGAGCAGGAACATGTTAAATTAGAAAAAACTTTGCATCTGCTATTTAAAAAAGAGGAAAGTCATTATACAAACAAATAAAAACCAAGAGAAACAAAACCACTGAGCCAAGGTAATGGAGTGAAGGGATGAATTGGGACAGGGTATGCCATCAGCTAGGCTGCAGATCAAAACAAAGCTTTGAATCTTTCCCTGTTTGTTCTTTTGTTAACAGGTGATCAGTGTCTAGCCTGCAGCAGACCACTGTTCCTGTATTACCTCTGGCACTGGGCTCCAATTGCTGGTTTAGGAATCCAAGCCTGGTAACAAGATGAGCTTTAGAGATTTTACTGTTGTTACTACTGTTGTTGTGCTTCACAGTCTTGCTTACTGTGGATTTAAACAATTATTTAGCACAAAAGCCGCATGATTAAAAATCATCACAGCACCAAGCACAGGCCTTGACTATAATAACACAAATACTACATAATCATGTAAAAACCGACTTAATAAATGGCCTCAATCAATGTTATTAACAACAAAAACTTAAGTAAGGTGCAGGTTATTATGATGCACAAACACGAGAAAGGAGAAAATAAGGCAGGTGTGTTGGTAGCCATAGAGACAACAGCAGGGAAACATGGAGGGAATGCAAACATGTTTGCATGGCAGTGGGGAAAACTGCATGCCCAAGGGCATAGACACAGCAGGCTGCATGAGAATACACTTTAATACCTGAGAAACACCACTTACAGGCATCATATACACATGGCTCACATTACAGACTCCCAAACAACAAAACAGAACAGCCCGTAAGCAAGATTCATAAATCCCCAAACAACATTTATATTGATAAACACACCTGGGATATTTGAGGAATCTTGTGTAATTATTTTAGTACTGAATTGTTAATCACACAAAACAAATCTATATGCCAGATATCATTCACTACGTTTTTTTTTTTTTTTTTTTTTTTTAAGTTTGCCACATTAACACTTTTTTTTTTTTTTTTTTTTTTTTTTAAGTCTACTTCATTGTTGTTAAGATTTTTTTTTTTTTTTTGGTAATGTTGACATTTATTAGAAAGTTAAAATTGGAGAGGCAGGCGGCAGGCAGAATAACAGATTTGATGCCAGATTTGAATCCAGGACATTGTGGCCTCATGACATGTACCCCAGCCAACTGAGCGACCAGGAAGACCTTGTTTTCTCCATCTCTTCAATGTATTTTTTAAAACTATTTGTACATTTGTTTATTTTTATCACAAGTTAAAATACCATGTGTAAGACAAGAGCAGCTTTTGGACAATAAAAGACATTTAAGTTGACTGAAGTTGGAAACAGCTATTCAGCCCCTCCCGGCTCCCACACAAATAAATCAAGTCCCCCAATATCTTCCTCCCTGGGATGACGTCAGAGAATTGAGTTTTCCATGTTAGTCTCTGCCTCCACAGCAACGGGGTGATACCACCCTCCCCCTTGACCTGACCCTTGGAGAAACTTTTTTTTCACTGGGGTATTGTTCTTAACACTTGAATGGATTGCCCTCTAATTCATCTCAGCATGTGAAATAGCATACAAAAGCCAAGGAGCCAGGGTCTGAGTTCAGAACAAACCAACAGAGGCAGAGTTACAAAGCCATACATGTTGAACCGTGGGTTGGAGGGTCACCGTGCCTCCATTCGAACTCAACATCCAACATCCACCACATGACTAGGCTTTATTTTATCAATTAAAGCAGATACTTTACATTTAAAAAAAAATTGAGAAACACAAAAAGGTCATCATTCAATTTAAAAAAGGAGGATTATGCAAACAGGCAAACTAACCAGCTACACAAACCTTATCCAATCATTTGATAAGAAAATCTCTGTTGACTGGAAATGAAAAACATTTAATGATCACCAGATCACAAGATCTGCTTTAGCTGCAACATTTCTTGGCTAAAGTGGTTTGTTTTAGCAAATCCCCATAAAACAAACTAATAATTTCACTCCACAAATAGAAACCTGACACCTATACCCTTGCAAAATGACGACATAAAAGTACAACTAATTTTTAGAGACCTTTAAGACCTTTGAATGCAAATGTCTGAGGATAGAATTATCTAATATTTTGAGTAATGAAGCAGCAACATTTTCCTGGCAAATGACATTTTTTTGACAGTTTTGTAATGCAACCCCTGAAACACTGAGATCAAATTCTTCACGCTGTCTGTTTTTATTTACACTGCAGGAACGTGTATGCCGGCGGATGATACTATTACAAAAACTACACAAAATCCTCACAGTGATGCAATTTTGTATCCCAACTGCATTGCAGGACAGCCTGTTGTCACCTTTGATAAACGCGCAAAAAAAAAAAAAAAAAAAAAAAAAAAACAATAGCAGCAAGGTTCATGCTCGCAGCCCACCTTAGATGATGTAAAGATGGAAAACGGCTCCACACTCTTGAACACGATGACTTTTCACAGGTCACTGCTTATTACTAATGCACACTTGTAGTCCGGAACATCTGCCTCAGAATGACAGGGATAGATGTCCTGCATGACTTACCGTGCGGATGAAAGGGCTTGTTCTGAGGCGTAATCCGCTCGGACAACCTTGGAGTTATTAGCGATACTTTTCGGAGGAGAAAATCTGTATTTTTTTTTTTCTTTTTGCCCGGGTGTTGGGTTGTGAGTGAGCTGTTAGGGTCCAGGCGAGGCTTTTACCCCGAGCCCGCAGCAAACATTGCAGGGCGGCGGAGCAGCAGCAGCAGCAGCAGCAGCAGCCAGACGGCGGTGTGCGCCTCCTCGTCCGTGATTGGGCCAGGTGGACGAGGCGCGCACACTCCTTCCCTGCGCGCACCACGCACAGCTTGTGACCACTGGTGCAATGCCACTCACTGATCACAAGGCTATTAACAGTGACAGGGTGGCAAATAAAAGAGATGGTTAACCTGTGACGTCCAGGGATATGGTAAGTGGAGGAGTAAAGTCAGCTCGTATCAGGTCACCCGCCTTTTTTTTTTTTTTTTTCACGGCACAGAGAAGCTATAAGCACAATGACAAGAGGGAGCACAACTTATAATATTGATTTTTATCAGCATTGTGGTGATCACTGACTGGAGATTAGAAATTACCCGCCTTTACATTTCACTGATAAGTTATCATATATTTAAAAAATAATAATAATAATAATTCTCTTGGGTAATCTGGAAATAACACCCTGAGCATGATGGCCCATTTTCTCAAAACTTAATCTGGATCAGTGTTATACAGATTTTCTAATCCTCCTTTTGGCAGTCCAGGAGCAGACTGATCTTGCTGATTTGGAGTTTTACAGCAACAAATATCTTAAGATAGGGGCTGATCCAGATACAGTCACATCAAGATTACAGAACACATATTTGCAGACTTTTGATAGACATTTATTGTATTTGTTCATTCACTCCACTAATAATGCTGAAAAAAAGTCAGTCAGCTGAAGATGTGTAGAAGACAGTTTGCATGCTACTTTCATTCACATATCTACACAAGTGCAAATGAGTAAGGAATTAAAGACAAAGAAAGAGAAAATTTTGAAGATATTTTTGCCACAACCTCATTAATGATCTTACATCACGATGTCTGAGATCCATCCTCAATCCAGCCTTCCCGGGGGATTGCGATTGCATCCTAATGTTTGGCATCGAAACACAGAAACAACTTTAAACCTGATTTGAGCTAGGCCTGATTTATCCAGTGCAAATATTCAGATTTAATGCAATGAAATCCTGACAGAGAAGAGTTGAAAACTGGGACCAGGGGTGTGAACTGGAGGCAGCACAGTGAAGAATATGTTCATAATAGTTCAAGTTCATATACTTTGAAATCATATTGGCCAGCAATAAAACCATGACAGCACTAGTTGTGTCTCTTCACCAACAGCCCCATCTCAAAATAAAAAATATCTCAACCCTGGAATTATTCATAACCTGTTGAAGTGGCATGCCTGATACGAGTCACGTATATGTGAATGTGAAAAAAGAGCATACAGTACACAATCGATAAATGGCAACATCATTTGTGCATGTGGTATATACAGCAAGGCTACTCAGCAGAAGAGTGTGTTGATCCCAAATTCTCCTGTGTGATGATCAGCTCAGATAACACAGGTATAATATTTGCTGTGTGAGAACCCATATCCTTTCTGTGGGGTGAAGGAGTTTGTAAACGTGAGTGTGCTGTGTAATTGCTCACTGAGCACTTTGGTAAATGGGCCCGGGGCTTGTGTAATGTCACTCAGGACGCTGGATCATTCATCAGTGTAAACACACTCAAATATTCATGCATTATTGTGTGTGTGTGGTGTGGTGAAGTAATTTGCTGGAATGTTGCCTAGCTCTCATTGCTACACTTTGATCAGATCATTACTTCCTATGAATATAGAAAGCACCTGTCATAGTCATGTGGTTTGGTTGAATGTTTCATATGTTTTCAGACAAAAAATGATTATAAATCATAAAAGCATAAGTACGCTCTAATAGCTCTAAAACTTGATACATTTAACAACAGAGTCATAGAAATAATCTAAGAATTTGTAGTTTATTACTTACCTTTACTTGTCAGGAAACAAATGCACTTAATAATCCAGTGTTTCCTATTTTTCAATGAGCTATGAACATCCTCAAAACGAATTTCTCTATTCCTATCCACTGAAAAATATTCAGCTACATCTAAAAGAAACCAAAAAACAAAACATGAGTTTGAGAAAAGTTGACACCAGGAGGCAATTTCTTAGCTTACAGTTTCTTGGACAATTTGATTAGTTGAACAAAGCCATATTTAAACTGAAAGTGTACCCACAACTAAAACACTTATCTGAGATTTTTATGAACATCCTCTCTGTACATTATCAGGGCTTCTCTGAGGATTACCAAGATCCTGTCAAATGTAGATCTTTGGGTGTGGTGGGTTTTTGATTCTAAAAAAAAAAAAAAAACCAAAGGGAAGCTGCCAGCACCTGGACTTGAACAAACTCAAACAAGACACACACTGACATGACTCCAAACAGAATGAATAAACTTCAGAGATGAATTCACTCTATTCACCTGAGGGACTCCACCAGTTTGGATCCTTATGTCAACAGTACATGCTGCACAATGGCACACTGCTGTTGAGCTAGAAAGACAAAGCTGGCAGGAGTTACATGAAGACTGAATAGTCATACATTTGCAGTCAGCTTTTGAAACTTTAACAGTTTTAAAGCAATCTCTGATGTACATTTTAGAGGACATGTCATTGGCTATATTTAATAGACTTTGGGGATTTTTTCTATTGCATTTTGTTTTATCCCTCGGTCAGCAATAAGCCAGATCACATGCAGAGGGCTTGCTTCAAATTTCTCTGTGAGCCCCTGGTGGTGACATCAAATGCAGACAGATTAGCAAGGCTAACCCTGCAGAGTAGAGACTCCTGCTGTACATGCTGCTGCCTTTCACCATGAACAAAACCACAAGAGAAATTTTATAAAGAAAAGAACTCATTTTATTTCCCCAAACATGTTGTTACACAAACATGATGTTACACAACTTTCATGACCTTTTTAACTCAACATCTGTTAATGCTTCATTATTACAAAGGTATAGATCCACTAGTACATACTAGTACAATAGCAGGTCTTCAGGGACAACAAAGCCAAAAGGCAGCATTTTTCATGGACTAATATATATCTATATATCTATATAGATATAGATATATAGATATAAATTCACCAAGGGTAAAAACAAGGACATTACAAATATATATTCATCTATGCATTATTTCAGGGGAACAACAGATTGATGTACAACATACACACTCTCAAAACTGCTATAGTGAGTCATAGGAGAAGTACAAATCAACAAATTGAGGACATGACAGCTGGTTATCAAAACCAGCACATGTTCCCCTTGAAAAATACAACTTAGCCCAATGAGAGAAACTGTTAGCAGCTCAGGCAGAGGATGCTGGTCTTCCAAATTTACAAAACAAAAAAACAAGTGTCTCAAGTCAACCGCATTTTGGTTTACCTAATATCATACAGTTTTCAGTTCTGCAATTAAGTCTCAATGCATAAATGTGCATATGTGCAATATGCATAAATATCTTTGACAAGAGCACAGAATGTGTTCAAAGAGATTTAAGCTTACTGAAGATACTGGAGTTGTTTATAGCTATCGTTTTGTGTTGTGCGGAGTGTTTTATTGTGGAATTGTACAGGCTCTCTCTGTACTTCTTTGTGTGTTTGGTCCCATTCTCTCCCATCAACACTGAGATCCTGAAAGCTGGTAGTGAGAGTGCCTGTCTTTGAAAACAACACCAGATAGCACAGAGGTGAAGAGATTGTTAAATGAATAATTCAAGGCACATTAAGTCACATAAGGCTTGTCCTTCATTTTCTCTGGAATTACAAAGTTGATACAAAGTTGGTACAATTTGATAAATTCAGTCTCACCCCCACGACAGAGAGAAATACTCACATGACAGAGGGTAATATCTATGAGAAGGAACATCAGTTCAGCAGAATCACAGCTTAACATATGGAATTGACTATGTTGTGTATAACCACCAATATGACCAGTAGATGTATCTCTGTCAACGCAGAGGGTGCTGATAAATATAGCCAATTAGCATTAGCACAGCGTGTATTTCAAATGTAGTAATTTGAAGGCCATTTCCTCGTTTGTCACAACAGGTATCCAGTCATGAGTATGAGGGATTACATACTATGAGCAGTTTTCTGAAGTTGGTTGGCCAGACGTTCATAAAGCATTTCAGAAAGTTGATTAAAAAAAAAAAAGTGTTAAAAAATGGCAGTCGTTTTATCCCTTGAATGCTCTTAAAGAGCCAACTTGTCCATTGTGCTGGGATACAACATTCATATGCTGGAATAAAAAGGCCATTTACAGTTTCCATATGTATTTAGCAACTCCTGCTTAACAGATTTGTCAAACAGTAGCCTACAAAAGTGCTTTTCCAATGATTGAAAGAACTGCAGAGATGAGAAGAATGGAGGAAGAGATTGATGATTAAGTTAAATGTCAAGACAATCTCAAGCAGAGAACAAGAGTAAAAAGGAACTTGGGAGATACTGATTGCATTTTTTTTTGTCTTTTTCTTAATTTTCCTAAAAGGTTTACAAACCTTGAGGTTTGAAAGGCAAGGGTAACGGAGTCAAGGGAGGGCTTCCTGTAGTTTCTGTTGAAGTTTGGAATTATACATTTCCTTTCAAAAGCCCAGACTAGGCCAGTACGGGTGAGATGGGAGTGATTAGTGCTCTTCCAGCCAAGATGGAGTCTCTCCACCTGGCATTTTCAACTTGATGTGGAACTGCTTGAGTGTCTGTTCAAGCTGCTGTTGGTTGCCTGCATAGTATGCAGCGATGGCATTGTGGAACAGGATAAGCTGGTTGTGCAACACCTTCACCTGTTTGGGAGCAGGAAAGAAAAAAGTGATGAAAAACTACAACTGTACTGAAAGCCACTAAGTTAACCCTAGTTGATGACATGGGTATAGATAACAACTAGCTTCTAGCCAACCTTGTTCTCTTCAAGGAACTTCAGCTTTATGGATACATCATTGCGCATCCTCTCATACTTCTCACGGTGAATCTGAAACTGCTGTTGGGACTGCTCGATCTTGGGCATGGTAGACGCGTCACGTGGCCCCAGATTCAGCTCCTCCAAGTCTGTACGGTATGCATCATACTCAACCCTACGGGTGCATTATTAAATACTTAGCATCAGAAATGTGTATTACATAAATTCATGTTTCAGAACAAACATGGAGCTTATGTCAAGCTGCTCTGTCATGTGTATGCATTACCTGGCGACTTCATACTGCTTGATGTTTATCATGGTGTCTTCAATTGTTTTGTCCACAAGTGTGTTCACACTGGAGATGAAGAAGTTGATGGCACCCAGCAGTGTTTTCTCCATTTTTGGACAAAAGCTTTTGGGTATCAGCATTGTAGCCAAACTCCTCCTAAAGGGGACGTTATATTATGAGTGAGTGAAAATTACCACATTTTGCATATTTTGAGTATGTAGTCTCCAGTTTGAAAAATGTAAGGGTAAAAGTGCATTACTTGTGTTCAGATGTGAAATATTTAAACATTAAAAGAATAGACCACTGCTTCCAAAAAAGTTTGAAAAATAAATATGTACAACATAGGTAGATGTAAGAGTCATTCAAATATTAAATCTACAACATAAAATTCCCAAAGAAACATTTTCATTCATTCACTTTCTCATCCTTAAGACACTACAGAATAGTGTTTTGAGTCATGGTACTCAAAACAAGCATGCAGCAGCATAAATAAATTATTATTTATTATGCTTTGATAAAACATGAAAGAGTAAAATAAGATTAACAGCAAATTAATGGTTCTAAGTGGGGACTGGGATCTGCAAATGATCGCTGGTTTTTGGCTGGTGAGAATCTTTTAGGTCTGAATGATTAAATTAGTAATGCTAATTACATTTATTAGGATTCTTCATTCAGTATTTGTCTTGCTGCAGTTAATAAATGAACTGCCAAGAATTTTATAGGTATTGCTTTCAATCGGTGACAGGCTCTTGTCAACGTCCTACTTCACAATGTCACACATACTAAAAAAAATGAATGAATGAGTGAATGAATGAATGAATGAATTAATTAATAAGTAAATCAATAAATAAAAACTATAAAGTCAGAAATTCTGAAGTTTGAAAAAAGTTTGCAGTAGATGGCCCATAAAGCAGAACAAATGTTCCTTTATTTAATCTGGACTCCTTGCTGGGACACTAACTAAAAACAATAACAGGACTCATAACTCGACTACCTCAAGCCAATCTGGCTGATTTTAACATATTTGACTCACATGGAGTTCTGGTGACTTCAGGCTGAGGTCAGCGAAGGCATCGCCCAATTGTCTCTGTGTCTGCATCATCTGGGACAGCTGACTGGCCAGTGTTTGGGCCAGCTTGATGACATGCTCGTATTTTTTCTTGTTGTCACGAAGCACTTCGATTTGAGCCTCCAGCTCCAGGTCCACAGTCCTTGAGCCCCGACCCAACTTCTCTGACAGGATCTGCCTGGTGCACTGTGGAGGACAGTTAGGTAGATTAGGAATGCAAACTAACTATAAATACACATCCAATAACAACAACAACAACAACAACAAAAAAAAAAAAACTAAGAGTGACTGTATGGAGTCTCTGTGTGTATCTATATGTGTGACAAAAAAAATAAATAATTACATGGACAGAGTAGTGCTGACGTAGAGTTCATGAAAAAGATCTATCAGACATACATTTTTGTCAGGTTGTTGTACAATTCGCTACTCTGCCATCTTACTCTCTAATTAATTGTGACAAGATAACAAATGGGAGCAGCAAGAACAGAGATGATATATAAATCACTTACTCAACACATGGTGGGAGATGTATGTATGTGCGTTTGTGAATGACAAACACAAGAACATCAGAAAAACTGAGAAATAATCAAGGCAGATAGGGAGTACTTTGTAAGTGTTGATGCTCCACTTCCTCACGAGGTCCAGCTTTTCCATGGCAGGGTTCTTCAGGTCATCTGCAAGGACCACCGCTCCACTCTTTGGCTGCTCTTTCATTGTGCCTGGACAATTAAAAATCATTCATTTAGGAAGTGATTGAGTTACTGAATTTATTGGATTGGCTTACTAGAGAGTTTTGGCAAAGATTAGCAAAAGGCAATAAAAGTGAAGTAAATTTCAAATTGTGAGAATTAAATGCCATGTTGCCACATCTCTCAATGCCTGAACATGGGCACCATGCTAAGACTGAATTAGAGATGTTAGAGGACACCAATGATTTTACAAATCAAAATTAAGCCCTTTGAAACATGGCCAACAGTCACAGTAAACAGTAATAAGAGGTGCTTTGTTGTTGGTTTGGGAGAAAGGATACTGAAAGAGGTTATGGGTTCCAAGTTTTGTGAGGGCACAGGATGCAAGCAGGAATACCCACGGAGCAGGTTCTCTAACCAAAGACAATGCTTTAGGCTTCAAGAAATTGCATGAGATTTAGAGACAGATCATAGGAGGAGACCCCTTAGGTGCATGTTATCAATTATTAGCTACTGCAAAGCAGATAACTATCTCCAACAGCCCAAACTTGTGTTAGGGAAAAAGTTGGAGTGTGAGCCAACGAACATTTCTGAAAAGTCAAGAAGGGAGAAGGAGGAGACAAAGGTTTGATTCTGAATGCAACATAGTCTGTGCGGATAAAGAGAGGGAAAGACACTGGAAAAAAAAAAAAAAAAACTAAGAAAAAGATAGATTGCAGTTAATTTTGTGTGCAAATGGGAACACTTAAAAATCATCTTGTCCACAGTCCATCACTGTGGGTACCTTTCACAGCCTCACTATCGCTGGCAGAGCGTGCCAGACGGCTAGCGACGACTGAGCTGGGAGCAACAGGTGCCACGGGAGACGTGGGCTGGCTTGCTGACCCTGGGAGATATTCAAAGTGATTTGTTAGTTTGCTGGGCTCACCTTCCCACCTACACAACTGTAAGGGGGGGATTTCTCAGTGATGCTGATTTCATTTGACTTGTTTTTTTTTTTTAAACACTGCAGTTGATGACTCTCATTATAATCTGAATATGATTACTGATGACAATTATGATACCAGAAGTTGCACCGAAGGTCTCAAATTCAAAAATTACACATCTCATTTATTGCCTCAACCAAAAGATATTTTGGTTGGAAAATAGCCCTGACAACAGTGTAGCAAATGTGGCTACATTAGCTATAAGGGAGGATTTTTATTTGCATTTGTAACAAAGACGTGATAATGAAAAGGAAAGGATGGTTACAATATGGAGATCAGAGGCTATTCATTAAAACTCAATTGGATGTCCACCTTTACACATTCAAATTTCTGCGTCTCCAATCTCACAGAGATTAAATGCAAAACTGGAACACTGCAGATACATGGAAAAGGTGACGTTGCAACCATAGCATGCTGCAAAGCAAGCAAATTAATCAATGGCTCAAAAGTTGGCTTTTGAAAGGCAATTGCTCTTTCCTCACATGTTGTCCATCGAATACAAATATGTAAAATGTAAATGAACCTAAAAATGACGTGGAGAAACATGGAGAAAATAAGTACTGTGTGTGGCTCTGATATTGTTTTTACCTTTGTATGGTCCCGATTCAATGATGCCCTCTGTTGTTGATGCGAAGTTGCTGGAGGTGAGATTCGATTCTGAGAGATTCAGGGCCCCAGGAGAACCAGGGAAAGAGTCCTATGGACAAAAACACAAAGGGAATGTATGAAGCAAAGGTAAAATATCCGAAAAGGTTATCCATGCCTATCCAATAACATCCTCATCATGAAGACAAACGCTGAATACATAATGTTCAAGTATGCCTTTAGATGTTAATATTGCCTGCCTCTTTTACTTGGTGCCTTTGACTGTAGGGGGGAAGTTAAAATTAAAATAAATAGCTTTTAAGAAAGCAACTAATAACTGATGACACAATTTTTTTGTTGCACCAAAAAAGTAACCTTAAGTGTTCCCCTCAAGACTATATAGTAATAATAATGCACAAACTGGAAAAAAGGAATTGTTTTTCAAGTTGATGCCAATATAATGAGCTGAAAATAGACTCAAGGGTAAGTATGATTTTCAGGCTTAATTCAGCCTAATCACTGGTTTGTCATGCAAATAACTAGCCCTCCGATGCACCAGCGAGCTAAATATAGCTGTTTAGCCTAAAATGAGTTGGGCCAGAATCATCATGATTGTTTCCTAACAGGACATTTCTCTTAATCTACTGATACATTCACAGATTGCGGATAACAACTAACTCATGTCCACTGGTTCTCATGATAGTTAATTCAAGGGGTTGAGATTAGTAAAAACAGAGGCAGAGAGAGAGGTATATATAAATCATCTTTGTACATCTGATGTAGAGAAGCAAAGCAAACTAAAACAAAACATCCATTAATGATGAAAAATTATCATCTCTGATACAGTGGAGGAAATAATTATTTGATCCCTTGCCGATTTTGTAAGTTTGCCTATTTACAAAGAAATGAACACTATTATAATTTTACTGGTAGGTTTATTCCAACAGTGAGAGATAGAATATCAAAAAGAAAATCCAGAAATTCACATTATATAAAAGATATAACTGATTTGCATTTCACTGAGTGAAATAAGTATTTGATCCCCTAGCAACCATTAAGAATTCTGGCTCCCACAGACCTATTAGATACTCAACTAATAATAGATACTAATCTCAACTTGTTACCTGCATAAAAGACACCTGTCTCAACTTGTCACCTGTATATAAGACAGCTGTTCACAGAATCAATCAATCAGACTCCAACCTCTCCATCATGGGCAAGACCAAAGAGCTGTCTAAGGATGTCAGGGACAAGATTATAGACCTGCACAAGGCCGGAAAGTGCTACAAGACCATAAGCAAGAAGCTGGGTGAGAAGGAGACAACTGCTGGTGCAATTATTCGAAAATGGAAGAAACACAAAATGACCATCAGTTGACCTCGGTCTGGGGCTCCACGCAAGATCTCACCTTGTGGGTTATCAATAATCATGAGAAAGGTGAGAAATCAGCCTACAACTGCACGGGAGCAGCTTCTTAATGATCTCAAGGCAGCTGGGACCATGGTCACCAAGAAAATCATTGAAGTTTGCCAATGAACACCTGAATGATTCAGAGAATGCTTGGGAGAAGGTGCTGTGGTCAGATGAGACCACAATTGAGCTCTTTAGCATCAACTCAACTCGCCGTGTTTGGAGGAAGAGAAATGCTGATTATGACCCCTTGAACACCAACCCCACCATCAAGCATGGAGATGGAAACATTATGCTTTGGGGGTGTTTCTCTGCCAAGGGGACAGGACGACTTCACCGCATCGACTGGAGGATGGACAGGGCCATGTACCGCAAAATCCTGAGTGACAACCTCCTTCCCTCCGCCAGGACACTGAAAATGGGTTGTGGATGGGTCTTCCAGCACGACAATGACCCAAAACATACGGCCAAGGCAACAAAGGAGTGGCTCAAGAAGAAGCACATTAAGGTCATGGAGTGGCCTCGCCAGTCTCCAGACCTTAATCCCATAGAAAATCTGTGGAGGGAGCTGAAGCTTCGAGTTGCCACATGACAGCCTCGAAACCTTAAGGATTTGGAGATGATTTGCAAAGAGGAGTGGACCAAAATTCTTCCTGATGTGTGTGTATACCTGGTGATCAACTACAAAAAATGTCTGACCTCTTCACTTGCCAACAAGGGTTTTGCCACCAAGTACTACATCATGTTTGCTAGGGGATCAAATACTTATTTCACTCAATGAAATGCAAATCAGTTTATGTCTTTTATATTAAGTGATTTTTTGGATTTTCTTTTTGGTATTCTATCTCTCACTGTTAGAATAAACCTACCGTTAAAATTATAGTGTTCATTTCTTTGTCAGTAGGCAAACTTACAAAATCGACAAGGGATCAAATAATTATTTCCTCCACTGTAAATAAATTACTTTCCAAGATAAAAAAAAGTGTGAGAAAAAAACCTATAGTATATGCAAACAGATATGCAAATTAAGTTTGACAAAACCTATAAGATATAAAGCAAGATAACATCAGTCCTTTGCACCAGTTATCAGTCACTGAGTGAATGTGATCTTATTTTTAAGACTCTCGTGCACACATGACTGTGAGGTCTGCTGTGCTGTCAGTCAATGGCTGTGTGACTGTGAGCCACTGCAGGTAACAGTGGAGCATCTGCAGGCGCTGCCAGCTCTCAGTGCAGGTCTGGGAGGGTACTGTGAGGTCTCCATCACTCCAGCAGCATCTTACTTTGACTGCCTGTCTGAGCTGCTGCAGAGCAGTAAAAAACATAATGTAAACTATTTTAGACAGCTGGCCAAAGGTGCTAATTCATGGTACTGTATTAGTGGTTTCAGAAAACAAAACATTAAGGCTGGGCTAGGTTTGCATTGTTGATTTTCATCCAAGAGTAGAGTTTTTAATGTAGCCTGTAGTTTTTAATTATCCTACCTTACTGAAAAATAAAAATGTTTGCTGTATGCATGGAAATCAGCAGCACGGTGGCCTTGTTGGAGAGAAGACCCATCAACATGATGGCCTTAACTTACATACATCAGTACATCACTTTCACAACATGTCTGGATAATGTCCGGATCTTTCTGTCTGCAAAGAAGTTTGGATCTGTGTGCCAGCAACACCCAATTTCTCATGGCCAACAGACAATTCTATATAGTTCGAAAGATAGGGCTGTCACATGGATGTATACCATCAATTTGCCCTCTACAACATTTTATCACGGAAACAAATGGTGCTTTGTGATTCAAAACACTGATGTGAATGCCATGTGCTGTTGCTGCAGTTGTGGGTCTCGATCTAGTTTCTGACCTGTACCATGTTTGCTTTTGAAAATCTTTGTTGTATGCTTTGTTTTATACTGGTGTTGATCATCACTTGCAGGACCAGCATCTCCCTGTTTTCTCCTGTTTCATCACACTAATGTTAAATGTGAGAGTACTGATGATGCACTAGTCAGTAGGCAAGGCTACACCACAGGGTTTTTTTTTTTTAATGTCATACAGATACCACTAGCAGAAGTAATATTTTGCTTGCAATCAAATTTGGACATTTTAGCCAACTAGTTTTTAGGTTAAGTCTATGAATTGTCCATGAATTAGAAAAGGAAGCATATGTAGGAAATGTTGGTGCATGACAATTATCGTTACCTTTCATATCTAGCCTGTATGTAACCTGTCTGAGTCTCCCTTTATGTAGTATGATCACTGAACAACAACAGAAAGAAAGCCTTTGTTTTATTTTGTGAACACATATTGAGATAAACAGACTGTAGGAAGCACTAAAAAAGCAAGAGGTTACCCTGTTGAACACATTCTTCGGGCTCTGGTCCAGGTCTCCATTGCTAGTGACGGGGATCTCTGCGGCTGAGCTTCTATGGGGCTCCTCAGCCATAGTATTTTCCTGTAATATGGAAGGTGAACCACAGCATGTTACTCCACAAAGCTTTCCTCACCAATTTGAAGAAGAAAGGCCACCACTGGCCAATTAAGAAAAGACAACACAAGCTCTATTCACATAGAATGTGGTAGTTGTGCGCTGCCATCTTGTGGACATTGCCACATGTCAATTACCAGAAAAATATAGTCTCACTGTGTTCTCCCAGTTGCCTAACTTGCAATTTCCAAACCAGTATATTTTGGGCAATCCACCCTGTTTCAGAAATCTGTTTCAACAGTTTTCCATTCAAAACGGTTATTTGCCTTACATAGTGAAGACAGGAATGTTACATCAGCACAAGCCAGATTATGGCTTCCATGTGCGCACACACACACACACACACACACACACACACACACACACACAAATCCATTTATGTCACTGCTATTTTCCTTTTTTTCCTTTACAAAACACAACAGACTGGAAATATTGGTGCATGACATTATCGTTACCTTTCACACATGTGAAATTACTGGCTTAGATATGTACTACACATGTCAGGTTTAAAACGTGTCATGCAAGTTCACTGCATATGCCCTACCTATGCAACTACACAAAAACTGGAATCAACCAGTTACTTCCAAAATCCACTCATCCAAACAGCAATGCTCTACATAGACAATATGCAGTCTCCCATAGTGTTCAAGTCAAGATCAAGTGTCTGCTCTGCATATGTTCAAGATTTCCTATTGTAATGACATCGTTTAGGGCCAAGCTCAGCTATCTGTGTCATGTCTTAGACAAAGTCACTACACTCTTTCACTGTTCTGTAACACAGAGCCATAAACCAGCCTTTT
Organism: Myripristis murdjan; assembly: GCF_902150065.1. NCBI lineage: Eukaryota > Metazoa > Chordata > Actinopteri > Holocentriformes > Holocentridae > Myripristis > Myripristis murdjan. The sequence goes on from NC_043980.1 coordinate 27,490,510, forward strand.
AACTTATTTCTAAAATCTTTCTCACACTGTAACAAACACAGAACAAAGGCCTTGTTAAAATACATGTAATTAACAATCATGGAAAAATCTCTCATTTTCGTTTTAAAGCCACGTTGCCTCACACTATGTCCGCTAAACTTGCCTGCACGTTAACAAGACACTGTGACACACTGGCTTACATAGCTAGACACTCACATGGCCATATGTTGGCTTATAGCAGACTGAAGGGCGGAGACAACACAACAGCAAGATCAGTTTGGCTTAGGCTATATATTGACTGTCCAAAGGTGCTGGCCATGGGCATATTTGTACTATACAGTAGAATTACTGTGCTATAGTCATAGTAGACTATGGAACTGGGACACTATCATAAAACTTCACAGAGGAGAAGTAAGGCCTAAGAGTATACGCCCATTCGACTTTAAAAGGCAGCACAGTAAAGTTTATTATTACTAGAAATTCTGATATGCATCTTTGAAGAGGATTACTCCTTTGGACGTCAACTGGTGACTAAATAATGCAAATAGCTACCAGATTACCAGGTAATACGATCTCAGTCTGGTCTAAACTGACAAATAAGTTAAGCAAGTGACCGAGTGTGTTTATATCATGGGCCTATATTAATATATTACACTTCATAAGCTTATTGACTTCAAATTTCTGTTTTGTAATTGACATCTGTACCGAACACCAGGTGAATGTCCTTGTAGACTAAATGCAGCTAGCAAATATGTAATTATCATGCAGACTTTGAACGGAATGATACTTATAAACTGAAACTGCATTAAAAAAACAGCATCTAACGATAAAATTATAGAAGGTGTCCACCCAACAAACCACAAAAATCCCCTGAAGACAATTTCTTCAAAAGCAGCTGAACTGGAGGCTTAACATGCTACAGAGGTGGCCTATCTACTTCATTTTAACATACTAAAATATTATGCAATTACGGCAACACAGAGGTTTGCTTACTTTACAGTGTCATTTGATATGAGTGTTTGTGAAAGGTTCAATTTTGTCATAGAAGGGGTTTATAAAGGAAAAAAATATCATCTATCTTCTTAAAAGCCTTCAGTTGAGTTTTCTGATATGCTCAGCCATAAGAAACCAAAAGGATTGCGTCTCTTGTGGTCGACAACCTTAGTTGACTCTATGAAATAATGTCATACTAAGCACAGTGTGACTGTGACAAAGTGTAGACGGTCTGTACCTTGAGGGTCATGTAACAGACATATAAATACTTAAAGGTTACATGACACCCACTTGGCAGACAGGCAGCACAACCATACACAGGTAGTCTTTTCTAACCATCAAGATCCTCTAGACACAAGAGACTACTGCCTGACAGTCCTCTTTGAGACAAGTTTTGAGCAAGCTCTCTGATGGTGGCAGCACACCGCTGATTATATGGCTTGGGAAGAGAGGCCAAAATAAAGTCAGACTGAAATAAAAATGGGTAACCAACAATATTTCTTTTTTAAATTAACCTGACTGTGGTTTAACTGTCACTGTTTAAAGAAATCTCACCAACAAGCTGGAAGATTTTGACCTGTTATAACTGCAAATATACCACAACCGTTGATGAAGTATTATATAAATATCCACAAAGAGAGTCATTTGTGAACCTAAATACCTGGTGGAATTGATCTAGAAAAAGATTACAGGAACAAATAAAACCAAAGTAATCCAGATGCTGGTCTACAAAAAAATCTCCAAGAAAGACTGTAGGCTTAGAGAGGTTAAATGATTCACAATTAATCAGGGCAAGGCCTGGCTTGTGATGAAATATGGCCCCCTAGAGTTCAACAGCCTGGAAACGAGCTAATATGAGGGAGAAGGGATAACAGCAGTAAGATAACTGTCCAATTAGCTGCTTCCTCCAAAGAATAAAGAATCATGCCTTGCCTCACAAACTATAATGGGAAAATGTGATGCAAACATGTTGTGTTGATGATCAGTTAAGGTTGCATTAAAAAAAAAAAAAAAAAAAAAAGGAAAATGTAGCTAAAATTGTGGTCCCTAAAGACCCTAGACCCTAAAATTGTGGTCATCAACTACGCTGGTTTTTATTTGGGATGAATTCATAACTTGCAGTTCCTTGAAAAGAAAGAAAAGAAATTATGCTATTTATTTATTTTTATATATGGCCAATGAGTCCCAAACAGAGTATGAACCAACAGGTTGAATGGTCACACATTCCAGCAACCTAACATATCTGGGGCTGCCTGAGAATGTGAGGGCAGTAATCCAAATCCCTCTGCCTACAGACATTTACGCAGCCATGTGACAGTGCGCTGGATTCAAGAGCTCTATCTGTACACAGGCTACACACAGGAAATATTGTGAGGGATTCTGACCGTTGCATCAACTGATAAGTCATTCACTATCTTACTAATACACACACAATCAATGTCACACCAAAGATGGCAAAATACCTAGACGTGTACAGGCACAGGCAGCAGGGATCATGACTGCTAATCATTAAATTGTGGCAATCAATAAAAGCATCATATTGTAGCACAAAGCACAGCTAAAACTTATTAACTCTTCTCTAACATTTTTATGTAAGTCTGCATTGACATAAAGCAGAGAAAATATGCAATGCCTCAGCAGTCCCCACACATATACAGCACATCACAGTGTAAGGCAAGTGCTGAGCAAGACATCCACCAAGTACACAACAAACAGCTATACCAGCTATCTTGCTGAAAACCCTAGACCACCACCAAAGCTGAAAGAAATCACACACACAGCTAAAAGCCACAAATCTAAAAGGAAGAACAACCCAATTTAATTTACAGCTGTTACTCAAGTTCATGTTGTTGATTTATTTAAGCAAAGTTCAAACGAATAGAAAATTGGCAATTTGATCATAGGGGAGAGAGTAACACCACCACCATAATTTTGAAAAGACCAGATATGAATAAAGCAACATGAACAAGAATGCTGTAATGAAGGAGCGAAAGAGGTTGATTGACCAAAGGGAACATAAATATCACCTTTGTCTGAGTGTGAGAATCTCCATTTTCCTCTGGTGTTTCAGCTGTCTCAGTATGGTGATTTGTCCCGTCTCCCCCATCGTCTACACTGCCAGTCATACGTACAGCATCACCGCTGCTCTTAACATCTCCATCATCGAATGCCTCCTCACTCTCACTGTGAACACCTTCATCCCCTTTTTGAGCAGCCTGGTTAGTTTCTTCTACATCATCGTTATCACTGTGTATATCAACATCATAAAGCACCTCATCTCTGTCATCCCCCACGCTATGGTTGTCTACATTCTCCTGTTTTGCATCCTCACTCAAAGACTCCTCTGTTTTGTGAGCCTCCTTACAATCCATTTGCAGGTCCTCAGCTGAGGTCTTCCCCGATTCAGCCTCAAGACTAACTTCAGACATACCTGGAAACAGACAGATAGGAAGGCATGAATATATCCTATGATATTCAAGTTGGCTGACTGATTCAAGCACACTGCTAAACCAAGCATATGCAAGTGACACAGCAGAGTCGCTCAAAAGCAAAAACAAAGCGCACAATAAAGGAATAAGAATGAGCTGCGGCATTAACCACTTAACCACAAGCCAGTTATGACAGGTTTGAAGTGCTGCTGAGCAGGTATGTAGGTACTATATACTGTTTCCCATACTGTCAGCGGTATAAAAGGATCTTGGGTCACACTGAATAAGACATGAAGAGGCATATAAATATAAGCAGACACTGCCTACAGAAAGAAATTAATGAATTTGATGCAATTGCTTATAACATAAAATAGTAAATGGTGTTACTGTAATGTCACCTTTGTCTGCAACATCATCACCTGAGGTGCAGAGTTTTTGTGACCTTTCAGAGGGAATAAATTATAGATCTAGTCCAAATTAAATTAGTTATATTACACATAGCCCGTATTCACTCACTCACTCACTCACATACACACACACACACAGTAAAGGAGACATATTTAGCGAGATTAATATTAATACACATTCAAAAAAATAAATGTTAACGTTAATTTGATGGTAGCAATTACTGAACATTCAATGTGACTGCTTAATCTTAGGTAGTTACCTGTTACTGAAGATTAAGCGACAGTATGGGTGAGATATCGCTTAAGGCCCGGAAATGGCTCGCAACTTAGGCTAGCTAATGTTACCTTGCTGCCAAAGTTACGATAACAAACCAGCAAACTGTCACGTGGCAAAAGCTAAGATTACTAAAGCTGACAAACTGATTTTTATGGCCTTACTGGGGAAAACATGCCACAGGGCCAACTGTTATACTGACTGACTGAGGTTACGTGGACACATTTGGATCAACTAGAAGTCAACTGACGTTACTTCAATTACGAAGACAATTTCAGCCGACGCTAAACCTGACAAGTGAATTTAGCCAACCTAACAAACCCGTTGGAAAGCCTATAGCGTATGTTAAAGAATGGTTTTAGATAATGAACCGGCGGTAGACTGTGTCGCTAGCTAACTAACATTAGCAAGCTAACTATTTGACTAGCTAACGTCATATAACTTAACGCCAAGAGAGGATGGCGGCGATCAAAACTTTAGTTACCTGTCCGCGGCCGTGGCTAGCTGCTCAGCTGTTGACGTCGGTTACTTCAGATCCCTTGGTGCAGTGCCGTGCTGGGAGTTATCTTGACTGATAATACAATATTTGTTAATACAAAAACTAGCCATAAAACATCCGCGCCCCTGACTCTCAGAGGGCTAGACTTCACTATTTGGACCCCGGAAAGAGCAATTCAGTGCGAGCGCTCGGCTGGTTATCTGCACAAGACCAGAAATGTTGCATTAACGCGCCCCCTGCTGTTGGGATCGGTGTCGTGTGCCGGTGTTGTGGCCACCGTCTAAACGAATTGCAATTGGTAAAAACAAACAAGCAAACAAAAAAATACGACAAAAGTACAGGATGATGCCGTGGTTAAAAATTGTATTATTTTTATAGCAACAGCCATTATTTGGTGTGATTTGGCAATTTGGTAGAAGCTGATGCGAAACAAAAAACACCATTTCCCATAAGCCCCGGGGTGGTGGGACGTAGTTGCGTTGGAACGCAAACTCAAGCCCGACTGAGGAGTCCAGCCAGAGGCCATATTGGAATCCATCAAGTCGGTTTGCACTTTGATGGTACTGAGTGTATGTCGTTTTGGGAGTCTCTAAAATCGCTACCCCCAATTTATATCGGAGTATTTGTGCCAGGCATTCCAGTTGAGACCCTGTCAATTCTGGACGACGAGTTGTCTCCGTTCTTTTGTGGGGAAAAATGAGTCCAACAGATGCTAAACGAGGAGCTAAACGCAGGAAGAACAAGCGGGGCGGTGGCAGTAGCTGCAGTACTGTCTGCAACACCAGCGGTGGCAAGGCCGGGGTTGCCTCGGCCTTAGGTTCCCCGGGAACAGCAGCACCTGCATCTGTCGTCAGCTTCTTAACACCTGGCAGCGCTGGCAGTGGGAACATAGGGTCCATCGCGGGTTTAAACGGAGAGGTAAGAGTATACTGTTGCCCTGTGGGTGTCAAAACCAGGGCGGTTAGCAAAATATCAACGACACAAATCTGATCTGGGCCTGAGACTGATTCGGAGGAGGCAAGTAACTAAAGTATGGCCAGCTAGCTATAAATTAACAAGCTTAATTAACCCTATTAGCCATCAGACGTTGTCGACTACAGTGTTAGTTAGCAAACTATGTGTGTTGTTAAACTGACCTTATTTTGTTCTAACTGTGTGCCTTTATCATTAGGAATGCCCTGGCCTAACGATGTGTCTACGTTACCATCACTAGCGCAAGCTAGCGTAGTTCACACTAACAACTTTGATAGTAAGGCTGAAATATTTTACCAAAAGACCCGGCTAACGCGTCCCATGTAACTTACAAGGAGATAGAGTTAACACAGACTTGACAGATGTTATTGAGAAATTGCATCTGGTTCAGTAGAGTTGGTCTACAGTCTGCTGCACACAGTAACGTTAGCTAATGCTAACTGTTACTACACTGGCTAACAAGTTCAGTCCTGTCGGGCCTTGGCTTTGATGTGTGTTTATTTTTTAACTGTTTAGTTATTGTTTGTTTGTTTGTTTTTACACGCTTACCCTCCAGTATTTCTAGTAAACAAGCCTTAGTCTGACTATATTCGCCAGGGCATCAGTCGAGCTATCTTAGCTAAACTGCAGACGCTAGTTGTCTATGCGGTTAGAGACATTTAGCTCTGAAACGAAACTGTGTTACGTTAGCTAGGCTAACATCACAAGCAGGGAGTATGATAGTTTGTTTGCCGTCTGACTGCTGTTGATTATATCGCCAAGAGAGCGACGATTCCTTAGGCAGCTAGTTAGCTAATGTTAGCAAGTCCGTTTAGGTCTTATTTTGTTGCCGCTGTCAATGAAATTGCAAAGAGAAATAAACATTTAAGATAAACAATAGTCATCTCATACGGCCTTAACACACCCTACTATTTACTTGACGTCTTAATGTTTCTGCTTGTCAAACTTGTGTGCTGTTGCCCTTTTCTTGTACATTTTACCGTATGTGATATTGTAATCAGAGAGATAGCATCTCCACTTGGTAAACACGACAATATTCATGATCATGTCTCTTGTCCTCCAAACAGATGTGCATGCCCATCTTGAGAGTAACTCCCATCCTCCATCATAAGCAAACAGCAGACTCCTTAGAGGCACAGTAGTGCAGTTTGTGCAAAGTGTAGCCTGCTAGATTTCCTTGCATTGTTATTGTTATAGTTAGAAAGACGGCTTGGACAGTAAAGTAGTGTACTATGTATTTTCTAGCAGTCATATAGCTTCTCTGTTGTGATGCCATGACATCCATTTATTGTAGTTTTTTAACAGTTGACCATCCACTGTAAATCTTGTTTTGGATTTCAAATGGAAATGAAATCAGTTTTCACTATCCAAACATCAAACGTAGACATAAAATGATATTTTCATGGTGGTATACCTGCCTATCACTCTTGGAATTTTCAGACATGTTTTTATCTGCTGTCCTGCCTGTTATGTATCAGAGACAGACAGAGACAGAGATGAGCATGAAATATCCAGAATTGTACTTGACCAAACAATAATTTGAAATGCAATGCAATTAGCATATTATAATGAACCCTCTTGCTTGAGTCACATGAACCATAAATCAATCAAAAATCAAATTATCAATACAAATGGACAATCAGTACACTGACACAGGTGCTGTAGGCTGCCTTCAGCTGATGTTCCTCACTCAGTTCTCTAATTGATTGAATGCATTGGTGCTAACAAGTGGTAAGTGGTTGGTTGTGCGTTCACGTTGGGCCATTTGTGTCCCCCAGGTCCCAATGAACAATAACGTTACACCACAATTTTCCGAGGGGCCAGTGAATGCTGACTTCTCTGGAGTTCTTCAGGTAAATCGAGTTAAAGGAAAGGTTCAGGTGTTTGAAAAGCTTATCAAAACACGATCGCTTACAAGTGATTGTGCTGCAATTTTTATGCCAGTGTTAAAGTACTGAGAAATCGGAAGGGGCTCTTGGTTGCATTTAGCCGTCTACAACCAGTGATTGATGGTTCAAAGCATTTCCCTAAAAAATAATTCTTGTAAAAATTATTTTTACCTTCAATTAAAATAAGATCCTGCACATAATTTTGGGAGAAAGGATTTGGTTTGACAGTCCTCACTGTCTTGGTTTGTTTTGTCACTTGTCATTTTTACTGTAAGAAGTGACTGGAAGAATTAACTGTATTTCTGTGTTTTGCCCGGTTACAAATGTCCTGTCACAGTATTTTAACATACTTGCTTAGTTACTTGATAACAATGATCACATAGGCTACATCACTTCTGGATTAAGTGTTGTCTGATCCTCAAAAACGCCTAAGTGGCTGCATATGTTTTCTCTTTCTCTCCACACTTCCTGCCATTACCATATCCACTACAGACCCCATTCACCTTTGGCTTAAACCAGCGGGCTCCCTACACAGCTGGTGATCGCTGCCTCTTATGCAGATGTGAGCGCAAAGACAGTGTCCTGCCATCAGAGGCAGGGGTCTCAGGCCAGAATGGTACAACACAGCCCAGCAAGACCCCCAGTGCTCTCCAGTTGCCTCTGTGGGTGTGCCCCAACTGCAGGCGCACAGTGGAGAAGGAGGACCGCCACACTGCTCTGGAGCAGTCAATGGGGGTGAGTCACCAGGGGTGTAAATGACAAGCATCCAATGGGTCTAAGAGTTGTTATTGAAGTTTAAAAAAAAATCAAAGGCTTTGGGATATGAATGGAACGCCTTGAAAGTGTGTGAAGTCATGGTAATGTGTGGCAGGGTGTAAATTCAGTGTATGATCAGATTAGCACTCCAGTTCTTAGTGGGATACCACCCCTTTTAGGCCTTATCAGGCCCAGCATTGACATGATGCATATCTAAGGCGAACCCAATGGAATCCAGTGGCAATTTAAGTTGCACAGCTGTGTTCATTGTGACAGTGGGTGGTGTAGTTCCTGTGTGTTCACTGGGCACCACTTTTTTTTTTTGCTAACAAGACTGCACAGATGTTCTTGGGAAGTGGTGCTCCTGTTACTGCTACAACACTATTGTAAACCCCTTTTGAAGTATGGTGTCCTTTTCACCAAAGTTTAAATATTATCAACTTCTAGTAGACAACATGTCAAAGTTGTATTATTCAAAACTCCTCTCAGCCACCTTAAGTAGTTGCAACTGATTACTTTCACTGCAGGTTCATCTGCTTTAAATCAGGCTTGATATTCTGACATGCAGTTATGTTTTTATGTTGCTTGTCTTCCATTGTTGTGGATGTCCACATAGAGCCTTAGCTGTAACCTTTGGGCTTGCTTTTCTCGCAGATTTATTGTTCTCGGCTCCTGAGTTGGAGTGCTTCTTTTGGAGCGCATATTTACTTCTCTACTTTGAAAGCTGTAGTTCACTTAGCTGGTGCATAGCCACTATTGAAGACACTCGCCTTCATAAAAGATCCATGAATCTAGATTAAAGACAGCACACTTAACACTTATATGAATTACAGCACAACATTCTAAAGTATTAGAGAGTCTACACAGATGGGTAAATGGATGTATGACCCATTGCAAAATATTTAATTAATTATTAGTAATAATTATTAATTCAGAAAGATTACAAAAATGGCTGCATACAGTAGTATATATCTAATTTAATGTCTGCATAAGAAATTGACAAGGGAACTTGTAATGCCCACCAAAAGCTTGCTCTGAAAGCAGATAAACACAGCTTTCTTGCAGGGTTGCATATTTACCCCACCTCAACCACTTGAATGCTCTGAGTGGAAACTAGGAAACTCACGTGGAAAGTTTTCCAGTTTCCTTGAACTTAGTACAGCCCCAACACAGAGCCCAGCAATGTCCAGAATACAACAAACACAAGTAGAGGTGGCAGAAGGGGAAGTCGCTGCAGTCATGGATATTTGCATAGATTACCAGTCCAGAAAAGTGGTAATGAAGTGTTCTCTTTTAGAAATAGTTGTTAACAGTAAAAGCCTGAATATTACATGTTTAACTTTACTTGGTGGGACATTTTTTTGTCACTAGAGGGAGTAGTGTCATCATAATAATCAGTACTTCTACATCCGCCATTACCTTTGCTTGTATTAGTTGGCCACATTTAACTGTACATTGGCTTTTAGGAATTTATTCATTCATTGTATGTTTCTAATTAGATAGATGGATGCTTTCATTGTTTCACAGATAAGACAAAATAAAAAAAGGACAGTATTTTTGGGGGGATAATTTTGTAAGCTTACATGTCTGATTTATCAAAGTATAATAGAATAGAATATCTTTATTGTCATTGCACAAGTTTGACAAGATTAAGTTCGCAACTTCTGTACTCAGTGCTTTAAAAACAATAAATAAGGAAAAAATAGAACAACAAATACGATAATGTAGCAATAAAGTAATGAACAGTATGAACAGTGTCCAGCAGTAGTAAATAGTGCCTGAGCTCAGATGTGGAATGCAGCAACAAAAATAAAACAGCACAGAAATGTAGATATAGAGTCTTCATAAAAACACAATGTGGGTGAATGTTTTAGTCCCTCTACACCGAGGTTGTTAGTTACAACAGCCGTCACTATGTTGTAGATCGATACCTGAACACAATATCAGGACAGTAACACAGAATGGATGAGAGTGGACCCCTGTGTACTGAAAAGCTTATATGGTGGCATAGTGCAGAATGTGTATGTATGTGAAATTTGTTGTGCCAGACAGCTAATGACATCTAATTCAACCTAAAATGCATTAATGAAAACAAAATCGTGTCCACATAATGAACACTTGAAACTGGCAATGGCTGTCCTCTTTCATAGAACCAAAGTAAGAGATCCCCTGCCACTAAATATTTCTGTTGGGAACAAATCAAGTGTTGTGGTAGAATAAACTTGTTTGTCCCTCCGGGTCATCTTAACCAGGGAAAAATGAATATAAGTAGTAAATACAAGAATCAAAGAAAATAAATGTAGAGGTAAAATGATGACTACAATAATGCCAAGCCAGTAGTTCTCAGGCACCTCTGAAACCTGCTGTTAGTGAGGAAAAACCCTGTACTGTTTGGATCCAAATTTTGAGCTTTTTATAACCTATGGGTGGGATGTTGTAGAGATGGACATGTAGAGATGTTAGAGATGTGGGACACTCCAGGTTTTGTTAACGCATAGAAATTGCCTGGAATAGTAAAAGACTGGTTGTTAATGGCGCTAGTACAGGTGATATTTTATCGTTAAAGAAATCCCAAAATATCACCCATGTAAATTCAAAAAGCTTTAATTTGACTGTCTACATTGATGTCACATTCACACAAAGTGCTAAAAACTATGATTGGTAGATTGAAAAAAATAATGTCAAATTATGTTATTGTAAAATATTGTCCATCACTCATCAGAAATGTCTTTTGTATATCTCTTGCTGTGTTCACTTCATTTCTGTTTTGCTCATCTAGAGATGTTCATGCATAGTCAATTCAAATTCTTGGCAGCCTTTATGAAAATGAGCAAAAACTGTTGTATACAAGTAAACAATGCAAATAACACTTTCATAGTGATTTGAATTGCTGACTGGGTTTAAGTATGCTGATTTTCTGATTATTGCAGAGTTATGTTGTTAAGGTGCCCAGCACACATGGTCGTAGAGGATGTATCACATTGAAAAAGATGTGTATATCAAATGCAGGCATCATACAAAGTACAATACTATTTTGTTCAAGCTGTACAAATACAGATAAAATGGGATCCAAATCTGTCAAATTCTATACATATCATCTTTTTAGAATCATCTAGACAGAATAAATGAGCAGAAATAGAAGTCATTTTGCTGAAAAGCATGCTGCTTATGTCATCATGTGGTACTGAGATTGCCACAGTAAAACTGGATATTGCCTTTTTCCCTTGTTACTTTTTAAAAATAGAGTAGGGATGTAGAAAAATTACAGCTCTCTCATGTTGAATGACCTGGAATGTACATTCCAGGTACAAAAAAAATCTTACTTCCTGGATTTACCTTAAAGATGGACTTGCAAGCCTATTCTGTGAAGATCAAACTGTTGTTTCATGAAACAAAACAGCAACAAAGTGTTTGAGAAACACTACCCAATTGTATCTTGGAGCAGCTTCAAATATTGTCAAGTATTTCAACAAAATAACACAATTTTTATATTTCCCACAGAACCAGGACTTCCTTTTGCACATGCCCGTTGGTAATGGAAACCTGGGGCAGGAACCACCGACAGGGGACAGATTGACCACTGCTGCACCGACGCTACCCATGCTCCCTGCTCCTGACCTCACCGCGCCAATGCCTGCTGACACTGTGTGCAGCTGTGAGGCCTGCAACGAGAGACGGTCTGTTCAGAGTAATTCAAGATCCCAGTAATAGTTCCCTAATTACCTTCTTTCACACAATCTCATTTTGAATGTACATATCAAGGACATTTCTACTCAATTTTCTCTTAAGTGTTTTTTTCCTCAGTTGTGTTTTACTCCAGTGTTGGGGTGACCTGTCTGACTTGATTTCTTTGGTGACAGGGAGATCTCTGCCGAGTCAGAAAGGGAGTCGCAGCAGCTGCAGAACCACTGGTCGGAGGTCCGCTACCTGGTGCGTTGCATCTACCGCCAGACAGGAACACCGCTGGCAGATGACCATGACCAGCCTCTGGACAGAGACAAGGAGAGCATGAAGGAGCTGGTGGACAGGTACTTGTCTTTTTTCCCTCTTTCTCCCCACTAAAGCCTGACCCTCGCCTTACTGTCCTGTTTTCCTGCTCTCAGTGCATTTTCTTGTAGCATTTTATCAGATATCTCCAACCCTTCCTCCACCCCTCCCTGCCATTTCTGCAGTGGATGATTTAATTCCTGTAATAAGATTGGACAAAATGGGAAGAAATATAAGTGATGTGTTTTTTTAGGCTTGGGTACCATCTTCAGCAAATATGAGCAGGCAACTTTTTTAGGACAACTTTACCAAAAACCAGAAATGATGTAACACATAAATAAAATCTCACGGTTCCTCAGAATATCAGCACTATTACTCAGCTGTATTTGGTTTAAGCTCTGAGCACAGGGTTGTCCACCAGATGTTATACAAAGGCCATTAATTCTTTGTTCTTCTTAGATATAGCTTAATGAAAAGTAGATGGCTAGTAAAGATGGCCCAGCCCTTGGTTAATTGTGCTGATGGAAGAATATAGCCTCTAGGGCTAAACTATTACCCAGGACCCATAGTAGGACCTAGTTCTGATTTGTAGGGGACATGGTCATCCTGAACACAACAAAGTACTCATTTTCTGAACTCTCACAGTCCACTTGGCACGTCAGCTTTTGCAGAAGGGGAAAAAAGGTGATTGTGTGTGGAGTTTTGTTTCCTAGCTGACTGTAGGCTGAAAATTATGTTTTTGAAAGCCAGAAATCTTGGCACCTGCTAAAGTAATCACTGAGTCATTGTCAGGAACCCTGTGAAAATCCCACAGATTTATTATGGTTATTTTATTCCACGAGAGGGTGAAATGCTTTTTGTATCTTTCAACTAACTTTGGCTTTACCTATGCAAGAAGGTGCTCTGTCTTCCTGAATAGTGTAATTTTGTTCACCACCCCCCTGCAGACTCTGTGCAAAGGACCCCTACCAGCTGTATCAGCGGCTTGAGCAGCAGGCCCGTGAATATGTCTTGGAAATGAAGGTGCGGCTGCTGAAGCACTTATCTGCTGGCTCCAAGGCCACAGGGCCAGTGGGGACTGTGGCTGCAGCCCAGGGCCCCCCTCAGGCCCACCAGTTTATCTCTTTGCTGCTGGAGGAGTATAGCGCCCTCTGCCAAGCTGCACGCACCATCAGCAGCTTCCTACTCACCCTGGTCAGTTGAAAAGTTGGAAGTGTAACTCTGTCATACCCAATCCAGCATATACATCACAAAAACATCCAGCGCTTCTGCTGCCTCTGCTTGAGCTGTACTCCAAACCCTCTTATTTCCTGCAGGAGAATGAGCACCTACAGAAGTTCCAGGTGACGTGGGAGCTGCACAACAAGCACCTTTTTGAGAATCTGGTGTTCTCCGAACCCATCTTGCACAGCAGTTTACCTGCACTAGTTGCACAGCTGAAGTAAGACACAGGTTTTGTAACTCTTGTTTAGAAGTGTGTGTGTATGTCTCTGCTATTTCAGGCGCATACTAGACTGTTGTTCCGTTCCATGCATGTTATTTTATGTAATATCAAATTGCACTGCTTGCTCAAAACCACTGTTGACCAAGGTTAAAGGGACTCTGTCCTAAATTCTAAACTGTAAGATAGATGTGGTAAATAACAGTGGAAAGATCCTCAATGTGGGAAGCGATGGTATTTTTCTTTATTTACTTAGTTTAACAGACATTTTGCCTATGATCTTTTAACATTACTTTCTTTGTCGATGAAATTTTACTAACAAATAAGTTAGGCAGGCATGATAATATCAGCATGACATTGGTATAGACCGATAAAGGCTTTAAAATAAAATATTGGCATCGGCCCAAAATGAAAATTTCTGCCTATATGACAGGCCGATAAGATGGCACTTTAAATATGCCAAAACCATCCAAGCCTGTTGAAGTAGGATCATTCTTACAGTTTTGTTTGAAAGAAAATGTTACATAAAAATACATACAATATGTTGTACATTACCTAAATTGAAGTAGTTTTCTTATTTTACCCAGTTAATCTGTAATTTCTGAGAGGTGTTGTGTTTTATTTCTGCATCTACCATTGGGCCATCACGATAAGAGTCGGCATAATAATATGTCAATGCCACTACAGGAGAGACTTTATGTTCTCTGCGATAAGGTTAAAAAATATGTGCATATATTGGTATTGGCATCAGCAGTTGGCCAAAACAGTTGGAAAATATCGTCATAACGGATATCGGCAAAAAACCCAATATCGTGCATCCCTAAAATAAATATCTTTCGCCAGTACATAGTTGGTCAGTGATCAGTCTCTTGTGCTTCTTTTTTATTTAGACATGGCACAGCTTCGCATGATTCCTACAGTGAGGATATGTACAGGACCTTGTTAGAAAGCTACCAGCAGCTGCAGCAGGAGATGGCTGCAGTGGCTGCTGAGTGGCACGAGTGTGAGAAGAGGATTGATGATTACGTGGATGAACAGGTATACACACCCCATCATCCCCGAGACTGCACTTCTGATGATAAACAATATTCAATGCAAACTGCACACATCTATTACAGAAAGTATGTGTGTGTGTGTGTGTGTGTGTGTGTGTGTGTCTATCTAGATCTGTCTATCTATCTATATAGATGTGTGTGTGTGTGTGTGTGTGTGTGTGTGTGTTGTGTTTGTATCTATCTTTACATTTACATACTGGTGGTACTGTATTTGGTTGAGATATACGAATGTAAGCATGTGACTCTTTGCAGCTGCTTTTTAAGGTGGAGGGTCAGAGTCTTACCAACCAAAGAACAGAGCCACACAAGTCTTTAATTAGTAAAAATGTAAGTGATTTTTAAAATCTGAATTTCAGCCCAATCACAGCATTTATGTATCTCAGACATTTAGAAGTGTTCCTTTCGTATTTTCCCTTTCCAGACTTTGAAGACTAAGCAGCGAATGCTAAAGGAGGATTGGGAATTCTTTAAACAGAGAAGATTTATAGAAGAACAGGTGCAATACGAGCATATGGAGCCATCACTCCATATTTTTATGAAATAATCCAAAATGTTATTTATAAAATGGATTTCTCTGCTTCAGAGCAATTTATTTTTCTGTTTTTTTTTGTTTTTTTTTAGTTACCCAGTAGTAAGAAGTCCATCACTGGAGATAACAACTTCACAGACACTATGAGAATGCTCTCCTCTCGTCTGAGTATTCCAGACTGTCCAAACTGCAATTATCGTCGAAGGTGAGTTTCCATGGTTTGTCATTGTGTCTCAATGTGGCCTGGGGTTCCTTGCAGTCAATTCAAAATTTAAGTTGAAACTGCTGTTTGTTGGGTAATGAAAGTGTATTCTCAATTACTTAATAATGGACTGATGATGACAATCGTCTTGTATCAAATGTTTTTAAAAGCTTCAAATCTTGTGTCACTGCTAATAACCCCACCCCTTTCATCACCAACAGGTGTACATGTGATGACTGTAGCCTTTCCCACATCCTGACATGTGGCATCATGGACTCTCCCATTGCCGAGGACCTCCACATCAAGCTGCCCCTACAAGGGGAACCGCCCCGGGACTACCTGGAGGAGGTGCACCCGCCCAGCCTCTCCTCTGGCAGCTCTGCGTCGGGCTCCAACTCCAGTTCCCCCATCACCATTCAGCAGCATCCGCGGCTCATTCTGCCTGAAGGGGATGCAAACACTTTGTAAGTCAACCCAGCCAGTTCCCTATCCACTGATATATTTTAAAACAAAGGTCTTGAACACACTTTGTATGTTAACAGCCATCACCCTGTTCTACTTTACCACTCCTTTCTCTCTATACAGTATTAGCGATGATGATGAAGTGCCTCCACTGTCGACCAAATTTGGAGACATCTACCCTATGAGTGGCTATGAGGACCCTGGCATTGTGGCGTCTACAGTGAATGGTCTCCACAGTGAGCTCAATGGAGGAGGGGAAAATGTGGCGCTAAAGGAAGGGGTGAGTCTTACATGGTAGTATCTTACTTACTGGAATGCCCCGGTGTCATCATGAATTTCCCTGCCAAGTTCCTGGATGATCACATTGCATTCTGTAATCAGTGAGTTATTTCAAGAAATACATCATAAAGTACCTGTGGATGTGCTTAAACATGGCCTCCATGTCTACCATTCCTTTCCTATGTATTAATTCAGTCTCTTTTTGTCCTATTATCCTCCCTTACCCCAGTCTCCTCATGGCATTAGCAGCAGCAGTAGTTCATCAGAGGGTGATGAGGAGGAGGCTGATGGGGAGAGTGGCGGGGAGCCTCCAGGGCAGCAGGGTGAGCTCTCTTCAGGAAAGAGTAACAGTCCTCCACCATCTTACAACCACCAACAGGTACTGCCACACATGGATACTTGCTGAATGCTTTTTAATTGTCACAGTTGCTTGGGGATGAAATGGATGAAAATATCCCATATACTCCATTACTGTTTTGTCCATTTTGATGCTTCTGCTGTTGAATGAGTAAGTCACTTTCATAGCAGTGAACACAAAAAAATGTTGGTTTATTGTCCTGTTTCAAACCAGTCACTGCACCATTTTCTTTTTCCACATACAGCTAAATTGTAGTCATTTTGAAGTATAAGTGGGGTCACTCTTCCACATTAAGAGATAAAAGTAGACTATGCTGTTCTGCATCTGTGTTACCACACCAGGTAGAACAGGTCCAGCATGCCTGCGAGTGCCATGTGTGCAACCAGGACCCCAGCTCCTCCACCCTGGGCCCTGCTACATGCCTGCCCCCTAGTCGGCTCCACACCGCGCCTCCCCCTGCTGTTGGACACCAGTTCTTCACAGACAGCAAGACTCCCCCTGCCCACCCTGCCCTCCACCTCTACCCCCATATCCATGGCCACCTGCCCCTGCACAACTTGTCCCACCTCCCCCGGCCCCTGTTGCATCCTACACTCTACTCACCTAGTCCTCCTCTTGCGCACAACAAGGTGAGCATCATTTATGCTGAAGTTAATGCTAGTCTGTCGTATGAATGAAGTGAAAAATGTGTATTAAAATGTAGAGAAGCTTACAGAGACTGTCCAGGGACGAGTTTTAGTTATGATGACGCTTACATGATGATGTGTGGCATGAAGTCAGAGACTTTGTGTGAAGGTAGCACATCCTGAGTTTTGAAGTATTAAATTTGACAAGGGAGAAAACAGGAACGGTTCTGTTCTGAAGGAAGCTCACATTAACAGTTAAAAAGATATGGTGTGACCGCAGTACTTGACAGTAGACACCCATAAACTAGATTTCAGTTAACATTTGCCCTGTTACTCCAGTGGGCATACAGTGTTTCTTCCGCTTTCAAAATGTGGTACCTTTGGTAGTTTCTGCCAGGGAAAAATTATTATTATGTATTTCCCTCTCATGGGGATTTTTTTAGGTTCCAGGAAGAATTATTGAGCTTAATCTGGTTCTTCACATGCAATTCTCACCTTCACCACAGGGGGTCATACTGTATCCAACTTAGGGGGTCTATGGACCTCCAAAGCTGTATAATATGAAGGCGTGCATCAGTCAGTTTCATATGTCTGAAATGATAACATGATATCTTTTTAAGCATTTTCCTCTTTTCCCCAGCCTCTCCCTCCAACCCCTACATCAAACCACTCAGTGGCCAAGCAGCCAGCCTTTAGCCCATCATTACCGGAGCATGTCTACCAGAACTGCTTTGGTGGAGCAGGTGGAGCTGGTGACTGGAACAGCTCACTGCAGTGCCTCTCGCTCAAGTTTGAGAACCTGTGGGACGCTGCTGTGATGAAGAGCTGGAACCCATCTGTGCTCCTGCCAGAGTCCCTGCCAGGTCAGAAGCACAAGCACTTTATCTCTCTGTTGAAGATGAACTCTGACATTGTGCTAATGGCCTCCACTTAAGATGACACAGTCAGCCAAAAGAAATGTATGGCTACGCATGTGCTAACCACTTTGTCATGTCATTTGTTTTTCCAACAGGTGACATGCTTGGACCACCTCTCCCTGATGTACACCTCCCCCCAACCACATCCATTGGCCCCCACGGGGAACACCCTACAATTCCTACCCCTCTACCCCCTTCCTCCTCCTCTTCCTCATCGTCATCATCATCGTCATCATCCTCCTCCTCCTCTTCGGAAGCCAAAGAGCAGAAGAAGAGTGGCGCAAAGAAGAAGTGTCTGTATAATTTCCAGGATGCCTTCATGGAGGCCAACCGAGTGGTGATGGCCACCTCAGCCTCTACAGCTTCTGTGTCCTGCACTGCCACCACTGTCCAGTCAAGTAATAACCCACCCATCCACCTACCATCTAAAAGACCCGACTCTTTAGGTAATATAGGAAGTAGGAGGACTGGCTAGGTTGGTACTGTTGGGGCTTCTCCTCGTGCTCATGTTCTTGGCCAAAGTGAATGTGTGTCACAGATAACATTGTGGTGTGCTATTCAAAGAAATGACAATAAAGGAAAATGTTATCATTTTTAAATTGTTGCAAGTCAGTTCAAATATTAATTCCCCATCCATAAGGGCAATCTTACGGTGCCACAAGAGCAACTTGATGCTCGCTGTCCCTTTGAAGCTACTCTTCGGCTTCAGCAGGGTTTTCATTATGCTTCTCTGTGGTTATATGCAGGCTATGGGTGAGTTTAAACTCCCTGGACCTTTCAATCAACAGATACATCACAAACTTTCTGTGAAATGTGGTTTTTGGTGATGATACATTCCTACAAAACGAATGTTAATATTTTATAACCTGTAAGAATGTAGGGGTTTTTTTTCTTCATTTTCCTGCTGAGAGTTTAACAAAGCATTCTTGTGAGACTTTGGGTAGCAACACTTGATAGTGCAATTGTCTTTCTTTAGACTTGAATGGAAGTATTGCGTATCTTAATTCAGTGCTTGTTTTTGAGTTCTCATCAAATATATCTTTGTCTTCCCCAGATGATGTATTTCACAATCTAGGTAAAGAGGACCATAGGCAATCCACTGCAGTCGCCCCTAGAAATAGCTCCACAGGGCTGGCCTCCCTTCCTCCACTCTCAGGCCCTGCCTTGCCCCCAGCATCGACCGCACACCTCCCCGCAATGGGAACACAGCCCTTTCCAAAGATGGCCACACCAGCCCCAGGCTTTGTGGAGACCCACCAAGGTCTGTGTCTGCCCCCTGCTGAACCTCCAGCCTCCACAGCAGAGGGTCCTGTCAGTGCCCCACCCAGTGTCTGCAGGTCAGTCTACTGCCGCATCCTGCAGAGTGACAGTTGTGGTTATTTATGCCACCTTATATAGAGGGATAGCAGAGCACCTCGTATGTCTATCAGAAAGTGATATAGGTAGGGTGTTTTGTCTCATATGAGAATAATTCAGTGCCTGTCTCGATACAGGATCAGTATTTCAATGCAAGATATATTTTAAGCAGCTAATAATTTGATGTTTGATTCATTGAGCTAGGGGTAGGGGACACCTGATACAAACTTTCATTGGGCTTACAACACTTGCAGAAACAAGACTATGGATTTGAGGAGAGATAGGAACAGACATGGAATAGATTTAAGATTTGATTTTCATTTGAATCAGTGAATCGTTGGGCCCATAGATATGAGGCAAGTATTGATAGGGGCTGATTTACCTTTTTAGTGATCCTGACTGTGAAGGCCATCGCTGTGAGGGGAACGGGACATATGAGCACCAAGCCTATGATGGTGAGGAAAGCCAGGATGAGGACAGCTGCTCTGAGCACAGCTCCTCCACTTCCACCTCCACCAACCAGAAGGAAGGAAAGTACTGTGACTGCTGCTACTGCGAGTTCTTTGGCCATGGCGGGGTAAGAAATACACAAATTTCACATGGAAATTTACTTGTTAAGTCACCACAGGTGTGTAGATAACAAGTTGGGCAAGTTGACTTGAATTTCCTGAAAGTTTCGCCCTCTGGCACAACTTTTGACATCCAAACTGTACTCCAAAGTGAATACAGTCTTGACAGTAAATAATTTTTGTAGAAATGGATCCACTTTTAAGAATTTTATGTATTTGCACTTGCTATTTTTAGAGCAATTACTCAAAATTCCAGTTACTCAATTCCTTGTGCTTTGTTGGATTTTAATCCTGTCTCAAATTTTTTTCAATTTCAAATTAAAATGTTTTGTAGTGAATTGTACTAAATGTGTTGTGTTGTATTGAATTAATTCCATTCAGTCTTGATAATCCAGAAAAATAAAAACTGTGCTTACGATACAGGTTACTGAAAAATATTTGGTTGCTTACCTGGCAAAAGTAAAATTCCTTCAGAAGCTGGCATTAATTGCTCACATCATCCTCATTTTGAATCCCAATCCCAGCCCCCAGCTGCTCCTACCAGTCGTAACTATGCAGAGATGCGGGAGAAGCTGCGCCTGCGTCTGACCAAACGGAAGGAAGAGCAGCCCAAGCGTGAGGAGCAGCAGCCAACGCTGGAACGAGACGGAGGGGTAGAGGACCACAGGAGGGTAGAGGACCTGCTCCAGTTCATCAACAGTGCAGACAATAAGCCTGCCTCCAGCTCTAAGGCAGCCAAACGGGCCAGGCATAAACAAAAGAAGGTAACTGCCCCCCTAAACGCTTCAGAAACCTTTTTAACAAGATCACCCAGTTAGTATTTAAATCACAGCAAAGCTTTAACTCTGTGTGTCTGTGTCTCAGATGGAGGAGAAGGCACGTCTGGAGGCAGAGGCCCGTGAGAGGGAGGAGCAGCAGTTGCTGGAGGAGCAGCAGCGGCGGCAGCGACAGGAAGAGGAAGAGGCAGAACTCCAAAGGGAACTCCTCCGGCTGCAGGAATTGCAGCATCTCCGTGCTGCCAAGAAGAAAAAGAAAGAGAGAGCTAAGGAAAATACTGCTCCCCCTCAAAACAACCCACAGCCCCTGAAACAGACGGCTCAGAACGTTCTAGAAAACCTTCAGAACGGCAAATCGCAGCTCCTCCAAACCCTCATCCGCCTCCCTGACCACAAGGAGCCAAAATTTGACCCTGCACCCCGGTTCAACACACAGCACAGCCCAAAAAGCACCAGTGACAAGGTGCTTGCTACTGAAACTACCACCCTCAGCTCTCCAGCCGCCCTCCACAATGGCACGTCTTCAGTTCAACCTGAGGTTAACAATAAAGTTAAGGCCAAGCAGTCTGCCAAGACACCCGCTTGTGAGGCTGTTGTAAAGAAAGCTCCAGAGACGGCCAAGTGCTCAGACATGCCAACCAAGCTAGCGAACGGCACCGCCACTACACCAGACACCAAAGCAACACGAACCAGGGCTGCAGAGGCCCTGGCCCCCCTCCCAACCACTGAACCCAGGAAGGAGGAAAGGAGTAACAACAGTGGCAGCAGCGGAAAGAGGCAGCAGCAGCAGCAGCAGCAGACCCAAACCCAAATCAAGGAAGAGAGAAGAAGTCCACCCATGTCCAACCCCTCCCCATCTCCCCCTCCAGCCTCCCAATCTGAGCAGACCCAGCAGAATGGCAAGCCTCCCAGCGCCGAGTCCCCACAGCCCAAGGGCAAGACCAAAAAGAACAAGAAGAAGAAAGGGGACAAGATGAACAACTCAATAGGTTGGTATGATTATGATCCACAATCATACATGTGGAAAATTTGGTCGTTTTAACTGCAAAACAGTAGTAAACAGTAACATTACATCCAGCATGGGTCCCTTTGGACTAGACATATGCCAAAGTCTTCCACAAGCCCTCATCATTAATAAGCATACGTAAAAAGCTTAAAGACAGATGCTGTAAATAAAAAGCATATTGTGACGCAGTTTTGGGTGATAACAGTGTCAGTAATTACCGTAAATTTCCCTGTGATTTTTTAAAAAAAATAATACCAGCCTGATACTCATTTACAGCAAAATCAGTTTTTGCAGTATTACAGTATTACCTCACCAACTTCCTCTTGAGAACTGGAGGATAATTTGGGTTATTTTCAAGCTGGGTTTAATTTCCTTGTTTTGCAGACATAACAGTGCACAAAATTTCAACACTTCACTGTAAAACTACCTGCCATCCTACACACACACACACACACACACACACACACACACACACATACACATACACTAACAAATCATTGTAAGGTAATGATCATGTTTTTGATGACAGAATTATTTATTTGAAATATTGTGTAAGGAATTTCATTAGCATATTTTTCCAAAAATGATATCGAGCAATTTAGATTTAAAGTGTTTATTAAAGCCTCTATAGGCAAGACTGTTAAGGAAAAGTACGTCTTTGATTGATAATTCATCGTGCCTATTAACCCTTATTTATCTAAATGAAATTCTCATGTTGGTTGAAAACTTGGTTAGTTCGATTGCCCGTCTTCTCCCTTCCTGCATGCCAGGCTGGTAAACATGAGCAGGTCGTGTACAGTGTACTGCCACCAGTTTACTTTGCAGTGGTGTCCAGTGTTGCTTTGCTTTATTTCAAATTTATAGTGGTTCTATATATTTACTGTTTGTCACATGGCATGTGTAGCCACCTAGAGGTGAATTTGCACACTGTCAAAATAAGGTATAAACTTGTGTTTGGGGTCCTGTGTCATTGGGAATTTGTAAAAGAAAACTGAACAAAAGGCAAATGGGCTGAGATTTTAGTTGTTATGAAACTTTGTGTTTTTATTGACAATAGTATTGTATTTGCTTGATGTTTTCTACTTCCACATATCACATTTGCAATAAGAAGATATAGTCACACTGTTAAAGATACAATGGTCCAAGGATGAAATTTGTTAACACAGAAATATTGGTGTTCTCCTCTTTCATTGACATGGACATTCCTCTAACAAGATTGTGACTTATGTGCATGGATGAAATTTTATGAAATTTGTTTAGGTAGATTACCCAACTGGACACAAATATTTAAAAATTCATTTGTTTATAGTGGTCATGTCATCCAATATACGTTTTTTTTTTTCACAGCAGCCATTTTGACAAAAAATAGCAGGGTAAACACGGTTGTCACTAATAACGCTGATGAAAGCTCTGTTCCATTTAAGTATATCTATCCTTTTCCACTGAGCCACCATGAACACCATCAACATGGACCAGAACCTTGATTAAAGTCATTAGTAACATCTGCGTTTACCCTGCTATTTCTTGTCAGAATGGCTGCGGTGAAAAAGGGATTTACACACAATATGCTGCACTTAGAAAGGCACATGGCAAGAGTACAATAGATTGCTCTTTAAGTTTTAAAGGTTGTTCTTAAGCTTCATGTGTTAAATGGTTGCTATAGCGTCACCATCCACATGTTGGCACCGCATCACAGTATGCTTAATTTATGATCCCACTCACCCTAATAAACATGCACTATATAATTTTTAAATATATTGGAAACAGCAGTTATTTTCATGGGTGTGTTTTATTTTAGATGACGTGTTCCTGCCCAAAGACATCGATCTGGATAGTACTGAGATGGATGAGACTGAGAGGGAAGTGGAATATTTCAAAAGGTATGTGTATTGTGGTAACACATTTTGCAATGAGACACGATGGGACACTTCTGAAATATTTTCAGGCGTTTATTTTTTTTATTTATTTTTTTTTTAACATTGAGGTGTTCAGCAGAGTAATCGCTTTCTGTCTCTCCAGGTTCTGCTTGGACTCTGCCCGGCAGACCCGTCAACGGCTTTCCATCAACTGGTCAAACTTTAGTTTGAAGAAAGCTACGTTTGCCGCACATTGAGGATGTTAGCGAGTGACTGTGTCAGGACGCAATCAGTACCCTAACAGCCAAACCCACCCCCACCCAACTGTTGTCCTCCCATCCCCTCTCTTCTGCTGTGTCCAAATCACACCCATGCTGCCTTGCTTTGTTCTTGTCGCTGTGTGATTTCACCACAAACCCATCTGGACTGATCCTCTTGCAGCACTAAGACATATGAAATGAAAAGACACACACACACACACAAAAAAAAAAAATCACAAAATGCTACTTTCTATCTGATTAATTTTCCTAGCGTGCTTGTGTGCTTTTAGTCTGAGTTGGGCATTTCTCTTGACTGAAAAAGCCAGGGTCTGAAATTATTTTCTTATATTGGCTTACCTGTAGTCAAAAGATGCTTACTATGTTTGGATGCCCCCCACCCCACCCACCCACCCGCCAAAAAAAAAGACACAATGGAAACAAAAAAAAGAGAAATGTGATGAATTAAAAGCTGTAATTGAGTTATTGTGGCTTACTATCCCATTGTTTCCAGTTGTCCCTTGCACGGCATCTCATCAACATAATTGACAAGGGAATGGGCTTGGTCAGCTGGTCTCCGCTCCCCCAACATGTTACTTCACAGAGGAGTGAGGCATAATACTTGACAATGTTCTTTTTTGGTTTTTCAGTTCTGTTTAACAAACTGTTGAGTAAAAGTGTACCAGTTACAGTTTTTGTTTTCTTTCTTTTTGACCTGTAGCCAGCTTGTATCAGAATACTTTCAGAATGAAAATGAAAAAGAACAATACTCACACTATCAATCTGTTATAGAGTGTATATTGTATTAACACTGAAGCCAAACTGGCTACTTTTTAACATATTGTTAAGTAATATTAAATCTTGTCTTTCTTTTTGAAAGATGGAATACAGTAGTATGGCAGGATATGTGTCTTGTGTCAACCCTTATTTCCTACTTGCAGTAGAAAGTGTCAATAAAGAATCTGGGCGATTAAAATGAACACACACACACACACACACACACACACACACACACACACACACACACACACACATCCAGATAATATAAATTAAATATAGAATGAATGAAGTCAGGAGATCTTCATCCCTTCTAGCATTCATAACTAAAGGTGGATTCAGCTGTTCATCACGGTCATGCCCATAAGAGACTGGTGAATAATCCTGGGTCCTGTGGAGGGAGTGTTATCACATTACCATCAGTGTTGCTCCTTTGCAGGTTTGCAGCCACACAAGAGTGCAGAGTGAGTCACACCTTCAGTACACACACGTTCCTTCTGGGAAATCGAGCAATTGACAGTCATAATTGATCTGTAAGGCCACTACAACTGAGTCATGTGGATCGTAATGTTCAGTTTCATTTGCGAAGAACATAAAGAAAATGATGTAGCTGCCATCGGTCTACTTGAGACATTTACATGTAGCTCTTTTTAATATATACACATGAAACTCGAGGGAAAATTGCTTTGTGACAGTTACGAAATCAAGTGCATTCCCTCCGGGTAAAATGTACATGAAATGAGGTCAGGTTATGACTTATCTAGATGTAGATGAGTTACCACACACCCTTCACTCTGATCTGTAACGTTACTGTGTCAAGACAAGGTGCACATTTAGCTGCATTAAAAAAGCTTTCATTTGCTCTGCTATATTTTTCCACCAAAACAAGATTTTGTTTTAACTCAAGGGCAAACATAACTAGAAGCATAAGAATGTGTTTTTGATAAATGATTGAGGTTTATCTATGATCTCTGAGCCCTCTTCTGCCACATACCAAGCTAGAAATGCTGTACATGGTTACCTATAATGGGTAAAGAAGAACACTCCTCTTCAACCTTAATTTGTAATTGATTTTTGTATCTAATCCAATAATCACATTTTCAGTTATAGCATGGTAGGGTTGCACTAGCACAGAATATGTTAGTTCTCTTTCTTACAGTGAAGAAAACAGTTAAAAAATGTACTACGTTGTCATGACAAATATTCTTCATATGTAAAATAGTGTTATACTGCACCTGATGAATAGCTTGATATGGTGTCATTTTTGATAGTCTACCCCGATCTAACCAAAGCATTATATCTAGTATAGCCTTGTGAAGGATGTCTTTTTGTTGCAGTGAAAAAAGTACAGTATTTTAGTACAGCCAGCTGAAAGCCAAATGAGTTACGTGCCAGAGGAAGTGAGTTACAGTGATGATCTCCACGGTGACTGCTTCCTCTTAACTTTTCCAAGAGCAACAGTTTCTTAAAACCAAGGGATTTCACTATGAAAAATTACCACTCTTACAAATTTGGCCCACAAGAGAAATGTGGGAAATGCACAGCACACACAAGACAAAAGGTTTTGGTTTGTGCGAGCCACCGCAGCAGATATGAGTCATGGTTTATTTCAGGTATTAATGAATGTCTGGCTGTTTGTATAGTGCGCTCACTGTCTGTCCCCAGTGATGTAATATTGGAGCTATCGAATTTAGGCAAACGGCTTACAAAACTAGGCAAGTCCAAAAAAAAAAAAAACGAAACAAACTAGGTTTATGGTTATGAGACAACATCCAAACATCACAGATTCTGTGTTTTGACCTTACAGGTTATACACCTGTTTGCCATTGCAGATACACGTGGAAATCTTCAACTTTTCCTCTTATTTAATGGTGGTTGGGTTTGATAGAAGACCATATATATATGAAGACAAATCTAATAACCAGGAAATCTAAAACCCAGGAAATACGCATGCCCTTTGTTGTCCTGGTGATGAATTAAAACACAATAGTGCTGTGGAATCTAGTGCACACAGGGCAGGGTCTGACAATGACAGGGGTGAGTGCCAATAGGATTATTAGAAGGGATAAGAGCTGCCTGTAGCTTGTAATCAGAAGGCTGATCTTTTCATTGTCAACTGCCTGGAGCGCTTCAGGATCACATACACTTCCACAGAGGGGAAACCCCCCATCTTTTCCTGGCTACACTCAACCACTGTGTTTTTGACGGCCAGCACGCAGGACGTCCGTATCAGAGAGGCTAACAAAAGCAGTCAGCATTAATACCAGCCGCCTCACCTCACCTCACATACAGCACCTTAAAATGGTCTGCTTTCTTAGTCAAAGGCTGTTTTCAAATAAACCGGAGAACGTCTCCATTTTTGGGAATTCCCTTGTGATGATGGGAAATTCCCATTCTTTTTGGATACACATGAGATTAAAGGCCAAATCTATCCATTCTGTATCTGTCTGGATAAGTGTCAGACTTAAGTTTTCCCATTCTGTGAAGTATTCGACAGCCACCTCCTGATGCTTTGAAACCTGTTCTCAACAGGAACTAGTTTACCACTATCACTTGACTTTTCTTATTAACTCATGCCTTTGTTTCGCAGAAAAGTTCCCTGACACCGGGGTGGGGATGTGTGTGACCTATTTTTTCCACTCTGCTGGGTGGGTAGTGCATTTTTGTGTGTGGATGTGTGCTCAGATATAGACCCTGTAGTAGAAGTGTAGGTGTGTGCTGGTGGGGGAGAATCCCCACCATGGCTTTTTAGGGCCTTCTGTGTGCTTTTATCAGCGCAGATGCGTCAATGGCTGTCCAATAGCAGAGCTACTACAGTTGCCCTTTAGAGATAAAATTCATTGACAGTTCCATTCATTGAATGCGGCTTTTGAGTGCTTTCATAAACTGGAGCCAGACTGGTGTGTATGCAAATGAGTAAGTGAGTTGGGAACTAATTCAGCCACAAATATCTTTCCCAATCTGCTGATGAGTAAGTGAGCATGTGATGCCCTAGGTCATTTTGAGACTTAGTGACTTGAGCACCACACTAACTTTGAAACCTCTGAACTTCTGTCTGTTTATACAGCCAGTGCCTTGACACCATTTTGTAGGGTTTCAACACTTCCTCTGCTAAAGGTAACCAGAATGTGTTACGGGGACAAAGGCGCAATGCCTCTGAAATCTTCATATAAAGAGCAGCTATTATTTTGCTTAACACATCAGTAAATAATATTTGCTTAGAAAATCAGTTTTTTTTTCTGCCTCATTGAATCTCATTTTCAGATTTGAAATAATGGCCTGACATCCAGAATCGGCCTGTTTCTTTTAATCAAACGTAAGTGGCATACTGTAGGCAAATGTGCAGCTATCTCATCAGGTAAAATGGCATAAAAGACAGAGACACAAAAAGAGCTGCTTGCTGTTTCATCTGCGTCTTCTCTATACACCGTAACTGCCTACTTCCTTTTTTACAGGGGATGTCCAGCTTCCTGTGCTTAAAACCAAACCCATGACAACTGATTCATAACCTGTTGTGCTTTATGTCAAAGTGATACTTCTAACTTCAGACTGACGCGAGAACTTTTTAGTCACCGCCTGATCCAATAGCAGTTGTTGGGGTCTGGATGTAACTCGATCTAGTGCCTCCATGGTCTTGTCAGTACCCTTGTAGTATTCACTTCAGCCACACAACAGCTGGGAATCTGGCTGTCACGGTACAGCGTGCCCATTCAGGCTATGCTGGGAAGGGGTTTTCCACTGTGCACACATACACACGTGACACCAATGGACACACACACACACACACACACACACACACACACACACACACACAAGCTAAGTAGGACCAACATTTCAGCGGTTTGTCTATGATCTATGGTTAGAGCTTGAGACCGAGGAACATAATACACCGCACAATAGCAAAACACGTATTAACACAACATAAATCATCATGTGATCAAGTGTGGATAAACAACAATCTTTTATTATAAAAATATTCTATGCAAGCTCAAGAAAAAAAAAAATAACAGGAACAGCACCCAATTTAAAAAAGCAATTTGTCAGTTCAGATGGCATCTCTACATACACTGTTTCAAATAGTGTATCGCAAAACTTTTTTTTTCTTTTTTTCCAGATGCTGTGTGTTTGACTGCTTGACCCCAAAAGCTTACCCTTACGGACAAAACATGATCCTGTTAAATGAAAATGGTGAAAAAGGCACTTTTTTTTTAATTTTTACATTGCACTGTAAGGAGTTGCCTTTTTGCGAAAAAGTACTTATGTGAAGAGAATAAATATTAATATAATACTGTGATATATTTTCATTCCATTATTAAGAATACATAATTTACAGACAAGAAACATGTAAAGCTCAATCAAAAAAAAAACCAAAAAAAACACAATAGCACCAAATTGTCAACCAGACGTCTAGATCCAGATAAGAAGCTTATGCATCACAAATCTCTACGATCAGTTTTTGGCTAAAAGTCAAAGTGCAACAGGTTTGATAATTTGATGCAAAGTTGAGGTATATGACATTCATATATTGCATTGACATCCACTTTGCCACAAGTACAACCCCTTGCCTCGCCACACAGAGCACAGCATTCAAAAGAAACTATACTTGGGCTAAGAGAGGCACGATGAAACCAGGGGAACTCTGGGATGTACAATTCTGTATCGTGATCTACAAAAACACATTACATGGACTAGTTTAAACTGTAGTCAAGTCTTTCTGAATCAAAAACGTTTCTCTGACATGTAGTGCTGTTCTTCAGTGTTCGGTTATTGTCAGCAACATTGAATTGTCTTATTATCCAAACGGGGGTTGTACCACTCACAACTTGGCGCACTCTTCGCAATGATTCAGGTACTCGGCTGCATCCCTGTCGTCGAACGTGGTGAGGCATCTCGGGCACTGTAGCTCTGACAAGCCTTGACATTCATTCCAGGCCAGGTTTGGCGTTGTTGCTGCCGCGGGTTGTTTCGGCGGCTCCACACCGGTTCTCCTCAAGTGTTCTGCAGAGTCTTTGTGCCGCCTGGAAGTGATTCTGTGTCCAATGTGGACGCGACACACAGGTGCGGCATCTCGGTTCTCTCTACTTGCACCCTGGACACAAAAAAAAAATCATGCGGTTATTACACGATTGCATCGGCCGGCAATTATGAGAAGGTGGGCTAACTGATAAAAAGAACTGAAAGTGACTGGATGCACTCTGTCCACCAAAATGAAGGGCTGTTGTCTCACCTGTTTGTGCAGCTGCTGCTGCAACTGAATAATCTCGTCCTTCAGGTCTTGGATGCGGCCCTGTGCTCTCTCTCTGTCAGCCCGCTCTGACTTAAAGTCCTCTGTGTAGATGAGAACCTGAGGAAGGATAGGCAGATTTGAGTTAGTCTCTCTGAGTCAAGAAAACTGAGTCTCTTGACTCAGTTTTTCATATTTGTCTAAGTGACTGACACAATGGATCACTATATCTTATGCGAATAAAGCTTACAAAACAAACTGCATGTGTAATTGTGAGTTAAGCGCAGAGGAAGGCACTGACCTGCTGCTCCAGTGTCTGAATCCGCTCTTGGTCTCGCCTCCTTATCTCATCCACTTCCCGGCCCAGCCTCACACACTCGCTCATCTTCTCCTCCAGCAGGCCATTCAGCCTGGAAATCTCCTGATGAAGCAATCCGCTGCTGACGGGGCCCAGACCAGACACCAAGCCTAGCCCGGCCCTGTGCTCAGGCCCCGCTGCTCCTGGACCAGAACTGGACATGATGCGGGTGCTGGTCTCCTTCAGCCTCTGACATAACCCTCGAACATATTCCTCCCTGCTGGAATCATACTTCTGCCATTTAGCATTCAGACTTTCCACCTAAAAGGAAGAGTTGAAACAGAAAGCTGGGTTAAACCTTATGAAATAGCTACATTTTCAGTATTATGCTCTCAGGGTCCAACTCAGTTATCAGATTTTCTATAGATATACAAACATAAAAATATAGCATGTGCTTTACATCATATTTATCAACTTACATATGCCACTCGCTGCTTTAGCTGATGATTCTCCTCCTGAAGTTGGCAGATCTGAGCATTGACAGACTCCGTCATCTATAATAAAATATGGAAAAACAAGTTAAAACAAGCCCATCCTCAAAAATAAATAGAAAGAAACAGCAATGCACTCTGTGTTAAGAGAACACACATGAGATTTAAACCAGTCTTCTATACATATATACATATATCTGTGTGAGCACTTAAACACAGGCAGCCACTATGGCCAAGGTGTTACCCACCTCTCTGGCTTTCTGTTGCAGTGGCATCTCCTCCACTGCTCCTCCCTTCTTCTCTCTCTCCAGCCTGGCCAGCAGCTCCTGACACACCTTTACTGTGGCACCCAGCTGGCCGCGCAGCTGATCGGCCTCCTCGGCCAGGGAGTTGCAGAGCACGGCCCTGGTGGCCTCGGCCCGGTCTCGCTCCTCCAGGGCAGAGCGCAGCCTCTGGATCTCCTGATCCTTCTCATGGTCCGGCTGACACCTGACGCTCTCCAGCTCCCTCTCCTTCTCTTTGAGCTGCACACGCACCCTCTGGATCTCCTGGAGGAGAGACGTGATTTGCCCTTGAGCATATCATATTGTTGGGAGGGGAACACTTTTTTTTCAGAGCAGGGTTGTTGTTTTTTTTCCTTCACATCACATGAAGGATATAGTCACGGAAGCCCACAGCATACCACAAAAAAAAAAAAAAAAAAAAAAGCCTACTTTTACTTTTGTTTACCTTTTCTTTCAACCATACATTTTAGGAACAGTCCTTATTCTATATGGCCTCTACACACTAATAATTGAAAATACATATTCAATAGAGAATTCAAACTCAAAAAAGACATTATACTAACCTACCCAATTCAAGTAAATGACCCTCAACAGGGGAATAAAAGAATATCACTTCAATATTCATATGAAGGCTTATAAACTTGTTATATTTTATACTGCCCATGGCAAAAAAAAAAAAAAAAAAAAAAAAAAAAAAATCATGCAGGTGTTAATAGGGTAGTAATATCCTTTTAAAACGTATTACATAACTTCTGCAGTTTTTGGGCGGTAAAGAACATTGGACATCTTAAAAGATAAAGTGAAGTTTTTTATTTTTATTTTTATTTAGCTTATCATTAAGTTGGGGCCAGTGTAAAAAATACAGTAGGCTTTGCACTCACATAGAGCAGAGTTAGTGTACTTTCCAGTGTGCAAACTTGTAATCTCAGCTTTGTTCAGCTGCCAAATGATCAAAGCTGCTGCCTTCTGCCTTTTGTGTACAAAATGTAATACCTAGTAGGGAATAAACTATGAAATCTTACTCACTTGTTGGCTGATTTCTGCCTGGCGAGATGCTTTGACCTCTGCTTCGTTTCTCTTTTGTTTCAGTTTGCAGATTTCTTTACACAAGCTCTCCAACAAAGACTTGGACGGCCCGAGGACCACAGGATCGTTATCCTCCACACCGATGCAGATCCTCTCATATCTCCCCAACTTGGCCTTTAAATCTGCAATTAAGTTGTCCTTCATGTAGATTTGCTTGTTCAAAATGTCAATCTCTTGACGCGTTTCGTGATACATCGTATTCAGCGTGTTGTAGCTCCGGATTTTGTCTTTCAGCATGTCGGTATCCATGTTTAGACAATTGACGCTATCCATTGCAAGCTTCGCAGATATGACACAAGATCAACTTTTAATAATCCAGCATTTGACGTCTCTGCTCTGGCGTTAGGTCTTCAGACATGGACCGAGCATAGCAACTGTGTTGGAGCTGTGGCGCACCAGTCTCGACGATAATATTTCCGACACTTCTGGGGATTTCCTAGGGGACTTCCCCACGTACTTTTTGAGCTTCGTCAAATTGAGCCCTGCCTGCTCTGAGCGATTCACCATCGCCCATCACTGGCAGGCGAAAGGTTTTATATTAGCACAAATGGAACAGACGCACAAACATACATATCATAAGTGCAGGCAAAACAGTCCCTGTGTTACTCAAGAGATGAAAAACTAAAAGCAGCACTGCCCTCGGTTGCCTTCACAAACTCCTTCCTCCAAGGGTCGAAGTCATAAATGCGACTCACTGTGCGTTCACGTGCTTTTGCATGGAAATAATGACAAAAGTAGGCTAGTTCCTGTAAAACAGCAGTTTCTGCGAAGAGGATAAATTGTGTATTACTTTTCCAAGGCATTTACTAACTAAATAAATACGTTTTAAAATGTAGCCGCTTGTGCGCCGCAACTTAACAATAAAAATATAGATGTGCCTCGGAATTAATCATTTGTATTAAATGACAAACAATGATTAAGCCGTAACGACACAATAGGCGACATCACTTTTCCCATCAATTGTTCACATGGTCTCCAAAGGTTCCCCTTACACGTCACATCTGGGCAACTTGGGTATTAGAGAAAATTCCCCCTTTCCCAATCATTTTGCTGGGCTGCACATCTCGCCTTAAGTCGCAATGATGGTATTTCCGACAGTGTGTGAAGGCAGCACAAGCGCAGGGTTTATGACATGAGCCTGACTCCTTGGATATGGGCTCCCAGCCGCTCCTGCATCTCAAACCTCTTCCGGAGGTTGGTTAATTTTTTTTCTTTTCATTTCTTTTCTTTTTTTGGCCCTAAGGTGTGTATCAGCTTCACAGTTTTCTGTCTTGAGTCAACTACACTGTCTTTCCAGATTTAGACAGAGCTGCGAAGTCACGGCCACGCCCATGCAAGAGCGGCGTGGAGGAGGAAGAGAAGGAGGAGGAGGAGGGGGAGGGAGATTTCATTTGAAGCTTTGAGTTAAATGTCCAAACTAATACATGAGTCGGAGGCTGCCGATAATGGTGACACGGTCCTTTCTTCTGAGGAATCGGCGCGACAGTGGCTAAGATGATGTTACTCAAATATGGTCACATCTGGAGCAATAAATTACTGCCACCAAACCTCAGCAATTACTCACTTATTTTACAGTAGGATTACAATAATACACTGCCCCAGTATTATATGCAATCTTTAGTGTCTTGTTTATATTACGTTGCCACTGTAGCCTAATAGGCTATTGCCATCCTAGTGAATTAGTTTTGCTTTAATTGTAGACAGTCCAAGAAATGAACATATGATTAGTCTCCTATTGTAATAACAATGTTCCTTGGTTCTTTTAGAAGACTATAATCAATAACGCCAGTTCACCAATCTCTCAATCAATCAATAGATCAAAATCGATAATAAATCGACTAATGCAGTCAAGTTTTCCCGATTGATTTTAGCACTCAGAGTAAAACTGCACTGATGGTGTTGTATAGTCTGAGTTATAGCATCATGCCTATGAGAAATATGGAAGAATTAATGCCTATAAAAAGAAATACCCGTGTAGCGGTAGTACTGTAAAACTAAAGAAATGAGTCGTGTTCAGAAATAAACTTAAATTTAGATCACTAAAAAAGCCTCATTGTTAAGGGATGTTGTGGTGCAGGTGGCATTTCATTAGTACAGGGGAGTTTCTTCACAGGCGGGTTAACTCCATGAGGTTATGCTTTCATTTTCAGTGCCAATCATCAGTCTTTCAAGATGGTATAGATTATATATGATGAACTATGATGAACTATTGATCATCGCGTAATTATAGTAAGAAAACAGCTCCCATCATGAGAACTCGTGTCTTCTTGGGCACAAATTGGCCCCATAGTTTTGTCACCTATAGATGTACATAATGACAGCCCATTGTAACATCACTACATAGTTTACAGGATGTAGAAATATGCACAGTTGGATTTTCCCATGATCAGATGACATAATGCTGCTGCATGACTTATAGCATACTCCTTGTTTTCCGCTGGATCCTCAGCTACACGTTTGCACTGCTTCATGAAAACATTTCGGCTGGGTGGACCTACAGCAGACATGATGTCACTGTGGTTACAATATACATTGGTGTTGTATCCACAGCCGCTGACGCTCTGCTTGATGCTTTTGGTGGTTGAGGTCGTTGCTAAACGAACTTGCGGAATGATTCATGTTGCAATAGATTTAGCAGCCCACTGCCACACTCGTGACGAACACGTTAATGTAAATAAAAGCCAAAAAAAAAAAAAAAAAAAAGTGTTTATTAATTTATTTGTTTATTTACTTACAATGGCTGTCTCAAAATTCCACGCAGGTACAGAACAGCCTTCATAGGCCTTCCCGCTCAGAAACCTCAGCAAACTGTACTAAATGTGTGTTTTGGATGAAAAGAAAAAAAAAAAAAGAAAAAAAAAATAGGATCAGTGTGACCTTTTGTGGAAAATCAGTTTTAATGATGCCACTGAATTTTTTTTCTCGGGAAATAAAAATGTGTGAAGGCATAATAGGATTGCAGCAGTTAACGAAAGCAACGATTTGAGAATAAATTGTGAGTGTACGAAAAAAAGGGAATAAAATAAAAGGGGGTGCTGTGGCGGGTGATTGCTTTAATTCCATGACCTTGTGTTGTCACTCTCTTCCAATAGATGGCGCTATTAAATTAACAATAAATTTAATTCCTACCTTTTAGTTACTTTGGACGATGGAAATAAGGCTGTTCTGGGGGTATTTATAACTGGAATGTCTGCTCACCCGAAGCTAGAAACATACAAATACATACAAATAATACAGCTGTTCAGGATAAAGCCACTCTTATGTCTGGCTTTAATTGTCTCCCGCACTGAACAAATTTCCAGAAATGTGGTCAGACTTTTTTTATTTGCCTTCAGGTTTGTGTGAGGAGCCATTTCAAACATTTAGCTGACATTTATGCTTATTTATCGCTGAAAACTTTATACAAGAATAAAACACAATATTTGATATTTACAGAGTAATACTCCCAAAAAAAAAATACTTTACATTGCACACATACACACAAAAGAGTGATTATTATTCGCGCTTACCAAGGTATGCTCATTCACTTATAATTATTACCAACAGAAAATCTGATAATTCATAACTGATATCTCATAAACCAGGACATGAAACTGTTCATGGAGAAAACACGAAACTCATCAAATGACAGGATGAAGTTGCAATCCAAAACTACATAATCAACCTTAAAATGAGATATGAATGAAGTAGAAAAATATTCCATTTATCATACTGTGTTATAAAAGTCGGCTATGCAGTGCAGTATTAAGGCTCAAGTACAAAAAAAAAAAAAAAAAAAAAAAAAAAGATTACCAAGAATATATCAAACATAATGCTGAACAGGCAGAGAATATAGCCAGCTATCTCTCATTTTTGCTTGAGAAAATGATACAAAAACACAAACATGGTCTTGTCTTTGAGCATGACACTATGTCACAAAATCACTCACCAATATGCAACTTAACATGTATCCATCTTTGTAACTGTGTCTGCAGAACAACGACAGAACTAACTTCCCAAATGGAAACAAATACTGCTTATGTATTTGCAAGACTCTCATCACTCCCCCTTAATTATCCAGCAGAGCTTTTCTGTTTCTGGTGTTTGACATGAATGCTTTTATTATGAAGTCTTATCTTAATCTGTGAGGGCCCTCTGCTTCTTGCCTCATTCTGTAATGTGGTTCATTCCTGAAGCCAATACTGGAGTACTGATAAGAGCTTGAACACTGCTGAGGGTCAAAGCAAGGAATCACTGTTGCTTTAACTTTGTTAAAACAATGAGGCATCCCTTACTAAAAAGAACAGTAATCCTGTAATTTTTTTTCAGAAGAATACCGCAAAACTTTATGTCTAATGATGCCATATGAAATAGAAAAAGCCGTGAAACACAGTAATATCATTATAAACTCACAATACACCTTTTTCACAGCAGCTGTTTTGACATGAAATAGCAGGGTAAACAGAGATGTTGCTAATGACATAAATGAAGGCTGGGCTCCTTTAGGGTCTAGCACAGCCAGGGTCCTGGTTATTGTTTATTCTGGCTCACTGGAAAGACTCAGCAATGATTCATTAGAATGGAACATTATTTTATGTCATTTGTAATACATGTGCTTACCCTGCTTTTTGTGTCATAAAGGCTTCTGTGAAAAGGGTCTATTGAGTACAACAGACAAACTCTATCCCTACAGGAATAATGTAGTTACTTATCCTAGACTGCACCTACTTATGATTTGCTGGCTTTCATTCTAGCCATCTAATCACCTGTGATGTCAAGTGAATGTAATTAACTGCAATTAACTGGAAGGTAGGATAGAGAACCAGCAGTATTTTTGGGCCTTGGAGACCAGGATTGAGAGCAAGTGGTACAGAGATAAAGGTTATGGAGGTTATGAAGGAGTCAAGTTAAAACTCATCTCTAACAGTGACATAAACAGGTGTTTTTCTTTCAGCACTGCAGCTTGCGGATGCTGCGGGAGATCCTCTTAAACTCACGCTGGCCCCTCTGCCAGCGCTTCAGCGAGGTGATGACCAGATGGCCGTCCATCTTCTGGCCCATGACCAGGTAGGCAGCGTTGATGTCGTTCATCTCCTCACAGACACACTGCAGGCCGTCCCGCAGCCACAGCACCGTCTTCCTCAGGTCGCGCTCGGTCACACCGTTCAGCTTGTAAATGGTCTTGCTCTTGGTCTCTGGCACAATCTTGGTGTCCCCGTTTATGTAGGAGATCTCCTTAACTTTGATTTTCAGAGCTTGTTGGGGGAAGATGGAAAGTAAGAAATGAACATTGTGATGCTTTTCAGAAATACTTTATATGCAGGGCCTCTTACACTTTCTAAAATGGAAGACCCTCGTCTGACAAGGGTTTGGTCAAGGGACTTATTACTCATCAGCTCGTACATATTCTGCAGAAATGTAGCGATGAGCCCACATACTTTGCTCCAAAAGGTTGTCTTTTAATTGATCATATTGATGTCATGTTTTCCTAAGTTACCCCTGCTGAGATCATTTTTGTATTTAGATATGTTTAAGCACAGAATTACACACTGTAGGTGGGGAGATAACAGTGGGGGTAGTGAAACCTCCAGTAAAAACAGTCATTACATTCTTTCATTTTGCTGCAGTCTAGTACATGAAGTAGGCGTAACAGTGTTTAACCTACTCCTCATTTTGCTGGAGAGTCCCTGGAATCCCCTTAAGGACCCCCCCTCCTGGGGTCCCTGAGTCTCACTTTGGGAACCACCAGTCTGACTAAATAAGTGGGTGGACTTACCAAAATCATTTTTGCAGAGGTTGTCAACAATTTCATTGTCATTTTCATCCCTCTCCTTGCAAGCATCACAGACTCTGGGCACTAAAACAAAGATAAGACTTCATTAATGGAAACAGTGACTGCTAAAACCAAGACAGCGGGTTTCATGTTAAACTGGCTTACAACAGAAACAGGGAGCTTATCCAGTTCACTGACACTGTTCTGTGGCCCTCTATGCATAATAAAATATACAGTGTGCACAGTGTTTCTTATAATTCCTCTTTTATTCCCATGTCATAAATTGATGAGTGCGTATGGAAAACCCATGCAGTTTACAGCACTTATTACCCACTAAGGGTTAATATAGGATACTTCATTATGGAGCTAATAAATCATTCCTCAAAATTTGGTATAAAAAGAATTTGTACCCATATATTTGGGGATTTGCTTTTACATCACATTTAAGGCTTTTTTAGACTTGAAGTACTGTCGACGCATGCAGGTTGACTTTGCAAATAAAAAAGTGAAGTGACTTGATCACAAACCCGTACTCTCTGTGGTGACTGGCACAAAGTTCTCGATGCCCGCAGGCGGGATGCACAGGTCATTGTCGAGAGGAAAGCGGCTGCAGTCCAGCATGTCCGGCCAGGGGAAACCAAAGGCGGACATCACAGGTGCGCAGCCGTGTTTGACGCTTTCGCACAGAGACCTGCACGGCTGGATGGGCTCGTCCAAATCGTCCAGACACACAGGGGCGAAAAGGGAGCAAAGGAACTTTCTGGTGTCGGGATGGCACTGCTTCTGAACCAGCGGAATCCAAGACGAAGCTTGCTGCAAAACTTCATTCATGGTTTCGTGTCCGAGCAGGTTCGGGAGGCGCATCTCGGTGTACTCTATGTCGTGGCACAGGAGGAGGTTTGCAGGTATGGG
This sequence comes from Myripristis murdjan, assembly GCF_902150065.1. Lineage (NCBI taxonomy): Eukaryota > Metazoa > Chordata > Actinopteri > Holocentriformes > Holocentridae > Myripristis > Myripristis murdjan. The sequence continues at coordinate 27,529,208 of NC_043980.1, forward strand.
CTTGCAGTTGTTCTTTTTGTAGAATAATTCATGTTGGCCAAAATTGTACAGTCCGTGGATAGCTTCCATGCACGACGGTAATGTCATCACACATAGCACTATGAGAATAATGCCACTCATTTTTTGGAGATGTGTAAAAGTAGTAAAATATGAACTTGGGGCGTTCAGCCGCTGTTGAGCATCCGTCAGTGTGGAGAGAGCCTGCGTCTGTCAGTGGCCAGGTCCTGCTGGTACAAGAGGTTTTCTTTTGGGCATGTTTGGGAGGAGTCTGGAAGTTGTGCGTAAAGACCAGTTCTCCAGTCAGCAGCCTTGGCTTCATAGTTTCAGGTGAACCTTGAGGACAAATTACAGCCTCCCCGTCAAAGAAAACGCCCAAACGCTTGATCTCATTTGCCCTGCACTGAAATTTTTGTATTCAAATGAAACCCAGTGATATTTTATTACTACTGTTGTCCCCCCCCCCTGTCTTTCATGGATATCATAACAACTCTGCTTGACATTTTTTCCTCAGCATAGAATTCTATCATTTAGCCTAAGTGCCCAAAACAACAGAAATATATCTACCAAACCTAACCCTCAATTTACTGTTTGTGGACTAAGCAATAAATAGTTTTGAAATGTTCTCAGAAGAGGCATTTATTCGGTTCATTCCGGCATCAATTTATCATCATTAAGAGGGGTCTGCAGGTTCATACCACATGGTGAAATACTGTTTGCCCTGGTGTGAGAAACAGACCTCCACTCAACATACCCAGGGGTGAAACCAAATCCTCCCTCCTGCACTGCAGGTCTGGCTCCTATCCCCTCTCATACCCCCCTCAGCTAAAGTCTGGTCCACAGGCAGCTGAATGGTTCTTCTCAGGCTTGACCTTTGTGTTCTCCTTCACAAGAAAACGAAAAAATAAGAAAGAGTGAACATATTGCATGTAATGTTAGCCTACAGTTCAGTCAGTGGACTTAAATGGTAAAAATAAACCAATTCAATGCCCACGTTTTTCTTTTTCTTTTTTTCTGAATTACAGTTACAATTCATTTAAGGGCACAGTGTTTAAAGCTCTTTGGACTCACAATAGAGCGCCCCCTGTTGTATCACTGTCCACCCACCACTGATTTTGTTGGTGTTTTGATTTTTGAATTGAAGACATATTGCATTTAGTATCTACAGGTGCAGGTATCTCCAATAGTATGTTACAGGTAATCATTAGGATGCAAAACATGTTTTTATACTTTAACTGCTTGTAAATAGTGAATTAGAGTAGTATGCATCTGACCTTTTAGCGCTGGAAAGCCTTGATTTTCTATGTTCAAGGCAAATTCTTAACAAATTGATGTGAATACAGCCTATTTATAATGTATATGGTCACAATGAGGCTTGATGAAGGCAAAACTAGCGCTCCAATATAAAGCAAGTGTCTGTGACCACTAACCTTCACCGCCGTTAGCAGCTCAGAGGAACCATGTGTCACTGTAATAAGCATGTCAGAGCCCTGGACATCATCACTAAGTCTGCCCAGCACCATCCCACACCTGCACCATGTAATATTACTGACTTAGTCTCAATGGGTATAAAACTAATCTGAAGCTTCATACGCTGTAGAGCAGGACTGTTCAACTTCAGTGGTAAGTGGGCAGAACTGAAAATTCACTTGGGGTTTGTGGGCCACACAGAAAAATCTGTCAATGAATAGCCACAGGTACCTCTTACGCTCACCCTATTAATGTTAATGTATTTGCTATTACATTACATAAAATAGACATGTATTTCTTTTCTTCCACTTTAATGGTTTCATAATAATCAATTCCAGACATACAAAAAGTAGCCTAGTGCAGAAAGGGCTACAAAGCTTGACCCACATGCGCAAAACATTGGGATACATCAAACAAACCTAGGAGGCATGGTGTTTTTCTGAAAGGTCCACATCCATAATGACAGAAGACAGCATGAATATAGTAAAAGACTTTGTATCAGACTAACAGCCACCTAAGTGGGCCTGTAGCCTGTGTTAATATATTTATCATAATTTATCACATAGATTTACATGCAGCCTCTCGCAGGCCATATAAAAAATTAGAAAGGCCGTGTGGAGAGTGCTGTATTGCAACAGATCAAAATACATAGCGATTGAGAGAGAGTGAAGTGGTTGTTAGTTGCGTGTTTTCACAAATCACTCTTCTGGCTACAGCATAGCTCAAAGGCTGTGAGTAGTCTAGTTGCACAGAGTTGTACAATGTGTGAGATTTGGATTGAGGAAGATGACTGGATGCTGCAAACATCTGAACACTTCGCTGCTCCCTCGACCTCTGAATGCTCCCTAAGAGCTACATTTTGAAGAGATGAATAAAAATTTGGAACATTTTGCTCATAATTAAATATACACATCAAACATGCTGACACGCTGCAATAAGGAAAAGGACTGAGAAAAATAATGATTCCAAAACCATGAAGCTGTCAAATACATGAATATGAGCCATTTGGTCGCTCTAACATTTTTCAACAGTAAGAAGCAATCTGAAGCGGAGTTGTGCACTCGCCCCCCCCCCCCTCTCTCTGTGAGGATAAATCCATTCTGAGTTTATATGATCTATGTGCAGTAAGACTGAGTGCACTTGGCAGCCTGTCGTGAGTGAAACAAAGCAAACTCACTTGCCATGTGTTGTGCCATCAAGTCTAACCAGCTGTAACAATATTTTCCTCTCATTATTTCTTATTGATGAGTATTATTCCATTTTAAAGCTGTCATTTAGCGCAGGAGGTACCACATGTTAATTTCTGTTTTGTCACCACCTAAACCTAATCTCAGGATCTACTAACATCCTGCTCAGCAGCTGCTTCATTCAGCTGAGAAGCTGACATGTGTCAAATGTTAAGTAGGCCTACTACGAAAAGAAGTATTTCTATTGAAAACACAGTTGTAGTTTACTGCGTCTGAATTAGACCTATCATTAAAATTTATTGCTTTAAGTGTGCCAAAGCTTCAGCAAGGAGGGATAAAGAGGGTATGTTGGCAAGTGGTTCCACTTCACTTGTTTTTCTTTCCATAGTAAAATAAGATATATAAATGATGAGGTGAAACTGGCATGAATAAATTTTTATGAATAAAGTACTGCGCCCTTAAATTAAGTGTTTCATTGTTTCACTGTTGATGATAAAGTGCATTTCAAAAAGGATGAAGAAGCTTAAATGAGGTACATTAGATACCTCATACTGACTCATGAATCTCTATTTAAAGGCTGGCATTATAAATATGCACACTGAACAGCTTGAATGCTAAACTAGTTTTGACAGTTTATCTAAGTGTACTTCGGAAAACACTCAATACTGCACTGGCAAAACTATAAAACTCCTGTCTTCAGTATTACAGAGAGTGCACATGTTGCTGACTGACCTACTGCAGAAATGGACTTCTAGCTAGAGTGGCTTTTGTCAAGCATCACTTGAAATGATCTTCCTCAAGGCCAAATTATACTTTCCATGTCTGTGAGGCCTGCGACCCTTGTGAGGATAAGCGGTTTAGAAGATGTCTGTGAGGGTCCTCATGACATAAATGTTGTCAGAACGTGGAAAGTGTGTCTGAGCCTCTATAAGGGTTTACACTATGACTCTGATAGGCTCTGATACCATCTGTGTCCATGCGGACGGGGATGCTCACACAGATGTAGTTGGTGTCTGAATACAGGTGAGAGTGCTGTGCTGGAAGACGCAGACAGTCCGCGTGATAGTGATGTACAGATTGCATTTACATCTGCAGGTACCACTGATAATCTGTGGATCGGGTCATAAAAATTAAGATTATGATTAATAGTGGATGGGTGAAATAATACATCATTAATGAGGAAAATATTAATCAAATTCTCTAAACATATTTTAATCTTCATTTTTTGTCAAATGTCCAGGTGGGGTGCCCCAGTAGCTCACTGGTAAGAGCATGTACCACTTGTTAAGGCTGCATCCTGATCACAGTGTCGTGGGTTTGAATCTGACTTTGGGCCATTTACTGCATGTCATTCCCTCTCTCTCCCCTACCTTTCCTGTCTCTCTCTACTGTGACTGTCAAATAAGGCAGAAATGCCAAAAAAATAATCTTAAAAAAGGTGGATGGCAGGTGGATGATTTATGCATACATGTGGATTCAGATGACGTCAGAGCCGATCTGAGCATCATTACTGCACCGGCACAAATAGGACACCAGTGTGTGGACATCTGTAGACAGAAAGTATAATTACACTATAAGACTCAGCAAGCCAAAGACCTGAAAATGGTACATTGCTTGTCTGTCTGTCAAAAGTTTAGTTTGCCTCTATAGGGCAGCCCCCACCCAGCCCCACTCGTCCGCCTTCCTCCAAAGTGTGTCAATTCTATTCAGACCTTTGCAGAAACACCCATAAGGTCATTTAAGTGCTAGAACCCCCTATTAACCTGCAACTGGAATCCCTTTGGCCTAATAGCCTAGTCTATAAGAGAAGCAGTAGGTCAGTTAGCTAAACTGTACCTGTGGTGTTGCAGGTCAAACGCTAACCTTTCTTTAAGCAACTAAATATAATGGGCTGTAAACAGACTGATGCACTGTTGTGAGCTCTGTCTGGGTCACATGGAAACCCTTAGGGACATCACATATGTAAAACATGTGGTAAACTAGTCAAAGTGATACATTGTGGATACTTCAGACAACCACAATGCAGCTTTCCTTCTCAGCAGTATAAAAAACAAAGCCTATAAAGGAGGGAAAGCATCCAAAAGAGAATTAACCCACTGCATTTGATCTTGGATCAAGCCAAATCAAGCATAATGGTTTATTTCTTATGCTGTGATACCTACATCTCCAAACACACAAACACACATGCCATACAATCCCTATTAACAATGCTGTTTCACAGACAGTTAAGCTTAGGGGCTTGGGATAGAAGTAAGCTGATCCTAGGCCCGTGCTTAAAGGGACCCCAGCGGGTTCTCGTTACTACTCTGTGTGAAAATGAGACACAGCTTGTGTTGGCCCTACTGGCCCATCTGTAGCCCAAGCAGTAACCTTTCCTGTTTTCTGTTCCCTTCAGGTCCCTCCATCTCTCTCTTTTCCATTTTTTACTGAGATTCAATGGCTAGACTACTGTCAAAACCAATTACAGTGTGCATGTTTCCTGAAGCTTAAGAGAAACCCAAACCTGGTGTTTTAGGAATCAGCTCATTGAAGGTTCATGAAGTCCTCTCTCATGGTAAGGAGAAGGGGCCATCAGGTGTTCTTTACTGATGTAAATCAAGACCCCTGTTTGGTAATTGGAATATAACCCCATTTTTGTATACACAAAAGCGGCCTAAATGTTGGTATTGGTATTTGGCTTGCTGTACCATAAGATCTTCATAAAATTACATTTAATAAGAGACAGGATAAAGAAAAAAGTCGTTCACGGTAGATTTTCATGTATCCGGAACTGCTTGTGAGACTCTGAGCGCTGACATTTTAAGATTTCTGAGTAAAAGAACAAAACCAATCCAAATGATCAAACTTTTATTTTCTAAAATGCACTGAACAGTCACACTGCAGTAAAGGCCGACTGGTTTCACTTGTCTTGAAGCAACAAACAAATTACAACAACAATGAACTATTAAAAGAATGTGCTATTCTACTGTCACAGATAGTGTTTTGAGCCATTCAGTAGCACACACCAAGCAACATACACACGGCTGCACTTTTAGGACCATTAATCTTTACTTATCATATGTGGCCCCTTGAACCCCGCAGAGAATCATCTGTACAGCTTTGAATATGTCCTGAAGTGCACATGGGATTACATTTCCTAATGAGCTTGTTATTTTCAGTCACTCCTGCAATGACATTTGGGAAGGAATTCATCCCATACAAGATGAATTAATCTCAATAGAGCTCCGGGGTCTCATAGATTATGCCTGCTTGGTGTAATTTATGAAATGTTCCTATTGTAGAGGTCTAATTGACTCAGTATGGGGTTTTAGGCCAGCTGTCTGATACGTAGACTACTCTTCCAGTCTTTGGGATAACCAGATGCATATTGTGGCCTACAGTAGCCCAGCAGAAATGAATGCGCTGTGCAAAGCAGTGAACAAAGTGAACTGAAATTTTAAAACAAGCTACTTGTAAGCACGTTGCAGTAGCACACAGAAAAATTAGCCACTGTGCAGCAAACAGGTTTTGGGCGTTGTATGGAAGCATTAACAATTTGCAATTTTAAAATTGGTCTTATTACATTTTATGTTATTTGAACACAAATTTTATGGCTTCACATTTAAACTTGACCACCATACAGTCATGTGATGATTATTTATCTGCAAAACTAAGTGCTCTTTAGTATTTGAGTGAAAACTATTAGAAACCTAGCTCGCAGTTAGATGATTAAATAAATGTGATAATGTCATGATAACATTAAGCAAGCATTGAACAAGGTAGGTTTACATTTGCGGGATATCCATGGACCAATGACAGGCGGATGCTTCCGCAGGGTGCTACTCTTTGACCCCTGACCGATACTGTGGCTGGAAGACTCACACTGTGAGGGGCTGTTGGGGCTTTTTACGACTCAGACCAAAGTACAAGCGGCTCTGCCATTAGAGCGGTGTTTCTGAATGACCGAGACCTGATCTCCACCCCATATGGAGAAGGGCACCCCACATTTCCACCCCTTGTCACCTTCCCAAACTGAGACACATTCCTTACAAGTGGGAAGTTGCCGTTAAGTTCTCACTAACCAGAGTAGCTTCCAGTGAATCATTTATTGATAGGAATTGGGGAAAAAAACATGTGGAGAGAGTTAAAAAATTGGTTGTCATGTTGTGGTTGAGTGGTTGGCAGATGTTGATCATTGAAAACTGTAAATGATCTCCAAGGTGGGTCGTTTCCTCCAGCATGTTAGGCAGGTTTTATGTGCTCAAACCAACTATTAGTCTCCATCCTCGAGTGCAGCTGCTTATGATATTTATAGTGGGTACTGTGTTGCTGGTCCTTGATGAGGTTGATTTTGGAATCTGTGTGTTGATGTTCGTGGTGGCAAGTGAAATCGTACAGTACATTATTTTGACATAACAAAATACAAATTTATGGAGTGTAAATGTAGCTGAAAGGATTAAATAATCATGGAATAATAATTGAGGGGTGTTTTTTTTCATGAAGCTAAGTCTGAAAAAACATTACATGCACAGTGGTCCGAGACAATTTCTTCATGACATGAACAAATTACCACTCAGGCAGAAGTCATGGATAATTTGACTTCTGACAGTTTGTGTTGTGAAATATAATCTCGCATACCTTCATCACCGGAATTTGGGGTTAGAGGAAAACACCCCTCTTAATTTTAGCCTTGGTAGCTATGGGTAGCAAGTGACCCACAGCGACCTCTGGAATACCAGACGCAGGCTCAAATGTAAATAAAGGTTTGGTGTTCATTCACAGTTGTGGCACCACAACAAGGATAGATTTTGTTTAGGGAGAATAGCTGAGATGCAGAGTGTTGCCTGAACAGAAACAGACATTACACTACGTCCAGCCTCTTAACAACCTCTGCTCAGCAGCTCGCCATTCAACCTCTTAACTTCAAAACAAACCACTCCGCACCGAGAAACAGGACTTGACCCACAGTCACTCTCTAAACTTCCCAGAAGAGGGGAAAATGATCAGAAAACAATTATCTTGTAGAACAACTTGCATATCTCAAACAATATCTCCAAGGTAGTAGTTTTTTTTTTTTTTTTTTTTTTTTGTCATTTTCCAGATGTATGTGAGATGATTTTATGTTTTGTTCTGACAGAGTAAAATGAGGTTCTCTCCGTGTATTAAGACTGATAACAGTGTTCAACCTTAAGTATGTAATTTAGGATAATTTCATCCAGATACTACTGACTGGCTAAAGAGGCTGCAGACACGCATGAGTAAACAGAGTATACACTATAATTTTCTAGGAAATTTTAATATAATGTCGAATGCACGCAATCTAGATAACAACTGAATGGAAATAACCGACAAAACTGTGGCAATACATGTTAAAGTAAATTGTTTATTTGTTTGTTACCCACTGAGCAATTGAATTTTATTGGTTTTAAAAGCACGGAAGGGAATGGGGATAAAGTTGTTGGGTCACACTGCGTGGAATAAATGGAAATGAATTAGAAACAGTTTGAGCAGCTTGAAATGTTACACCTAGAGTTCAAAGTTATGATCTGTCCACGTGATTTATACTGTATAAAACATGGCAACACTATGCAATGACATTCTTTGATAGGGAGACTGATTTCTTAGCAATGTGACTCAAAGGTCCTTTGGACGCCTATAGTAAAGGCTCCTACTGAGTTCTGACACGCAGCATACGGTCATATTCAGTGGCTGAGGCTGCTACCATTACAATACTTGAGGAGTGATTGCACAGCCATTTGAAGTAAGTTACTTACCTTGTACAAAAGACCCTCTATATATCAAAATAAAGTAATATCAGAGACTTTTTATATATAAATGTCAATTTTGTCTTCAAATACAATGTATTTTTACACACTTTAGATTGCAAGGTAGATGAAAGGTAACACTCAGTCTATTATTCCATTGTTTGCCAGCTAAACCTAGATAAAACTATATATATAAATATATATTTTTATTTCTAAGCAGCCGTGTCTTAGGTGGTCAAAACTTGCCCCGTACACAGCAGCACCCTTAGACAGAACACATGCCAGAGATAGTTTGTGATCTCCGAAGTTAGTCCTAAATGTTGGTAGGGATATTTTGGTGTTATTTTTCAACACTGTTGGTGGGTTTGTCGTTGCTGTCTGGGTGAGCTTTGTTCGAAGCCACAGAACGTCATTCTGAATTTTTGTGGCTTTCAAAGATACCAAACATGTCCTGCTGAATTACAAGGAAATGTGAATTAAATGATGCACAAGACTTCTAGACCTTTTCCATTTTAAGTAATGGCTAGAATTTAACGGGTGGTCCTTTAACCCCTTAAATTATAATTTCCCCTATTTTTTTTTCCATATTGTTCAGTGATATTGCATGTTTAGCCTAAAATCTAAGAAAAAATCATATACTCCAGATTTCTGATAATATTTTCCCAAAGCAAGCACATGTATTTCACAACTCCAATATCATTTTTCCTCCCTTTTATCCAGCCATTGATTTCCATTCATACTACTACTACTACTACAAAGCTGTCCACATTAGTTTTCCTAAAAGCAGCAGCACTGTTGTGGTTTGATGACTTTAAAATGGGGCGGAGTGAAATTGTCTCCACTGGAAAATAGTCCCTGGGGAAACGTTTGCTTTACACAGCCAATTATCAGTTCTATGGCTGTTGATCACTGCAGAGGCAGAACATTATAAGGTGGGTGCTTCAATCAAAAATTCATATTTGAAAATCGAGGAATTTGGATTATATGTTGTGAAATCTTTAGTGCAAAATAGTTTGTTGCAAACTAAAATCTGTCTTTGTATTAAAAAAATAAATCAGGTTTTCATCAGAAACATTCTACTAGAGACACTGATGATTTCATTCATTTTTCAGTCAAACCTTTATTTAATCAGGGCGGTCCATTGAAAGCATGCTCAGAGATGCCCTGATGACATACATGGTCCAATAGTTTCAAAATAAAACCAATATAAAACAATACTAAAAGCAATAAAATACATAACATACATACATCTTTACATGGTATTTTAACACAGGTTAATGTTGGAAAAGGCTTTGAGAGAAGTTTTTGATACCACTGATCATGAATATTTCTTAACAGGCTCAGATGTTGGACAGTAATCTCAGGGCTGTTTTTTGACTGGTTTACATCATCCCCTCAGTATCAAACAGGGTTTCTTTTTTTCTTTCTTTTTTACAGTCTATCAGTGTATGGTTTACCATTATTAGTTGGTTTAATGGGGTCTGTTATCTCTGCTATGCTGATAATACCCAGCTTTATCTCTCATTCCAGCCAAAAGACATCAGCAAAGTGGCAAGTCCTCATTACTGCCTGCAGTTAAAGACTGGGTGTCAGAAAACTTTCTCCAGTCTTGTTTTCTTTGTTTGAAAAGAATTGCTAATATTTCATCACATTGATTTTTACAATATTGAGTATTGAATATTGAGTTATTCATGCTACGTGTCTTTGCTTATTGGCAATTACAACGTTGGGTTTTCCTGTCTTAGCCTGTGAACCAACTTAGCACTAAGTTTGAATCTCATATGTGCAGCCATGTACTCTGAGGTCCTCAACCACATCCAGCAACCAGAATGAAAATTAAGATTATGTGCTATTTGCTGTAAGGCACACACACACACACACACACACACACACACACCATGGAGGAGTCTTCCTTACTCTGCCATGAAAGAAAAGTCTGTCTGGTAAATGAAAACCTGAAACTGTGACTGAAAATATGCTTTCATAAGTTTTTTTTTTTTTTTTTTTAACTGCATTTGTTTATGTTTTAAATTGCTTGTGTCGTGTTATCTCATGTTACTATAATATAGTATTGCGTAGCCTAACTCCTGTTTGGGTAAGGGGTACATAGTGTTCTACCTGATTAATAGGACTGATGGAGCTCGACTCCAGATGCATCAACCTCAAATGAAGTTGCACATGATTAAACTGATCAGCGTCAAACAAAGTCAAAACTTAATCTGGCAGAGGGACCAAGGTTATCGCTTTGAGACTCCATTTAACAGAAGCATTTTCGCTCAACAACCACTCTCAAATTCATTTCACCAGACAATCCAACAACCGAACATTAACAGAACATATCTTTTTATATTGGCAGAGAAAATCCGTACAAGTGTTTGGCATTTCACTAAGATATGGAGTTCATTTTTTACTGTTTTCACTGTTGCAGGAGTGCACGTTCTCTTTGCAGTGGAAAGAAATGCTTTTATAAAAACACTGGAAAGCAGTCAAACTCTGATGAGCAGCCAGCATCGTCCTGTTTCTTTATGAAGAGGGCAACACTGTGCTCTCCCGTGCTGAATTCTTTCTCTCTGGCAACACAGGAAAATAGTCTGCATACAGTCAGAAGCAACTTTATTATTCGAGGTATGCTCCCAGAACAGAGTGTGTTCCTGACCTACAGTTGCGTCTTTGCCTCAGTAGCATATTCCATGAGGTAGGTTTGTGTGTGTGTGTGTGTGTGTGTGTGTATGTGTGTGTGTTTGGCTAATAGTGTGGATGTGGATGGAACAAGCCCAAGGCAGTGCACATTAAACCTGCAGAGTCCTGCTGAGAGGAGGAGGAAAAGACCCGACATTATCCTAAAGTAATTCGGGAGACACATCACTGCACACCCACGTAAAGACCGGCCACACATTCACTAAATGATGGCTCCCTTTTAACACCGAGGGCATTTCCAACCTCAAACATCCAGGTAGACATCCTCCTTCACAGCCCATATGCTCTAATTGTTTGACATTCCTGCAGCATTTGTCATGGAGGGATAAGATAGAAGTTCTCGTTTCAGACGTCAGCATCGTGGTACAAAATCAGACTTTGCAGAAAGTAAACATGGCCATGCTTACTGTAGTCGGTCAGCTTATCTTTCGCCATAGTGCTAAATTGAATATTCTCTAAATCTGCACTTGACAATCCTGGCTAAATTATGGTGATGGCACAATATCGAGTTAGCGTTCCAACCAAAACATTGCCCCAGCTCTGCCTCATTCTGCCAGTGCTTACGTATGCCCTCTCAGATGACACATCCAGTATATACAAGCCGGAATATAAGATTTATTCTAATCCATTCCATGCTCAATGCCTGAGTTTCAGAGCTGATATTAAAACTGAAAAAGTAAGCAATGAGTGACAAACTTATTCAGTGTCAAGATGGAGAGAATTTGTGTTGTTTGCCTTATTTTGCACCGAGGAATGATGGTCTGTACATTCAAACACATACTCTGTCAAAGGAGCAGAATAAAATGTCTCTGTACATACATGATACATTAAACATTGTGTAGCTGTTAAAATGCACACCATTCTAACTTCTTCTTCTCCTCCTCCTTCTTCTTCTTAGGAGTTGTGTACTGTCAGTCCAGTGCATGAGTAATAATCAAATTATCATGAGACTGACCATTTTTTGCAAAAAAAGAGGTAGCGATCTGAAAAAAAGAAACTCAGTTGCTACAAATCATGTAATTTGACAATATATAAGCACACAGCACATGCATGGTTACAAACCCAGCTGGGCTACAGTCGCTTTATACAGGGATAGCAGTAGAAATGTATATCAAATGATACTGCATACCAGGGGTGAGAGGATGGAGGGGTTTTGGGAGGTCATTTTGGTTCATTTGCTGTTTAGGTGACAGTTTGACACTTGCTATAGACTGGGAAGTGTGTGTACCTGAAACACCAAAACGTATTTTGTGCAAGCAAGGTGAATCTACAGGATCATCAGTGGTGGAAAATGGATGCACTTCTCAGTTGCAGGCACTTTTTTTGATTTTGCCTTTTCAGTTGGATGTACTGTAAATAAAAATCTTGCATAGTGCAGCTCAAATAAACATAGATATTACAATATAGTATTTCCAGCCAATTGGTTTGTGTTATGAATGTTGCTTCAGATACTTGAAGATATGCATCTGTCTGACAATAACATTTTGTCTACGTATGCCATGAAAAAAGAGGAGAGTTTGAAGCTCATCTACCTCCTGAGTGAACAGGAAACTTATCTTGGTGTCTTATCTTGATGTATTTCCTTTGTCATACCGCCTCTTCCCCTGTCAGCCAAGTCCATGATCATCTGAACGAAATCTGTGAAGCTGCTTTCTGGCTGTTGGGTGAACTCAACACAACTGTGTTGTTTTCTTGTTGATTTAATAGCCTGCAGCCAGGCAAGTGACACCACGTCATGCTCACATTTAGCCCTGATCATTTTGAGAGCTTTTTGATTTATTCACACTGAGCTCACTGGACAGCTGTGAAGCCTGCAGTCTGTAAGGTCCAAAGCCTTGTAAAGTGTGACTATAGGGAACATCAACAGTCCAGAATCAATTTTTTGCTTCATATTGATCGGTAAACTTAATGAAATTTCTGGTTATCCCAGGTTTTGAAGGTAATAAGCTGATATTTTTAGATGATAAAATGTCAAACCAATTCGCATGCAGTCATTTTGCAAGTCATCGTCATTTTTCTTATCTCCTGAGGGGATGTTTAACAAGTTAATCAACACTGGATAATTGCTTTACAAAGATGGATAGCTAAAGTAAACATTTCATTGTAAAGTTTGTGGTTATTCTTTAACTTAAAGGGGATGAAATGAGCTCCACATGGGACACTGCTGATAGCCCTGTGTGACCACTTTCCTGGGCCTGGGAGCCCCCAACACAAATATTCTCCCTCTTTCTCCCACATCTGCGCATACGGCCCTACTTGTTTAATACTTCGTCTTTTCCAACCTCCCAGTGCAGCCAAGGCACTAATAGGCCCATCAAAAAGTGCTGGGGCCTCTGATTCTTATTACCCCAGCCTAAGCAGCAGAGATTTCATTGGTCAGTGGATGCACTTCGGCTGCTCACCACCTGGGTTTACTCCACACTGTTGTTGTGGCTAGACAGAGTGTGTGCATGCATGCTTGTGAGTGTGTGTGTGAGTGTGTGTGTGTGTGTGGGATGAGGACGGTGCAGTGGTTTGGAAAACTTTGAGCTCTGGGTTCTTCGGTGGGCTGTGGAAAACAAGAGGAATAAATTCTGCGGGCTCAAAAAGACTTTGGACATGTTTTCTGTCTGGGTTGTGAGCGTTCCAGTGCATCTGTCTTCATTGTTGGCATTTTCAGTGCTGTATACCAAACATCAACTCGTCATCATACCGGGTCTTTACTTTTAACCTACACCTGATTTCAGTAAAGCAAACACAAGGGCACAAAATTAGCAACACTGGTAAGATTGACAGCTTGTGTCGGTGACTTTTGCTACCTGTCATGTTCAAGGTTTGCCTTCATGACACACATGGAGAAGGGAGGAGAGACGTTGACGGGGAAAAAAAAGGCAGGAGAGTGAGAGGTTGGAAAAACTTGACCCTAAAGTTTTTTGATCTCCTCTTGATGTCCCCAAAGAGAATAATGGATGGGCTCTTTTTTTGGAATAGTGGGGAGGAAAAGCTGTCAGTGTCACCTTGTCTACGCTGTGTCAGAAGCAGCCATTTGAACCTGAGTGTGGGACATAAATCTGCAGCACTGGACCAGGCTTCACATTCTGTTCCCAGATGGTGCCTCCTCCTGCTGTGTAGTCTGCCCTGAGGGGGCGAGGCATCCATCACAGGAGAAGCAGGCCCCCTGCACTCACAGTGGAAGCCCGGCAAGGAACACCTGTCCTGTAGTCCTGGTTAATCTATCTATCTATCTATCTATCTATCTATCTATCTATCTATCTATCTATCTATCTATCTATCACCTCATCTGCCTCTGTTTTTCAGAAGGGTTATAGGTCCATACACACATCCATACACACATCTCTAAGGTGACATTCACACGTCTTTGGCTAGTCCATTAGGTCTCACGTTACATACGGGTCAAAAGTTGGGATATTATTAATGTTAGCACAAGGCCACACATGCTACAGATAAACATTTAGCGGGAGAAACATGAAGCGAATCAGTCTGGGAATCAAACTGATTATATGGTAATGGTGGTCATTTTAAAACAGCACAGCCAGCGCCACTTAAAATAGACAGGAATTCAGGGTAGAGTTGAGCTATTACACTAATGCCATAATATGAAATATGAAGGAACACACCAATTCAGAAAATGAAAGGAAGGCGGCAAAGCACGATCAATCAGTTCAGCAGACAAAGCACACGACGTCTTCACTCGGAGCAGTTTTTATAAAGCTAAGGAATTGTACCGCTCCTATTTTTGGTCCATCTGTTTTATATATTGTGGCCAAAAAACATCACTGATTTGATTGGATCCAAATGTGATGCTCGAGGCTCCTTCATACATCCAAAGCCCATTTGACCCTCCTTCTCCAGGCCTCCACCAACAAAGCTCCTTTTCCGTCTCTCCGCCGTAGTCTTTTTCAAGAGGCTGGAGGACACACTGCAATATGTGTGAAAGTGGGGGTCCCGCCCCAGGCCATTGCGCTCCCAGCAAAGGCCCCTGCTATAATTTCAGTTCTATTTGGTGGTACATCTGGGTACAAATTGTTTAAGCATGTATTCAGGATGTGATCTCTCCACCTGTTGAACAATTCTGGACAATTTCATTCCAAAAGTAGATGGAAAAAAGTGACACCCACTTTTAGTGAATTTAATTTCCCTCCAGCAAAACTATCCCTGTCTGTTATTACTGATAGGACAACATTAAAATAAACACAGCTATCAAAGGATTACGTATATTTTAGAGATATTGAATTCTTAACATCAGGTAATCATTCTCCTAAAATGGATAGCATATATCACATTTTGTTATGGAACTCCTAAATTGTTTAAGAAGGTTTAACATGCAAAAAAAGGAGCCAAGATAAAAGCTTGGAAATAACATCCAGAGCAACAAGACCATTTTCTACAAGCAGGCGTGTTACCCTCCCCACTTCAAAACCTTGTTCCCAGCTCTATCCAGCGATCCCACATCATGTCTATATTAATTTCCATCAGGACCAGGCACCGCACCGCACTCTGGCATATATCGTCCCACACACTTGTCAAACATCTGAAAAGCATAGAGAGGATGTTCCACATGGTTTTGATAAAAACAGAGGTAAGCTATGGTCACCAAGTGCAGCTTACTCATTCACATTCCTACTCTGTAATGAATTCTTTATGTAAACTGCACTGTGATTCCTTGGGGGAGATTAAAAAGTGCTGCGGAAAAAATAGGTTTGTGATGAGACAAGTCTATCATAAAAGGAAGGAGATGATTGAGTCGGACTAAATCACAAGTTTACTTGTCTTCATGATGGCTAACACATCTTTTCTCATCAGCTGTGTCCCTTTTGCTTCGGAAAAGAGAGAGAGGGAAAACAGAAAATGTTTGGATTGTTTCCAGCTTGCGAATGAAGCATAAAGCGTATGTTCAGTGTGACAATGTTTATACAATGTTTCAACAAGACGGCTGAGACTTGCTTACACATTTCAGGAAAAGTATCGAGACCCCTCACATAATGCTGATTGTCTGGAGTCAAAGGGCCTAGTGGTGATATGTAATGGAGTGGCCATAAATTATTTCCCCACCACAATCGCGTTGATAGACAGTCAGCAGATTCTGGGGTCTGTTGTAAACCCAAATTCTGCCAGTAATCTGCCTTCTCTGTGTTTGACAACTGCATGTTGTTTAAAATTCAGTGCAATTGAGTTTCTCCTGCAACTGCTTAGTTCATACTAATAACAAAAAGAAAACAGTGATTGTGCTGATAATTTTATGATTAAAGTGGAGGTGATTTCATTGAAGTAAAATGTGCTCTCCTGGTTTCCTTCAGCTTCCCAGCAGTGGAAAATTTTGTTTCTAAAAGCCACCTTTAATAATCTGCATGTCTTCGGAGAACAGCTTACTGTTGTCATTTGTGTCCAAAAATTAAAAATGTTAGTCCAATTCCCAAGTCAGTGTTTATTTTATAATCACACATAACTGTGAATATTCATTTTAAAGATAGTGGCATCAGAAGCTGGCACAATTTCTCCACTGGTCTTCTAATAGAGGCAAGTCAGCTGGAAGAAGCCGACAAAACAATGAACCAATGTTTTGGGATGTCATCACTTCTTGGTGGTGCCCCGTTTGACTGACAGGCAGGCATCGTAATCTCTGCTCCTGTCGGTCAGCGCTGGGAGGGTATGAAGCTCGTAGCAGAGCCTCCTGTCCTGTCATGTGGCCTGGATGGGGGGTGGTGAGATATCTCTCAAAAACTTAACAGAATGCAAATATTTTACCTCTGAACAATTCATTTAGGACTGTACTACTACTACTTCTACTACTACTGATGATGATGATGATACTACTACTACTACTACTACTACTACTAATAATAATAATCTTCATTTATATAGCACCTTTCTGGACAAAGTCACAAAGTGCCTAAAAAGATTACAGTGTCTAATTATATTAATCTAACACAAGATTTGCAATAGATAGTCACCCCCACCACCTTCCACCCACTCTTTCCCTCTCATGTCTTCCCCTCGTCCTCGTTTTACCTTTTTTTTTATCCTTCTACTTTATCTATTCTTTTTTATTTTTCCCTATTATTGCTAATTTTATTGTTGTTGCTGACTTGAGTTTGATATTATTGTCTGTTTGTTTATTTATTTGTTTACATAAAAAAATGAAAACTTGGCAAAGAAACAGTTGTCTGGCATGACGAACTGCATGAACAGCCATGAATACATACACTGAAATAAATTGAAATTACAGAGATATTGAGGTTTCTTTTATGTTTTAAAGAGATATTTAAAAGGAGTAACATTTCTTTTATAAACAGAAAACTAGAAAGAACTGCTGGTGCTGTTTTCATTTTTCAGCCTGACCTCATTCGATGACCTGTACTGTCTTTTATGTTAGAAAAGAGAGAAATTAGAGCTCCTGCACGGTCATCGTATAGCGCTTCTCTTCTAGCAGGTGGAATTTGTGATGAAAATCATATGCTCAGGTTATACAAATGTATAACACATACATAAGGGCAATCATTTTACTGTTAGCATTTCAGTAAAAGTCTATTAATCCACTGTTCTCCCAGCACTAAACCATAACAAACTGGGATCAGGCTGCTGCAATCATATTTAATTTGATTTAACTTTCATCTATGCTAAAACTGCCAGTGTAGCTGAAACAAACTTGTATTAAGGAGGCATGTGAGGTAACAGGCAATAAACACAAAAAATATGTCAACATGCATTTTCAGTACTTTCTTCTAGTCTAAGCAACAGCAAATCACCTTTTGGATTCAACTCAATTGGAAAATGCATTTTCTACTCATTGGTACACCTGTTCGCTTTTAATTTTTTGGTAAACACTGACAAATGAGTCACTTTTTGACTGATGGAACTATGAATAGAAAGTACCTAATACAGCATATGCAAGGCTTATTTGTGTTACTCCAGGGCAAGATTTGCCATCCCACCAAACATTTTAACACTGTATATGAACAGAGTTTAGGATCAAATCATTACCAAATCAGTTGTCACCCAGACTGCACTTTCCCCCTCCATGAGTGCTGCTGTTGCTCTGCCAAGCGAACACAACCTAAATCCTTACAGTGCATAATGCAGCCCCGGGTCCCCTGAGACACAAGCCAGCAACCACAATGCAGAACTTGTTTAGAAGCCAATGCATATCTCAAAAAAAAGCAAAGATATTTGAGTATGAAATCCAAGCCAAGATGAGAGCACAGCTGTGTTGGATTTGTCACAACGCATCCACTTCCAAGTGAACATCAGACTAGCATAAGCGCTGAGCATCGGTCAAATGTAAGATGATCATCTTTCCTTTTTGCTCTGAAGGAAAGATGCTTCTGGGGAAAAAAACAAGTTTTTCTCTCAACCTTGACCAGAGCTGACAAGTGATGATCTAATACAGATAATCGTGCATTATGCTGGTAATAGGAAATTATTTTTTGATTGCCTTGTTGTGACTGTGCCTGCTGAGACAGTACTCAATCCAGTAATAACTGTTTGTTTCCAGCAATGTAAGTAGTTGTCTGCCCCATTACGGTAATGATCTCAAATATTTTCTGCCAATCCAAAAATTAGATATTGCTCTGTGTCTGTGTGTAAGTACCAAGGAACCCCCCAGGCGTCCTGACTCTTCCAAATGTTGTTGGCTGATTGAGTGACAGGGCTGTTTGAGAAAAAGTCACTGAGGAGCTCTTTATTCCAGCTGTGGGGACCGTGATTGTTGAGCTATGTGCTGAGACACACAGATGCTTGTTTGGCCAGATCACTTGATATGGCGAGAGATCTCCTCCATCACCATGCTCCTGAGGCCAAGGACCCACTGAAACCACAAATACAGAAGGGTGCAGACCTTGTCAAAACCCGCTAAGCAGGTACAGAGGGAGCTCTGAATTGAATCAATAAATAATGCACCTATCAGTGACTGCATGCAGGACACACTTGGTTGGCATGGCTTGGAACTGACTGTTTATTATCTTTTATGAAACTATCTGATAACGATTTCAGCCTCTCGGCCTCCACCGGCATCTGTTCCCTGAGGACAGCATATTTGGTTTAACAGCAGACCAAGTGGAGCCATGTTGAATTTCTTTGCATTTCTTTACGATTCTAGAAGTAGCAAATGTGTTGGACAATAGAGGGAAAAGGCTCAGTGCCACCACAGCTTGTTAAAGCTCAGATGTGCCTATTATGAGGAGTTTTGGTGGCCAGGTGAACACTCTATCTTACAAATACAATCTGCTCAGAGTGTTGGTGTTCAGAGTTGAAAAAAAAAATGAGTTGAAATAAAAGAGGAATATGTGTGCCAATTTCACAAATAACACCTTTTCTCAATAAAATTTCAGCAAACTGAATAATTAGAGAGAAAACGCATTGATGCTGGATAATAAATGTTATGATTCGTCACCGAACAGACGAGCATTTGTTTTCTGAAAAAAACTTTTTGAGTATATGGGTGAACACTGGGCCAGCAGGCAAGATCTGCGATCACCAGTGGGGTTTGTACCTGATAAAGCCAAGTCTTTGGATGCAATGTTATCTTCCAACATAGAACAAGTGATGCATTATTTCCATTGCTGTCTCCAAACTGAGGAGACAGCTCATCAGTATTAGGATTGTTCTAAAGCCAAGCCAAGCAGTGTAAAACTCAGGAAGAGTGCTTGATTGTTCAAGTCCGCATAAATGCTTCCCAAGCACCAATACTGCTGAGTGTTGTAGAGGGATAAGCAGCGTCGCTTAGTATACTGTAAAATGCTCAATCTGAGAAAAAAAAGGGACTTCACGGCAAACTTGTTTACACATTTATTAATTTTAAGACTCATTCAGTTTCTTGGAAATTGTACATACCATACAGTAAAGTGCTGTTTAATAACAAAGTGTCCATAGACTACAGTCAGCACACACAAAAAAGTCAAGAGATCAGTCCTTTTTTTATTAATGGGAAAATGTGCAACCCTGCCAAAGCTAGAAACCACAGGACTCTAGTCTGCAATATCCTCCACAGGCAAAACTTGGAGCTGTTTCATCAAAATCAGTTGTCATACTAACCTGTAGCAGAAAATATGCTTATTATCCTTGTAAAACCTGGAAAACCACATTATATCCACAAAATTGGTGTTAGTGAAGCAGCTTTAGGATTTATTTCTTGATCATATCATCATGAGATTCTTCACTTTTTTAAGCTTTGAAAGACTTTCTAATTTTCAAATCACGATTTGACTGTCCAAGATTGTAGGAATGAAATAAGTGACTTCTGTTTGACATGGGATTTTACTGGTATTTTAGTGGTATAATGCATGAAGGAATGGGATGAGAAGTAGCATAAAATTGGTCTTAAATGAAACCCCTGGTTTTTATGGTTCCAAGAAGATACAGTTAACCACAGAACAAGACTGCCTTTTGCTTTCATTATTAATGTTGACTCTGAAATATTTTCCATTGAAAGGCTACAACCCACTGCAATAACAAAGTGTTTCATTTTCTACACATACAAACATGTTTACAATAAAACATTCAATAATTAATTGCTGACTCAAACATCAAACATCTGCTCTTATTCCAAGTACTGCATTACAAGACAATAATGCAAGACTGAGTTCAGGCTGTTCCAAATGTTAGTTTTATTACAGAGGCAAGTTATGAAATGAACCCCATTCTAGGCCATTATAACTCTATTTTGTGCATGTACCTGACTTCAGCCCCATGAGTCTGTATTATGTGGTGTCCAGTGAATATAGCACGTGCCAGAGGACAATTTGGGTAAAAATATGTGTTTAACACAGAGATAGGCAAACACTGAGCTGAACAAATATTTTCAGAGTCAGAATGGAAGATTTTATTGAATGTCATGGATCACGCCAGTGTCAGAATATGTTCATGTCATAATCTTGTTCAGTCTATACCTGTATTTCTGCCTCCAAGAGGCTTGCAGTTAGGGGTCCTGCATCTAGCCTGATACCCCTGATTCCAGTCTCTGAGATTACTGGTGAGGCACTGGGTGTCCTGATGGTGAGAGAGGACAATGATGGGGAAAAACTAGGTGTCATAGCTGAAGGTGTGAGTCCTGTGTTCCTGGCTAAGGGAGAATAGGCGTATTTGGGGTAAGAAGGCCTCCTGCTCAGGGAGGGTATGCGCCCCGGAATCCACGGAGGCACACTCCTGATGCCAGGCTGAGCCACACCTGTTATCAGGGGTGGTGGGTGCATGAAATAGCTCACCTCAGCTGCTAAGTCCTCACGGCCACCTTGAAGCTCCTCCTCAGGCAGCATTCCAATATCGGTGAAGATGGAGGCCAGGGAGTGGAAGCGTGGCTCCCAGTCCAAAAGGTTGTCCCAGGCGTAACTACCCTGGAGCTGCTCCTCTGGACACACCAGTGAAGAGAGAGACCCTGAGGAGGCAAGTCCTTCAGAGAGGGGGATGTACCCTCTTAACCCCATGGTCTCTTCCAAGTCTCTCACCCCAGGAATTGCAGGAAGTAGACCCTCACCTCCTCCCTCCTCTTTGAAGTGGTGGAGGCTTTCAGCACTGGCCATTCCCGTGACTAGACATTTACTGATGGATGGTATGTGCTCCATCCCTCCATCAATAGAGTGGCAGGAGACACTGTCACCTGGAATGGCTGAGTCTGGGATCTGTGAGGTCTGTTTGCTGTGCATGGATCCAGTCCTTTTGTGGTAAGTGTAGTCATTAATCTGTTTGATCTCTTGGTCCTCTGCTGTCTCACCCTCCGCTGAACCACGACCACTTGAGTTTGAATGCCTGTATGGGTGGGATATATCCATCTTTGTGAGTACATGGTTGGGCCGTTTCAGCTCCTGCAAACAGACGGCAGTTTGCGATTGGCCACTTGATCTACCAAATGAGCCTGTGTCTTGGTTCAAGTTAGCAGCAATTGCTGCAGCCTTTTTGACAGCAGCTTCTTTGATCTTGCATCGGAGAACCAGGGTCACAAAAATGATGAGGAGGAGAAGGAACAACATTAGTGATACACACAGACTGAGCATGTGCACATTGAGTGGCACCCCAATGAGCGCTTCAGCCGAGGAAGAGATGTTGATGGACACCAAGCAGGTGGTTGTCCTGGAGTCCAGTCTGGGACTGCTTGCGGACACCATCAGCTCCACAATGTCCTGTCTTGCACGACTGCCTCTTGCTCGATAAACAGGTCCTGACACAAAGATGGCACCGATTGTTTTATTAATGGAGAAAAATGGTGAGGGGTTTACTAGAGAGTACTCCACCAGCCCATCCACTCCTCCATCATGGTCCATGGCCATCACAAAGCCAACTGTCTCTCCTGGCCTGACGTTCTCAGGCAGGAGGAAGTGGTACTTTTTCTGGGTGAAGACAGGACTAAACTCATCCACTCCCTTGATGGTAACCTGCACCTTCACCGTGGCCGCCTTGTCACCTTTGTCTCTGGCCTCAACTACAAAGCAATACTCACTCTCACGTTCATAATCAAAGGTCTGTCTGGTGTGAATGTCACCTGTCAGGGGATTGATGGCAAAGGCCTCCTTCCTGTCAGGACTGCCACTACCATAGTCCATGAAGCAGGAGGACAGAATGGAGTAGGTGAGCTGGCCATAGGGCCCAGAGTCATTATCAACAGCGTAGACAGAACAGGCAGGGGTAAATGCTGGGAGGTTCTCCAACACAGAACAGTTAACTGTAGGGAATATGAAGTAGGGCGTATTATCATTCTCATCCAGAACTGCTATAAAAACCACTGTAAAAGCCACCTTACGTTCCTCAGATGACTCTCCACCATCAGACGCCTGAATGGTAAGGGTATATTTCGAGTCTTCCTCATAGTCAAGCGAGTGATTGACCACTAAAATACCGGAGTGAGGGTCCAGCTTAAAGTGACCTTTGCTATTCCCTGAGATAATGTCATAACGCACCAGGCCATTGGCTCCCAGGTCAGGGTCCTGAGCACTGACCTGCAAAAGCCTGGTACCAGCCAAGCTATTTTCACTAACCTGACCATGGTACTCTGTGCTGACAAAAACAGGAGCGTTGTCATTGCAATCCATCACAGCCACCTTAATGACAGCGGAGCTGTTCAGTGGAGGTGTTCCTCGATCGGACACACTCACTGTTAGTGCATATGTCTCAGTGGTCTCACGATCTAAAGGGTTACACAGGACAAGTTTTCCAACACTCTTTTGCTGCTTTTCAGTGTGAACCTTTACTTCCAAACAGAACTGCCTGTCCTCATTTCCCTTGATAATGGTGTAGTCCAAATATGCATTCTCAGGACCCCAGTCTTGGTCCTCTGCAGAGACGGTCAGTAGAGTGGTGCCTGTGGGGGTGTCCTCTGAGACACTAAGTTTATAGGTGTCCTGCTGGAAGAGAGGTGCATGGTCATTAGCGTCCTGAATCAGCACATCTATGGAGGTGATTGTAGAGCGTACGGGATCTCCCCCATCTCTGGCCTCCACCAGTAGCTGGATCAGGTTGCTGTTTGTGATGACATTTAGAGGCTTGTTGGTGAAAACAGACCCTGCAAAACAAATATGTTTACAATAAATCACTTTCCTTGAATTGTTTTCAAATGCACTGTTTTCAAAGGATTGTTTTCTGTGAAATTGGTATGCTGTAAATCCATAAAAATATTGACTTTGAAATGTAAAAATAATTTAAAACACAGCTATGCCATAGGGATGTTTAACAATCTACAGTCAAACTATCTGTCTGTCTCAGCTGATTAGTAGGCCTAATCAGTGTAATATCTCAGCTTGGCTTTATTAACACTGAAGGCCTACAGCAGCAGCAGCAGCATTCGTTGTTCTGAAACACACAAGCACGGAAAAAAGGAGAAGCACCACAGAAAGCACCATATAAAATTTCAGGATTCTGAGAGCTTTACTCAACACTGATGCAAATTTCAGTTCCCATTAGTACCCTTCACCACAAAACAGAGCAAACACATTTTTCAGATATTAAATTTTAGGGTTCAAACCTGATAGAAGCCCATAAATTACTCTTGAGTGGAAAAGACATGCAGGCCAGTATTGCAAAGTGCTGGCATGTAAATCTTGACTCTGTTAAATTTATCTTCATTCATAGCTTTTGGGACTTTTTAAATGGGAGATAATCGGACAGGCCTGGCTCCTTAGCAGTACTTTATCTCAATGACCTCTAATTGCCTGTCTCTCCTGCTAAATCTCACTCCTCTCTCTCTCCCTATCCATAGTACTCATTTGCACATCCAAGTCTGCAAAAATATAAACAATGGAGAAACAGAGCGCTACTGGCAGAATGAATACTCCAAACAACCTTTGATACTGTATGCCGAGTTACTTAAAACCGGGCAAAATCTTTCAGTTGGCATGCACCCCTTCAGCCATGCCAGAAAAATGGATTTTAATGGAGGGAACTTGAGAGATGAATATGAAAATCAGGCTGCCAAAGACTCATAAAACATGAAACTTGTAAAGCATGCAGTAATAGCTTTAAAACATTTGACAGAATGAAGCATATGAAGTAGAGCACATTTTGTATCATTGTTGGGATTTCTTTCTTTCGTTTAGTGACTTTCCAAGATCTACAGATTAAGCCATGAATTTTAAGGGATTTTGTGCTTGGGTTCAGTTTATGTTGAGGAGAATGATCTCAGTCTACGTAAATTTCATATCAGTGAATTATTACTGCACACTCAGAGGAATGAAATGTATTGAAGGACAAGACTATTAATGAACAAAGTTGTTTGACACTTTGTTCGCCCTTTGTTGCCAATGTGAGCCATGCCAGCATGTCTTTTCTGTTTCTGCTGAGCTGTTCTTACCATTGTCTGGATGGATGTAAAATCCCTGTGCAGGAGATGAGAGCAGTCTGTAGGAGACCTCGCCATTAAGCCCAGAGTCTCTGTCAGTAGCAAATACTGACACAACCAGCGTGTTGGCTGACGTCAGCTCTGGCAGCTCCACCTGGAAGAGAGATCCAACAATCGTCATGTCTGTAGCAAGGGAATCAGCCAAATACAGTATGTACGGTAGTGAGTATAATGTTTATAGCAGGAACTAGCTGAGGATGTGCAAGTACTTAGCTTCCTGGTGAAAAATGGAGTGATGCAGTTGAGTAGGGGAGTAATGATTTTGTACTAAGCCCTAAAGCTGTAATTCTACTCCCTTGGCTCATTGCACTATGCTTGTGTGATGCTGAACCATGATTTTTCCCACTATAGTTCTTGCTGGTGATTTTTTTTTTTTTGAAAATTCTAGTGTGATGTGAAATCAATGTGAACACATTCGTAATGCAGAACATTCAATGCTCCTTTTGATTAATAACAGCATTATGCCGAGCTGACTTTTCTATCAGCCACATATAAAGGCATTCTGTTGCACAACCTTTACCGAACACTGACAAAAGTCCTATTCAGGGTTTTACGTTGCATTATTGGTATAAAAACAGAGTACTTGAGTTCTGAGTCAGTTCATTTTTTCCTTACAAAACCATGATACAACAAACTGTGGTCTCCAAGTTGTAAACCAAACCATGCAAAGGGGTGGTATAACAAACATTTATTTCAATTTTATGATCAAACTGGCAGTATATATGTGTACAACAAACTGACAAATTTGTGAAAAATATGTCATGTAATATCACAGAAGAGGTCTGTACCTGGTAGGAGACCTGGGTAAAGACTGGAGCATTGTCATTGACATCCAGCACTTGAACTGTAACGTCTCCTGTGGTCTGGTGGAGGGAGTCTGATGCCCAGACTCTCAGTTTGTGCTCTGTCTGCTCCTCATAGTCCAGGGCTTGTGTCAGGGTTACCACACCAGTGTAGCGGTCAATAGCAAAGCAGCCGTCAACGCTGCTGTTGTCTGCAAAGCTGTAAGTGATGGTTGAGCTGAGATCCACATCGTTTGCAGTCACCTGGGTGACCATGTACCCTGCTGGCAGATCTACAGCACAACATAACGCAGAAGATGTCATAAGATGTCAGTCACAGATATCAATCACATACTGCAGCAGGTAAATGGTTCATAACAGATGTATGTGTCAAGGTGTTCAGTTTCTAATGAGATTCTGTGTCCAAAAGCAGAGGCAGTGATGGAGTTGGTCTTACTCTCTGCTATAACCACAGGCTCCATGGGGGGGATGGCAGGGCTATTGTCATTGACGTCCACCACTTGGACTCTGATGGTGGTGGTGCCACTGAGGGGAGGGCTCCCCCTGTCTGTTGCTTGCAGAACCAGCCTGTAATATAAGTCGAGTAAAAGATGACGCAAAATGATGTGATGAGTATTATGGCTAGTGTACTGATGATGATGTTTATTCATAAAATGTAACCGCTTTTATTTGGAACTGATTTCCCATTTAAAGTAACTTCATAATAAGAACTATATTAATCTTGTTATTCTAACAGAATACCATACATTGCCATTAATGGTTAGATAATGCTCTTTAATGTGTGAAGTTAGCGCACTTGTATGAGGGAATGATCTCGCGGTCCAGTAAAACATTGGTAGCAAGGATCCCACGCACAGAGTCCAAGATGAATGCATTGTTATGGTTGCCAGACACAATGGAGTATCTGATCTGGCCATTCGCACCACTGTCAGCATCAGATGCAAACACCTGCAGTGAAAAAGAGAAGCAGTATCTTCTAGAGTCATCATCACACTTCCTATGACATTACAGAAACAATATTAATGATATTGACTGATCAGTTATTAGACTATGAAATATGATACAATATATGACATATATGCTTGGTTTTACTAATGTTATAGCGGACCTTTTTATTTATAGTGTGTACCTGCATGATGTAGGTGTTGTAAATTTGGCCCTCCCAGACAGATGTTCTGTAGCTGCTGTGTTCAAACACCGGAGCATTGTCATTGATGTCCAACAGGCTGATAAAGACCCTGCAGTGGGCTGTCTGCAGCCCGTTGTCAGCCAGCACCACCAACTGGATCTGACGGCTCGTCTCAAAGTCGAGAGAGTCATCTTTCTGCAACTTGATCTCACCTGAATGATGAGAGCAAACATGAAGAGGTGACAAAAGACTTAAAAAATTGTAAACAGAATCATTGCATACGTTACAAGAGTGCAAGTGACTGAGGTAGTGTGGTCCCACAAGTAATAAATAAAGTGCATGTTGGTCAAGGGTGTGAAGATCCGGAAAGCAGAGGTTGTTTTCTGGATAGTTTATGGAAAGTAAGGCGCTTTGAGCTCCCTAGCCAAATGACAAAGAATGAAAGAATGCAATCTACTAACAGCAAATTGAAATCCAGCAAAAATCTTTAACATCTTCAAATAAGCAAGAGGAAATACTGTATTTTTCAGTAAACTGAGGTCATAAGCTTCTTACCTGTGTAACGGTTGATGGTGAAAATTTGATTCTCATTGCCAGTGAATATGCTATATGTGATCCTCTGTCCATTGTTGGTTTGATCATTGGCTTCCACTTTTACAATCCATGTGCCTTAACAAAGACAAAATGAATATTGAATAGGAGCATAAAGTACCTCATCAAGCCAAGTATGAAAACAATCTGAATTCAAGTGGGAAGACATACCGGCTGTGCTGTTTTCGCTGACAGTGGCGTTGTACACTTTACTTGTGAACTGAAGCTGTTCCTGCTCTCTCTTTACATGGACAAAAACCAGGCAAGTAGAAGTTAGAGCCGGTCTTCCTCGGTCTGCCACTAGGACCTGCAGCTTCCTCCCAGAGAACCCTGCTCTCAGCGGCCTTCTGAGTGAAATCTCTCCTGACCTACGATTGAGGTCCAGAACATTGTCTTCCTTGGTCAAGCTAAACTGTACAGTCCCGTTCTCACCCCGGTCTCTGTCTGTTGCCGTTACTTTGGTAACTACCTGCCTTGGCGGAGTCCTAATAGAAACCCATGCGTTGATGGGACTCTGGCCACAGACTGGCACATTGTCGTTCACATCCTCCACCTGTATGGTCACCAGTGCCACAGAGCTCTGTGGGCCCCTGGTGCACCCGTCAGTTGCCACAGCTCTGAGGGTGTACTGGGCCTTGCTCTCCCTGTCCAGAGGTCTGGTGGTGTGGATCACTCCAGTGGACGCCTCAATTGAGAAGGCCCCTTGACTGCTGTCTTCTGCCAACGAGTAGGTCACTTCCCCATTGGGTCCCTCATCAGCGTCCCGGGCGGTAAGACGCAGGACTTCAGTTCCTGCAGGCAGGCCCTCGGTGATGGTGGCACTGTAGTTATTATGGGTGAAGACGGGGACATTGTCATTCTCATCCAGCAGTACCAGTTGAAGCTGGGTGGAGGAGCTGAGGGGGGTGGGGCCACAGTCACGGCCCTGTATGGTGAGTGTATAGTTCTGTCTTTCCTCCCGGTCCAGGAGCTGTGTGGTGCTGACAACACCTGTATGAGCATTGATGACGAAGCGACCACCATAGTCCTCACCTAAAGGCAAAGTGAAATGTTTATTATGTCAACCTGTGATGATACAAAACATAGAAAATAAAATGCATAGCCTGATATGGAGACGACTGTTCTGGGTTCCTCACCTTGTATGGAGTAACGTATGGTTCCATTCTCTCCGTGGTCTGGGTCGGAGGCCTGAGCAGTGTGGATGAGCCCGGGCGGCAGGTTTTCTGGCAGGCTGATCTGGAAGGACGACTGCATGAACTCTGGAGGGTTGTCGTTGTCATCCAGCACGGAGCACAGCACCGTGGTCGTGCCAGAGAGAGGCTGTGTGCCGCCATCACGACCTTGGACTGAGGAAGGGAATGGACAGGGATAATGAAGGAAAACTAAAGCAAGGCAATTTGGGTTAAACATGCTGGCTTCAGACATTAATATAAGGAGATGAAATTTATGATGTTGATTTATTCTAATAGTAGCAAAAACATAACCGCTGCCACTTCAAACAAGAGCCCCAATGATCTACAGTTTTCATTTGAGTTAGGCTCGATTCCATATAAATTCTCCACCTATAGATGGTGGGCCATTAAGTTATCCATCAAAAGCAGCTGGAATAGGAAAAAAACATTAAATATGCTTACTGGAAAGCAGCTCATGAGGTCTATAATCTGTTGCAAAGTCTATACAGCATTCCTTCAACAATTACATATTTAATGAAAATCTCATATGTGTTACATGAGCAGTGTGTGGAAAATCACTTATGCTAAAACAAATTATCTTTTGATCCACTTCAACCAGCGTTACATCAGTGCCGTTGTGGTTGGTATTCTCAGTCCCTAAACAGAGCAATGAACCAATATTTTTTTTTTTCTCAAAAGCTAGCTCCATGTATGCTGGATTTGTTTTTATTAGCAGTACAGACCAAAGACTCTGGGAAAAACACAAAAACAACTAACCAACTAACTCTATGTCAACTATATTACAATGGTATTTAATACTTGCTTATATGAACATGGTATTTTCATTCCCAAATATATCTGCAGCCGGTGAAACTTGTCCACACATATTTTCATATTTCACAATAACCCCCTGTGTGATTCTGGCTCAACCTCAAGACGCCTTGCCTTTCCTGTCATTATATTTATTTATACTTAATTGCTCGTTATACTCCCGACTGTGCAAATATTATATAGTTTATCATTAAACATTGCCGAATACTTTTCAATGTACTTATATATATACCCATGAGAGAGGAAAAAAATAAACATTTGAAAAGACCCATAAGGTGCAGCAGCACACTCAATAAAAGCGAGTTATAACTCACCCCCTTAAATGTCTACTGTTTCCTTAACATAAATCAATCTGCTGAATAATTTTACTTTCATACACACGGTAAACTCAGAATCCTTCATGAATTTGGCCGTGAAGCAAGAGGAAAGAAATTAGAAACAGTGGGAAAACTACGTGTTTGAGAGAGGGTGAAGATGATATTTTCTGGATATTTTAGATATATTTTCTTGCTACTTCACTACGCATTTTCATTTGGCTTTATTTTGATAGCTTTAGATGTTTTAGAACCTTGAGCTGCAAAAGATATGCCAATCCAAGCACTGACTGACATTTGCAGCTGAACAAAAACATTTTGCAAACTGCAGAACAACAGACTTTTAAAAAATGGGTCCAAAGTTGTGCTTGTATCCTTCATATGAGACCCTTACCAAGCCCATAATATGAATTTCTATAATGATGCAGTAAAGCTGTTTCTCTGGCCTATTCAAACTGATCTGTTGCTGTCGGGTTATAAACTTGTATCTCAAAAACATCTTCTAAAACATCAAAGCTAAGAAAAGCTAAGACTTTTTTTTATTTATCTGATGGGGTTTTGAAAAGCTGTTACACAGCCAAGGGTCACATAATTCTATCAACCCATGTGATCCCTCAAGTGATACCAAACCATGAAAATCACCTTACTGCCGTTATGAGGTTTTTACAAGACAAAAGCAATATATTCCAAATGTACATTTTATCAAATGAATGTTAACAGCTACTTATTACTGCACTACTGCTGTGTCTTGGGTGTAACAGAGCCTAATAGGTCTTAGGTCGTGTGTGTGTGTGTGTGTGTGTGTGTGTGTGTGTGTGTGTGTGTGTGTGTGTGTGTGTGTGCTTTACCTCTGAGTGTGAAATGTTGGTGCTGCTCTCTGTCCAGGCTGGAGGTGGTGGTGATAACACCGGTGTAACGGTCGATGCTGAAGAGCTCGTAGCCCGGACCAGGCAGCAGACTGTACCACACCACTGCATTCTCACCTGTAGGACGGGCAGGAAAAGTTTTAATATGCTCCAGAGGCCAGAGTATAAATCCTCATTTTAAAGAATAAAAAAACGGGAATTAAACTGTTACACAGTGAATGAAAAATGAAACTGATCAGAAGTTATCAGAGTAATTATTGTGGATATGAAAATGCCAATTCACACAGTCTTTATAATGATATTGTTTGTACATAAAAACAATCTTCTTGGTAAGCTGTGTCTTAAAAAAAAAAAAAAAAATAGCGCAGACTTGTGCTGCCTTACTCTCCAGAAAACATGCTCATGCTCTCCATCAAAGCTAATAAAACTGTGTTTTGTGCAATATAAATGATGATGCTAAAATAATTTGACATCGCTGCTTTTAATCTAAGCTTTAAACTACATTAATAAAAATCCCCGTCCCAAGTTTCAGTTTAGCACCTCATTAGCTCGGGTCCATGTTTACAGCCCCTTTCATTTCCAAAAGGCCTTATCTGATTTCCAAATTGAAAACAGGACCGCCGGTATAAATCACTCCATATAATCTGTTGCTTTTAAAAAATGACAGGGGGGAAGGGCCTTGGCTGACCTTTATTTGAGCCCTGTTCTGTAATATTATTGAAAGTCGGGGTCTGAGCCCCGCTGTTGTCTAGTCTGGCCCATTTACGCAGCATTTTTGTTGACCCTGTGAGTCTACAAACACACACCCACTGCTGGCTACATGGCTCTGTATAGTCATGCCACTGGCAAGCACTTGTAAAGTGACAGAAGCTACACTAAAGATGTATAGAC
The DNA here is from genome assembly GCF_902150065.1 of Myripristis murdjan. Taxonomy (NCBI): domain Eukaryota; kingdom Metazoa; phylum Chordata; class Actinopteri; order Holocentriformes; family Holocentridae; genus Myripristis; species Myripristis murdjan. The sequence continues at coordinate 27,560,719 of NC_043980.1, forward strand.
TTAGATAAGTGGTTCTCAAGGACTCCCAAAGTGGTACACATCAGGCTGCAGGCCCATATTTGATAAAATGTAGTCCCAGGCATCCCCATCTGATAAGATTTAGTTATTCCATAACTGTCTATACTGTAGATTGGCAGATTAACAGTGAAGAGTGGGAAACCTATCAAGAGAATAGTCATTCTGATACATTCTGTATTGGGCTAACTTCTAGTCAATAAAATAATAGTGAAACTTAAATATTCCCCATTTTTCTGGGGACCCCTTTTGCCCCCTCAGTGACCTCTGGTGGTCCCTGGACCTCAGGCTGAGAGCCACTGCATTGGAGTATATGCTTGTCACACAGACAAGCAACCGTCGGTGGTGAAGCTAACCATTAAAAAACAGCTGTTACAAAACTATGCATGTGATTAAAGTCAGCTCACTTTCACAAGATCCCTACAGAAATTGTAAGAGAAAAGTGAAACTGTCAAGCCCGGTCAAGAGGGGCACAGCTGCAGTGGCCAATGAGCAGTGGTGCATTTCTCAGGGATATGGGACAGTGAGGGGTGACGGTGTTTGACGGGGAGAAAAAAGGATGAGAGGTCATGCCAAAAAGGGAACCAATATAGTATTGAAATAGTATTGAAACACTAATTATTAGAATCTTCTGGATATGCATACACAGTTTTCTGTGTCACAATAAAGTCAGGTTAACAAGCAAAGTCAACATAATCTTGGATGTAATATGTTAGATTTAACAGGAAGAAGCTGCAACAAGACCAAGCTCTAATGGAGAGGAGTTTTTATTAGGATGTGTAAGAGTATACACCAGGAAAATCTGATGTGTTGGTAAAATCTCGCAATGAAAGTCTTATAATAAAATTTTATTTGCTCTAGATTTACATGATCTACAGTTTGCTCATGACCCCAAGGAGAGCATAGTTATTCTAAAGTAAAAATCACTCCATAGTTCTGAACATTCATTCAACAAATGCTAGTTTATAAGTTAAATGTAGAATGGACAAAGAAAAATATAAGGGTAGCTGTCACATCCATTGATACTGTGAATCTGAAATGACCGACTCCAGCACATGGAAAGTGGATACACAGACAAGCACAGGCACAAACAATTGCCATCTTTAGGGAGTGTTGGTGAAAAAGCACAAATGATAATCAAATAAGACTGGTGGGAGAGCAGGCCGAGCATGCCACAGGTTCCAGACGAGGCGATGTGAGGAGACAGATGAAAACACGGGCCTATTAGCACAGATGGTTTGGATTATGGAAATCATCACAAGAGAGGACCTTTCAAATCTCCCAGAGGAGCCGTGTGCTTGCTGTTCTTGGACAATTCTCACCCCCAAGAATGTTAGTTCACATTGAACCCCCTCCTGTATAGATCCTCCTACCACATGCCCTTCACCTCCCTGTGCCAATACTATTTAAAAAGGACTCATACTGTCAACATGCAGGGAAGAAATGGGATTTAGGAGGCTCTGTGCACAACGTGTTAAAATAAACAGGGCCGATGTGTAGATCTGAGAATGTGATTAGGGCTCAGATGAATGTAATTTGGTGTGATGTACAGTTAAACTAGCATATGAAAAAGCAACAGATGGTACAACACACAGGGTGGTTGGTTTCAATCAAGCTGCTAATGGAGTGTAACAAAACAGGGTGTTGAGGCCGACATGAGCTGTTGCTGTGTTGCGTTGTGTTATCATTATGTGTTATTAATGATGAACATAAATTTTCTCTTTTTACTCTTAGAAGCCCTGTTATCGTTCTTAGACATATGATTGGTTATGTGCTTCTGAATAGAAAAAACAATAATTTTACTTGTTATTTCTATTGTCTTTTTTAATCTCTTTGTTAAATGTTTTTTTTTTTTTTTTTTTTTTTTAAATCTATTTATTTTGTTTCTGTCTTTAATTTCACTTCTGTACTGTTTTGAGAGCCACCTTGATTTGTATTTTATGTATAAAAGTGTGCCATATAAATAAAGATGCCTTTATTCATAAATTCCTGTGAAGCAAACACGCCTTGCCCTTTGGTTGTTTTTTGTTTTGTTTATAATGTCCCCCTCCCTCCCCTTGTCATTTGGCTTTATGTTGATAGGCATAAAGCACCTAACAGGCTAATGCTGCCACCTAGGTATTGCATATGCATACTGTCACCAAGTCCAGCTACTTCTACTTCCTCAAGGAGGAACACGTTTCATCTCATAGCTGCCAAATTTAACATAGCTAAAAATTTTAGAGAAGAACTTGGCTCATTACATTATTTGCTCATCAAAAAACTCAGCTTGTTCAACAGATATACCAGCTATGCAAAATGTTTAGAAATCCACCATTTTGATTTAAACACTATCCTGGTGTGAATAACTACTACTATTGTGAATTACTATTACTACTACTATACATGACGTGGGCAACTTAAACATGGTTAACTAGAGATATCGAAGCCTGCAAAACAGTTACTATACCTGAATCCTTGTCTGTGGCAGAGACCCTAACCACTGGTTCTCCAGGACCTCTGTTCTCCGCCACACTGGCATTGTAGATGTGATGCTGGAAGACAGGAGGCTGGTCATTCACATCCCTGACTTCCACTGTCAGGGTCTGCGTGGAGGAGAGGCAGGGCTGGCCCTGATCTGCTGCTTGGATGGTGAGGCGGTGGGAACGTTGGGCCTCGTAGTCCAGAGGGGCGGCGAGATACAGGAGTCCTACAGAGAATGGAAAAGAATTACAAAAAGTGGCCAGAAGGGGGAATAATTTCCCATTATTGCCAGCAGAAATGGCCTGAAACTATCAGAAGTAATATACAGTAAACTGGAAACCTTGGTTCAGCAGCTACTCAGTATGTTATGCTCCTCAGACTTTGACGATGAACTGACTGGCTCCAAACAACAAGCTGCTCCTATATGGATTTTTCATTACCCTCCTCATCCTTGTCACCCAGCTGGAGACTGAGGAATTGTAAATAACCATTTCTCTATTTGTCACATGTTACACAACCGTTTTGCTTCATCTGATAGTTTGTAGTAGAAGGGGGCAGGGGAATGGGCAACATGGGTCCCAGGTCAGACTCAAACATAGACTATCCCACACAATCCATGCCTTAGTCAGCTGAGCCACCAGGACGCTCCATTAGCTGTTCATGTGAAAGCAATTTGATGTGGTCTGACAAAACTCCAAAAACCACTGCTATTTTTATTAGTTATGTCCTCTTTTACTACATGACCCAGCAAACCGAGAGTTAAATTCTTTCTAGCCCATGAGAATACTATTAGCATAATAAGAGATGATGTTGTATCTTTATTTCTATCTATAACTTATCTGCTGCAGCAATGAACCCCTTTTGACTGTGGTTTCAGTAATGGAGATCAGAATCTTAAAACATCTCCTTAAGTTGATGCAAGAAGTGAATTACATGATTGTCTGACATGTGGTTTGCAAAGTCCTGTCAGATCCCCTGCTACTTGCTATGTGAAATGAGTGAATCTTTTCTTTTGCAATACTGGATATGCTTGTAACAGCTTCTAACTTTTGTTCTATCTGCAACATTTGTGAAATATCAACAATATTAATCTCATCATAATTCATTGATCATGTGCTCTACAAAGCATACCTGTTTTCTCCTCCAGTGTGAAGAATCCCTTCTTGTTACCAGCAACAACGATATAGGAGACCAAGCCGTTTTCACTCAGATCTCCATCTGTAGCCACAACATGATGCAGCAGACTCCCCACCTCTGTATCCTCCAGCACCTGAACTGTGTGCGATGATGTAAACACTGGGCGATTATCGTTCACATCCAGCAGGAAGACCTGAGCTGTCACAGATGTCTGTCTCTGGTCGACCTTCCTCTTCGCCTGGTCAGTGGCAGTTACAGTGAAGGCAAAGCTCGGGGTGGTCTCACGGTCCAAAGGTGCTGCCACGGTCAGGTTGCCTGTGTGAGGGTCGATCTCAAAGGGGAAGCGTGGCAATGACTCGGAGTGTCCCAAGTCAGGGTCAAAGGTCAAGGAATAGCGGAGGGCACTGTTAGACCAGCTTCCGTCAGCATCCTTGGCATGGAAGGCAAACGCCAGCGAACCGACAGGTGCGTCCTCCCTGAGACCAAAAGTGACCAGTTTCTCAGGGAACCAGGGGGTGTGGTCGTTTACATCGTCCACTATCACACTAACAAATACAGACATGTTCATTTTGGGAGCGAGTCCTGCATCTTCAGCACGTACCACCAGGAAGTACTGCATGGCAGACTCATAGTCCAGCGGCTGGTTGATATATATGTCGCCAGAAGAGGTGTCAATGCCGAAGTGAACCCCGCCATCACCTTCAGCGATAGAATACTGGAATTTCTCTGTGTCTGAAATGCGGGCAGAGCCAATAACAGTTGCGGGCTCAATGTCCTCTCTCACCGAAAAGCGTCTTACAATTGGTTGCTCAAAGTCGCCAAAGTGAGCTTCGACTCCAAGAACCTGGAGATTACATAATCATACAAAATCATTCAAGAGTTTTAAAGACTCAAAACTGAAATGGAGTATATTTTCATATGCCAGAAATCTGAATAAAACGAGCACCATAAATCGATGGCCACTATTGAATACACAGACTACTTATCAAAAACTGTCATTCAAGATGAGCTAAATATTCAGTTTTAACTCATCACTCATAGGAATCAAAGTATGTAGTAGGTTTGTACCTGTATATGAATGACTGCAGTCTCCTCCAGAGGTGAGGGTCCGTTGTCTTTAGCAGTCACTTTCAGAGTGTAGTGTGTTTCAGTCTTGTGGGAGAAAAGTGCCGTGGTTCTGATGTCTCCACTCTGAGCATCAATCTCAAAGTCTCCAAGGCCGTCATCTTCAAGACCAAATGAAAGAAATACAGGGAGCTTATGCCACACAAACTCAGAGGCTCATCACAAACACAAGATTCACTACTGACCTGTGGTCAAGGAGAAGGTAACGGTTCCATTTTCTCCTGCATCTAAGTCTTTTGCAAACACATTTGCCACCAAGGATCCAGCCTGTAGGCCAGCCCACATCTGCAACAAATAAATAAGCATGAGCACTGGAGCAAGAAACAAGTCCACTGTAACATAAACACATTTCACACAAGTACAAGTACACCAGTGCTATCTTGTGTGTTTCTTGCCTTTTCACAGCTCAGTGCTCGTGGTACATTTTCTATCTGCGGCTAACACCACAGAAACCCACAAAAATCAGCTCATCAGTTTACTCTTTTAGATGCCACTTCTCTATGAAAAGTTTTATCATCATGCCTTAAACTGTCTAAAGCGAGGGAAGAGAAGCCAGTAACATAGAATAGACTACACTAGACTAGACTAGAACCTGATAATCCCAGGTTTAAGCCCTATATTCTTAGCTCTATTTGCTTTTGTCTACATTTCTGTGATTTCTCTGTAAATTCTCCCACCTTGTAACATTCTCATTAGAATCATAATGTCTACTCACACGTATATTCATGCCGTAAAGTGAAAAAAACCTCAAAAAAACAACAACTCTTGTCTACCTGAACACTGAGCTCCTTGGTGGCAGGCAGGTGGATGAACTGTGGAGGGTTGTCGTTGATGTCAGTGACCAGGATGTGAACAGTGGTGGTGGCATTGAGGCGTGGGTGGCCCTGGTCTGTCACCATCACCTTCAGAGTGTACTGGCTGTGCTGCTCCCGGTCCAGTGCCACCCAGTTGATTATCTCTCCTGGATGGGTGCAGTGAAGACAGTGACAGGTACAGATGCTGCACAGATGAACGCAATATCTTACCACTCTGGTGTAACCACTGCGAGTGTTTTACCTGTTTTGGCGTTGATGCGGAAGTGCTTCCCATCTGAGAGCAGGATGTAGGACAGCTGAGCATTTTTCCCAGAGTCCTTGTCCACAGCCTTGACTGTTCCCACCAGACCTTGAGGCGCTGGCCCCTCTGACACTGTGAAGTAGTAGACCTGACTGCTGAACACTGGGGCATTGTCATTGGCATCCAGCACCAGCACTGTTACAGTGGCTGTAGCTGTGGTGTTGGTTGGCGTAGCGTCGCTGGCTGTGGCGTGCACTCTGAAACGAAACATGGGCTCCGACTCATAGTCCAGGCTGCGGGAAAGATACAACCATCCACTCTGTGGGTGAACCCGAAAGGGAGGCAGAGGGAACCCTCCTTCTGGCTCCAAGGAGTATGTGAGGCCTGAGTTAGATAAGTGAGTTCCCCGACTACGGTGCGCCCTCACCTGGATGACCCGTGCATCTTTTCGGTATCCCTCTCCTATCTCCACCTGGTAGACTAAGGTTTCGAATGCCAGGCTCTCCTCAGTAGTAGTGTGGTCTATGTTGACGGTGAGGGTCAAGGAGGAGCTAAGGGATGGTTCCCCTTCATCTTTGGCCTCAACTTCAAGGATGTACTTCTGCTGAGCATCGTAGTGTAAACTTTGATTTAATGTTACAGTTCCAAGGATGTGGTCAACAACAAAAACACCATTGCTGCCACTTTCCCCTGGCATTAGGTAGTAGTGCACCCTCCCATTGGCACCGCTGTCTGAGTCATGTGCATGGGCTATGAACAGCACTGTCCCCGGGAGTGTGTTCTGGGACACTGTGACCGTGTCACTGACTTTGGGGAAGACAGGGGCATTGTCGTTAATATCGACAATGGTGATGTTGACTTGGGTGGTGCTGTAAACAGGAGAGGTGCCAGTGTAGGACTGGAGAACGAGCAGAGCGTAGGGCTGGGATTCATGGTCCAGTGGCTGGCTGCTGGTGATCAGGCCAGACTCAGGGTGAACTGAGAACAAGCCGTGGGGGTCTCCAGAAGAGATGCGATAGGAGACAGGCTCCACAGAGTCTGAAAAGACAAATAAATTCTAGTCAGAGATAGTGCAAATATTTGGGCAGCATGTCAGTCTAATTAATTTTAGGGTCAAGTCGTGAACCTAAAATTAACGATTCTCACTAAGGGGACTTTATGGGGACCTTTTGTTGCCATAAGGGAGATGAGTCCCCAGAACACAACTTTGTAACAGATTTACATCCCCACAACATTAGTAATACCTGGTACACGCACACTCACACACATACATGGGTAGCATTAAGTAATTACTCGGCAAGTCAGAGGATCCTTTAATCCTCTTCAAGTGTTTTTGCATTTAAACTGTGACTGCAAACTACTGTAAGAAGCAGGGAACAGTTAAGCTCCACAGGAATTAAGGCTACTCAACACAACACCCATGTTTCCTGGTTTAGGTTGAAGTGTTAATCTGTTAATTGGTTAGACATCCTTGAATGATAGCCGATTGCCACTGAATGATTTGGCTGCTGAAGGGACTGAGTGGAGTAGGTGACGATACACCGAGTGGCCTGTCAGGGATAATCTGAGAAAACTGGGGAACCGCTCCACAGAGTGGACATTCCATTCTAGGGGAGCTAAAATACTATACAACACAGAATGCAAGCTAATGTATTTCATTTGCTCCTTTTCAAAATTCAATTAGCACTCCTGATGTTGATTTTTTCCGGTTAATGTTAAACAAGTTTGATCAACCTTAAGAATGAGAGCTAATGCAATCTCAATCAAACAAGATAGCACAAAACAAATAAAACAGATCCTAGCACTCTTTTTGACATGAATAGAAGCTACTAATGACATTAATTAAGGTTATATTACAGTCTAACAGAGCCAGGGTCCTGGTATTGTGCATGCTGGTTCACTGTAAAGAGTCTGATAAACCTAAATGGAAGAGAACCTTGAAAAAGTAATTTGCAGCACCTCTATTTACCTGCTATTTCATGTCAGAATGGCTGCTGTGAAAAAAAGATCTATTATAATAACAATATTTCAATATTTCTTATTCCAGGTGTCTGCTATCTTTGTCACGCTAAATATACTGATTTGATAAGGGTTAGCTGTTTAACCCTTTGTCATCTGTTCATTTGATAAGACAGATTGGAGACTTCTACTTCTAATGAGATTACTAATTTTTTACTACTTTCCTCTTTATTTTTACAGTGAGATCCAGCAGGACTGAGTCGCTGTTACAAAGTTCACTTAATTCTTTTTGTCACAATCATTCATCAGATGAGCCCTCCTTCACTCCTGCCTTAATGAAAATCAACTGTTGGAGAAAGTTGTTTTTGAAAGAAATTAATTACTTTGTTTCTTCAACTGACCTAAAAAAGAAAACAGGTATATTACGAAGTTTACTAAAAGTACAAATTGCAGCACTTTTGTGTTATCCACTTCACAAACACGCCATGGTCATATGGCTTCTGCTGTCAAGTATGTTGTCAGTCACTGATTTAAAATGCACTCTTGACTGCTTCTCTGTTCTTACAACTATAAATCTATTTCTTTTTTTCAAGCATATTTAGGATGTACACCATTTAAAAATAGCAATAGAAGACTGAAAATGTAAGAAAATATGTAAGAAAAATTAATGCCATTTTAAAGTAAGAGGTAAAGTAATGCCATTTTAATAAAAAATAAAAAAAAGACAAATTCTGAATGAAGAACTGAAAAACGAATCTGTTAAGTTTATTTTTTTACCATCAAAACGTACTCTAAATGCTTCTAAATGCAATAATGGTAACAGCTTTCTCATCAACCCCCAAATATTGGTAAAATATGGGCACATGAACAGTGGCTCCACTCACTGGCTGGGTTGATGGCCTCCACTGTGCCCACTGAGGTTCCAGGCTGAGCGTCCTCAGACACGGTAAAGGTGTAGCGTGACCTCTGGAACACAGCTGGGGCCTGGGCGCTGCGCACGACGTTGACGGTGACCTCTGCAGGCCTGGCTGAGGTCAGGCCCTCACTGTCCCGGGCTGTAATGGAGAGCTTCACACTGGCAGTGCCCAGGTGGGTCAGTGTCGAGGTTAGGTAAAGCACCCCTACAAGGACAGAAATAGAGGCAACATTTAGCTTTACTGTCAAGGCTTTCTTAGCAAAATAATATGATCTATCCAATGTATATGTATTTTGTGATCTTGGTAAAGTCCTTCGAATGAATTGATGATTGATTTTGTTCAAACTTAACCATTGCTACTTATGATTATCATGGTATAGTTATTATTATTACTCTATACCAATGAACACCTTGCTCACAGCTCTGGTACACAGTCTGTGTAAAGATACATGGCTCAGACACTAACTAATTTTGGCCGCCTAAGTTTCCCTTGTAGGCCCATGGAGGGAAGGGTCACTTAATAAGGAAGCCCCTGGAGCAAGGTACAGATGGGGAATAAAATCTATGGCTGATATTTAGTTGATCAAAACCACAATGTGCTGGTAGTACATCTTCAAAAGACACATTTTTAGAAAGGGCTGTTGTACTCCTATAGAATGTATTTTATTGACTATTTGGTGTTATAGCCAATGGGCATTTTGATGGGGATATAAGGCAGGCTATAGGGGATATAAGGCAGGTAGCCCTACTGTGAAGTGACACCAGCAATCATATCACAAAGGCTTACATGAAGTAAGTCGTTGTTTGTCCCAGAATTAGCAGGACTTCACGTCTCACAGGACACATGGTAGTTAAGACTGGTGTTTGGTTGTAAGTGTCATGTCTCGCTGTGTAAGTCACTGAATCCAAGCTTCATTTAGATGCAGTTCATTGACTTTACACCTATGAAAACATATTCTCCATGTGATCACTCCTAAAATGTTGCATAATCAATGATTCACTTACTTCTGTATTTTTAAATACTACAGTCCTCTGTTAATACTGTGTGTAGTACAAGCAGCTGATTTGATTACAGGGGCTTTGTCACCTGTTCAGCCCAATTACTGCTGTCCAAACAGTAGGCTTAGGTGTGATACAGACAGCTACAGAGAATGACTTTCTAAAATATTACCCTCACAGTATGTATTTATTAACTGTATTATGTGATCTTTTTCTTTTGGTGAGGCTTAGATTCATTCATTTATATATCTAAATGAATGTCCTGTCCAGGATTTTCATTTTCTTGAAAGATACTCATTCTCTGAGCACATCACTAACTGTGGAGGCCACAATGGAGGTCACTGAACATTATGTGTCTCACTTGCTGTATTATACAGAAAAAATATTAAACAAAACTGAGAGAAACTTTGGCTTGCCTACCTGTGTTTTTCTCCAGTGCAAACAACGTGGACAGGTCGCCAGGAAGGAGCTCGTAGGTGACCTGTCCGAACCTGCCTGAATCCTGGTCAGTGGCGATGACATTGAGGATCTCCGTGCCGGGTTGTGCATGGCTGCTGATGCTGGTGGCGTACTGCTCAGGGTTGAACACTGGAGCATTATCGTTGAGGTCCTCCACCTCAATGTGCACGTAGGTTTGCACACTCAGCCCTCCCTGATGATTGAGAATGGAGCAGGTCATACATTTTTGCCATGCTCAAATTGTTGAAGCTTTAGAATCAAACTATAAAACTGAAAAGCCCCCTTATACAGCATATCAAAATAAAAGCCCCCTCACTGGATCTTCAGCTTTCACTAGAACGTCGTGGGTTGTGTGTCCTGTGTCTCTGTCAATATCCTCAGAGACACACAGCTCTCCGGTCTGTGGGTCGATTTGGAAGAGCAGGTGTTTGTCTGGCTTGTCGAAACCGTCAGACAGAGAGTAGCGCAGGGTACCAAACTCGGGGCTGTCTGCATCTGTGGCAACAACCTGAAAAATAAAGAAATATCTGTCTTTTTTTCTCATAAAGATTTCAGCGTAATAAAATGAAACACCAACCTTAAACATTGGGAAAACACTATGTGGGGCATGTAAAGTGTCTCAGTTTTACTAATAAAAGCTTGCCATCTGGTCACACAAACATCCTGACAGCACTAGAGGAAGACAGCGAGCCTCTTTAAGTGTGACACCCTGCTGTTGTCAGTTAAGGATAAGAATGACCCCACAGGCTGGGTGAAGGATAACGCTGATGATGAATGAAGATCATCTTGAAATCTTCATGAAAATGTCAGCAGTATAACTTGTGCTTGGTGGAGGAGGAGGTTGGATATTGTCTTTGCGACATTATGTGGACTGGATACTTTCTTCCAGAGTTCAAGCTGAGACAGAATTGTATTTATGAGCAGTTTGATCAAAAGATGGTAGTCAGAAATCACATTGCAGATACTCTATTTCCTCTATGAGGTGGTTGCTATCTGGTCATTAACTTATTAATAATGAACAACTATTAAAGGTTAGTGAGTTTTTTTTTTTTTTTTCAACTTGACGCCAAATCTGCAATTTGATTCAAAACTTTGACACAAAACTCATGCTTTAGCTTGTTTATTTCTTCCACTGATTATTTGCATTTAAGTAGCTGGTATTAACTGGGTGCAGTACATCAGGACAGTGGACAGCGGTAGCTAGAACTGAAAACATTGATGCTAATCCTGTAGGAGCAGAGCACAAAGGGGACTCTTGGTCCCCTGCACAGCTAGTTCTGGTTAACTATGAGGGATGTGGACAAAATAGCATATTATTTTGGTGTTACCTAATTATCATGAGAAAACACAAGTGTGAAATCCGAAACACTATCATCTTTCTTATTTTAGAGTCTCTCTTGAAACACAGGCCTGTATGCCACACACTGCTCAATCTCACTACTTTACTCTTTGATTGCATGTACTTGAAAATGAATTTCCAAAATAATTTGCATCATACATTTTACTTTCTTTCTTTTGCAATATCTTTCTTCAACCCTCAGTAACAGATCTCTTAAATACTGTAGCCAAAATACTAAAATGTACCATCTATTAACCCTATAAAGCCTGAACTATGAAAGAATTGGAAGAAAATTCCAATTTTTTGAAAATGAACCCTTTATTTAGTCCTATAACAAAATGTAAAAAAAATATGTTATTACATACGATTTTTCTGTTGTATCATATATGACAGTACTTGAAGTACCAATGGTATGGTCCAGGGTGAACAGGGGAAGTGTTCAAAGGTATACAACAGTATTTTGGTCAAGTACTGATTAAACTGAAAACAGAATGTGTTATTTGATATCGTGTATCATATATGATACAAATGGCTTTACAGGGTTAATAGTAATCTTCTGTTGAAATAATAGCTTTGTTGTGCCAAAGATGATCAACATAATAAAACCATAAAAAACCCACAGTTCAGGGTAAGACTATCATTGTGGTGGAAAACAAGAAACAGTCAAACGTCTCAGCGGCATCCCTTAAATCCTGCAGAACTGCTTTCATGTCTTTGAATACCTGTGACTGACTCCCAGTGTACTATCACTTTCCAGTCATAAAAGTGATATCATCTTGGACTTTATGAGCCCACATCAGAGGAAATTTTCAGAGCAAGGGGGTCAAGGTCTGCAACAGTAAGAACCAAACCTGCCTTTGAACCTCAGTTATATCTTAGATTACACTATGTGTCCATGTTTTCACAACCCGGTTTATGCTTTCTCATACAGGTTTATAACACACTGTAAAATCTCTCCTGTGCTGTGCGTTTAATATGCAAAATGACAATTCAAATTCTATATTTTAATGCAGAACTGAGCCCCTTTGGTCTCATAAACAACTAGTGTATTTTCATGGCATTAAAATATCTTATATGCAGTTGTAGTTGCTAGATTTCCCATGTTGCTGTTGTTTCCTTTACACATAGTAAAACAGAAAAATATCTCTCACTGGCATCAAAGTATCTTCCTGCCTCTGTGGCATCTATGTAGTTTCTATGGATCCTAAACTCTTCCAAATGGACTTTGCGTGCTTTTCTGATTCCCTTAATGTTTTACATGCAAATACAGCCTGATTGCAATTAGTCTGAATTCTTCATTTCTGACCTCATTACTACTGGCAGAGTTTATACACACCAGTGTCTCAGCAGCATATTGCCTCCAGTACTAACTGCATGGGAATGGTTGTTCAGGGCTTGAGCAATCAGATGCATTTGAATTGCGAACTGAACTGAATTGACCTGAGTGTGAAATGTTATTTCTGTTTAGAGATCAGGCTTTAGAGTTTAAGGCTTCTGTTGTAATGCGCTTCAGCCGGTGCCAGGCAAGGAAGGTGGTACCAGGCGTCACATCTGTCATATTAAAGACAGCACTGCTGAGCTGGAAAGGGTGTGTGTGTATATGTGGGTGTGAGTGTGTGTGTGCTATGAGCAGCCAGGGCCTTTAGGAAGAACACTGTTGGCTTTGTGCATAGGGAGAATGAAGGGCACTTTTGTCTTATGAGATGCCTACAAGACAGAGCAAGAGAGAGAAAGAGGTTGCACGTCCACAGTGGTAGATGTTTTGCACAGACGGCCCAAATATTTAGAACCTCACTAGTTGATATATTTGAGAGAATTCTTTGATTTTACACATTTGAGCATAAAGTATCCCTACATACTTGCAGAAAGCAGCTTCCAATCCTGGTGTGCTCTGGGATGGAAACACTGTACAGCTGTTGCTGGAACACAGGCTCGTTGTCGTTTACATCCTCAACCACCACAGTGACCGTAGCTGTGGACGACAGAGCCGGTTCCCCTCCATCCACTGCCACCACCAGAAACCACAGCTCTGCCTCTGTCTCCCTGTCCAGTGTGGCTGCTGTGATGACCAGGCCCGACTTCGGGTCAACACTAACCAGCTGGCTGCCCCGCTCAGACGTCAGGATGGAGTAGCTGATGTCTGAGTTGACACCATCATCTGCATCCCGAGCCTGCATCTGGATGAGGGAACTGCCCTGAGGAATGTCCTCAGCTACGGCGATGGTGTACACACTCTGTTCAAAGACCGGGGGACAGTCATTGGTGTCTGCAACCTTCACTAGAAAGACGTTCTCACTGCTCAAAGGTGGGCTCCCATAGTCAGACGCTCGGATCTTCAACTCATACAGATCCTTTTCCTCCCTGTCTAGTTCACTGTTGACACACAGGGCATAGAGGAAATCATCGGTCTGCTTCAGGGTGAATTTCCCATCACCATCCTCAAGAGTGACTGCAATCCTGCCCTCCTCAAAGTCAGGGTCCGACACTGAAATTCGGGCAACATACTCCCCAATACCTGCTGCCTCTGGCACCACTGCATCCCCTGTCTCACTGAGAAACAGAATATTGATGGTGGGGCTGTTGTCATTGATATTGAGCACCTTCACGCCTACAAAAGTGCTGCTGTACTCAGGCTGAGCACCATTGTCCCTCGCGTTGATGATTAACTCGTGAAAAGATTGAGTCTCGAAATCAAGTGGTTTATTGAGGTAGATCACCCCGGTGGTTTCATTGATGGAGAAAAACTCATTTGAGTCACTCTGGCGCCTGTTTATCTCGTAAGTGATCTGGCTGTTGCCACCTTGGTCCCGGTCTGTGGCGAGCACCTGACACACAACAGACATTACTGGGGCATCCTCAGAAACCAAGGCGTGATATTCTGTCTGGTTGAACACGGGTGGGTTGTCGTTTTCATCCAAGATGTGAATGTTCACCTGAAGCCGTCCTGTCCTGGCAGGGATCCCCCCATCGAATGCCTCAATCGTCAGGGAATAAGAGTCCCTTACCTCCCTGTCAAGTTTGTTTGTAAGGATTAGGTCAAGGTTGAAGGGGTTATCAGACATGTTGCGATATTCAATGCTGAATAATTCCCCCATCTCGCTTTCAGCAATCCTGTACCCTTGGGTTCCAAGCTCACCCTCATCCTGGTCTTTGGCACCTTCAAGCTGAAAGCGGGTCCCGGGGGGGGCTTAATTCTGAAATTTCTAAGTCAACCTTCTCAGATGAAAATACAGGAGAATGGTCATTCACATCCCTCACCACTATCTTCACCTTTATCATCTCACCTGTAAGGGTGGCTGCAACAAATTCATATTTATCTCTACTTTCTCTGTCCAAAATTTTGGCTGTAGAAATTATACCAGTGTCCGCATCTATTTCCAAATCCCTGAAAACATAGGAGTCTCTGCTCTCTGAGATGAAGAACCCGGTGCTTGGCCTGCTTAAAGCGGCTCCAATGTCTCCAACGATGGTTTTAGCAGGCAAACCCTCCTCGACAGAGAGCGTCAGGTTGTACACCTGTCCGAGCGCCGGCGCGCACAACGACACTACAAGTGTCTGAAGGAGAAAAGTTCTTACATTTTGGCGACCCATTCCTCCTTTACACATTGCGAGTTCTGAAGTCGAGGTGAACCTACATATTTCCGTGCCAGTCGCTCCTTACTCACCACCTCTCAAAAGAAAAGACAAGAAAACAAAACAAAACAAAACAAAGCGTAACTCCAGGTAAACGTGCAGCGTGCATTTTTACGCGCAGGAAGACGGTCAGTCGTCATTCTCCATCCAACATTATAATATCAACAGCTTGCCAGGTGACTTTGGACCGAGGAAACCCACAGAAATAGATTCCTAAAGTAAACCTCTTGGCCTCGTTCACACATTACTGCACTGACATGCCTTCTGGCTACGGTGCAGTCCGCTGTGCGCACTTGGCACACCTCCTCCTCGTAGGCCATCATCCCAGGCTGCTCAGCTCCATCTGTGGCCCTTATTGCCCAAGATTTAATTACCCCTAGATTACGTGCGGCGACACACATACGCTGAGCTGCTGGCTGATACATGCGATGTTCACCTGTTACGTTCACCTGTTATAACGCCCAAGAAAAATTGGGAAGAGATGGATAAAAATGTATGCAGCGTGTGCGGTGCTAGAAAATATCCCAAAATCTGTGGTTGATTTAAAATCCCATGTCTAAAATAGGCATATTTACGTGGATATAGAATAAATCAAAAGAACATGCGGTTGAATGAGATCATTTGAAGTTTAAGGTAAGGCGGTGGCCCCCTCTAGAGGCGATTACAAACATCGTTAGCTATTCTCGGACAACAGTTTCATTTCCCATCTCATTCAATTCAATCAATGAAGCAGTAAAGCAGACTGAAGTACACATAAGCTTCACACACCTTTAACATCATACCTCATGCCAGTGCAAGTAATTACATTTAGTCATGTTACTGTAATTGAGAAGCTTTATGGTGTATTTTTAGAGTCAGGAATTTAAATTACTGAGGTACATTTTTTTCTTGGGTATTGCACTTCACTACATTTTAAATCCCATCCATTACAGAGAACCAATGATCAGTGTGGAACCTTTTGCAATGAACAGTCTCAGTCAGTAAAGATGAGAAGAGGAACCTGGTTCTACTTTGTTGGTTCTATTTTTTTGTCATTTCCAAACTTCTAATAAAAGCTGAATGATGATAAATGGTGGTTGATAAAAGTGAGGACCATTTCAACTCAACTGGCAAAAAATGTGGCATTAGTGTGGACTTAGAGTCTAGTTTGAACCATGTGCTCTCATCCTTTTATAGCTGCATGCAAAAGATCACACCTACAGTAACAGTTATTCTTTTGAATAACTGTTACTGTACTTTGAAAAAACCTCAATAACTTTTACTCCAAGTACATTTTAAATTAGCCACTTTTTATTTTTACTTAAATAGATTTTTACAGCAGTACTTCTACTTAAGTAAAATATCAGCACTGGTTTATTGAATAGTCTCTGTCAGCATTAATGTATTGTCGGCTGCACAGAATCCAAACCTGTATAAAACAAATCCTTCCACTTAACATTCATTCTTGGGTCTCTATGAATGTCATTAACATGCCCTTATTCCTCCTGCAGGCATAGTATAGCGTGCGTCCATCCAGTGTTGCAAGCAGTGTAACCAAGCAACAGATGTAACCTGAGATGTTCACCTGGGTAAACAAGCAGCACAGCTACCAAGTTCTCCATTGTCTGGTGGGAGGCTCCTCAGTAACTGTGAGTACCACCTGCTGTGAAAACTGCACCTCAGGAGTTTGCCACTGTATACCTGTTTTAATATCTTTTAGTGGGAAGGAGAAAATGCCAGCTCATATTATGCTCTCCTACCAGTGGGATGACCAAGCTCTTGTGAAAAAGATTTACAACCGCCTCAAAGATGATGGTTTACCAGTGTGGATGGACATCGAAGGAGGGGTGACGGGCAACATCAATGATGCGTGAGTACAGTCCTTTTAAGATGAATCACTAAAAGGATACGTCTTTGTCATACCTTGCATGTACGTACAAAGATTTGTACCCTCCTGGTTTAGATAAAAGCTATGTGTGTAATGTGTGTGTTATTAGAATGGCTGCAGGTGTGGAGGAGGCTGTAGTGATCTGTCCCTTCATGACTCCAGCCTACCAGGCCTCACGCAGCTGTAAGAAAGAGCTGAGCTACGCTGACACCAGGGAGGTCATCATCGTGCCGGTCATGCTGGCCAGGAACTGGGAGGCCAGTGAGTGGCTGGGACTGATCACCGCAGGCTTGCTGTGGGTGGACTTCAGGTGAGTACTGGTCACTTTTTACACTGCTGATTTAAAGGAATTTAAGGTGGAAACAAACAACAGAGACAAAACCAATGTAATACTCAGGGGGCAGAAAAATTATTTTAGGCTTGAGGGCTTCCTCACTCGCAGTTGTATATAACACATGTTGCTTGTGGAGTAGGGCAAAATTAAATGAAGGGATATTTTTGATTATGAAGCATCAATCATGCAAAACCATGATTTAGCATGGAGAGTATTAACTGACTTATTTCCAGAAGTGAGAAGTACATAAATACATTCAATCGAGTACTGCACTTACGTACTTTTTGTGACATGGTGTCGCTTTGCTGGAATATTTATTTTAAAGGACGTTACATGTTTTTACTGCATGACAACTTAGAGGGGATAGCACTTTTTATTCAACTACATTCAACCCTGAAATCTTCCAGAAATGCAGAGAGGAGTGAGGAACACTTTGAGAGGTGTCTTCAGTCTCTGGAAGAGGAGATCATGTTTAATGCTTGTAACCTCCTGGCTGTGGAGGAACCTCCGCCTGAGGTGGTGGATGAGCCCGAGTCCCCAAAACATTGCCTGAAGAAAAAGCCAGGCCGCAGCTTTCGTCATGCTCTCTCAGCGCTCTACATCCATGATTCAGGTAGATATATGGGCCACTGTTTTTTCTTATGGACATGAACACTGCATCACCAATACAACCTGCAACTCTCAGGTTTTACTTATGCTGTGCTGACTCAGGGAAACTTGCTGTGTGGTTAGCAATGCAACCTTTTATTATTTTATTACATTTATTTAATCAGGAGCCAAACCTCCAGAGATGCTTAACCTAAATCGCTAATTTCAATCTGTAGCCCCAACACTGGTATACTTATCTAGAATTCATGAAAGCAAGGTGATGCATTACCTCGTGCCATATAATTGAAACCATGACTTGGTTCAACAGGTGAGCAGCATTTGCATCCAGATATTGACACCAGGAATACAGTAGAGCTGCAGGAAACACCCGGGGGAGACGGATACTGGGAAGAAATTAAGGGTAAAGGCTATAAATACTACCGGAACACTGTCACCAACAGATACCTTGGTAAGTATTGCATTTCATTTTTAATACTAAAAAAAAAACCAGGAAGGATGTGAAAAAAATGCTCTCTTTATTAATGTAGCAATATAAACATCACATTGTAAGCCAGAGAAAGGGACATTTTGATTCCCTATATGTACACTTGGCGAGTCTGTTGGGTCACTACAAAACAAATCATTTCAGGGCATGGCATTACAAACAGAGAGGACATACTGTTTTTCCTGTTGCAGGCTTTGACCCCAGCGGGGACCACGTGTACTCGACAGCCAGGCCCTCTGAGGCTGAGGAGTGGCTGCTGTTGGTGGACCAGATGGACCAGAGCAATCACAGAGCCGTCATCATTAAGAACAAACATTCTGGGAGGTTCCTGGCAGTCCAAGACAGCAGCTTTATTGGACTGACATCATACAATGAAGAATGCAAATGGTTTTTAGAATAGAGGAACACTGGATGAACTTTTTCTTCTACCCAGCAGGTGGCGGTGACTATCAAAGTAGTATTTGTTATGGAAGTGTTTGTCTTACGAGTAAGCATTGCCCTGCGAAACTTATGGGTACATCTACAGCAACATTTTTCAAAATGGTTTCTGCGACAGTATGAATGAAATGAATGAAACAAAACAAAAAAATCTTTAGAATCTTTTCCTCTTAAGGATCTCTGGTTTCCAGTTGACTGGGTGGCTTTCTTCTGTCTGCAAGAGAGAAAAAAGGGTTAACATTAAGGGTGTAAATGACAAGTTTCATCACAATATGCTATTATGATTTTTCTGCACAACAATATATTTGCTGATGTGACAAAATCTGCTGTGATATGGTTTCGATTTATCTCATAATGGCATTGTTTGCAGATCGCATGTGTATCTTAAAAACGATATGAACCAATGTTTTGACTTTGCATTGGTGATACTGGATCGTTGATCATGTAATCAATACATGGATCCAGACTGATGATAATTTCACCCTTAGCTAACATATGATACATTTGTTGACTGCATATTTCTTTCTACTGACTTTCACAACAGTTTGCTGAAATGTGAATTGGTCCATATTTATGAAGGTGCAGTATGCACCATTCTTTAACATGATCACCTCTTTGAATGTCTGACTTTTCAAGCAGTTGTACAACTGAATGTAAAAGTTAAATACAATGATGTATCTTACAGCTGTGTCATCCTCCTTGTATACTTTGATGGTCTTGTCGGCCTCAGCGGTGATCAGTCTGCTCTCTGAGTGGTCGAACACACAGGCAAAGATCCCCGATTCGCTGTCCAGGGATCCAGGCTGCACAGCGGCGTGAATCCGCTGGAAGTTGTAGCCTGTTCTCCAATCCCACATGTGGATGGTTCCATTGTCAGCTGCAGAGAGAAGATAAATTGTGTTTGATGAGTCATCTAAAAGCTTGGGGTGTTACTGATCTCGAGTCCACTTTTTCCCCCAAAAAAAAAAAAAAGGTCCATTACGCAAAAATGGTCAAGCATAATATCACTAAAGAAAAAGGTGACCATGTGGCCGATTATTAATACCTCCGGACACCAACACGCCATCAGAGTTGACAGCTAGAGTGTTGATAATGGCGTTGTGACCAGACAGATTCTGGATGAAGTTGCCATCTGGGAACATCCACTGTTTGATGTTGTCAGCAGAGCCCGAGGCAAATGTGTATCTGTAAACCACAGAAGAAGAGTACTGGGGTGTTACTGATACTTTAACCTTATAATATATATTTTTTAATCATAACTGTTACTCACAAATAATGTAACCAATTATTATCCTGTGGGGTTATGTCATACTGATAAACATTACAACAGACACTGGTTTATTACACAGTTTGAGCTTGCTTACTGTCTGGGGTGTAACACCAGCGCTCGGACAGACTTCTTATGGTTGGTGAGAGTGGCTCTGGTCTTCCCAGCGATCAGATCCCACAGCCTGATGGTTGAGTCGTGGCTGCCTGCAAGAGAACAACACTTGGACTATTTGCAACTAGATGGTAAAAAGCTAGCTAGCCGGCCACAAACTAAGAGGAAACACTGAGAGATCCAACACAATGACACATGATCCACAAACTGGGATGAGGTCTGAAAACTGTATTTACCAGTAATGATTTGTGGCTCTGCTGCCTGGCATCTTACTGTGGCCACTGTGTTGGTGTGGCCA
Organism: Myripristis murdjan; assembly: GCF_902150065.1. NCBI lineage: Eukaryota > Metazoa > Chordata > Actinopteri > Holocentriformes > Holocentridae > Myripristis > Myripristis murdjan. Next base: position 27,581,231 of record NC_043980.1, read on the forward strand.
GACAGGGTGTGCACATTGGCTTTTGTCCTAATGTCCCACACCTGCAACCAGGAAGGAAATCAAAGAACAACAGATCTTAAAGGTCTATTAACTTACTTGAAGATACCATACTCAAGATACAATATGGGATTAATTAAACACTCCCATGAGCAGTCGTCTCGTTGAAAGATTGTCTGTTACTACAAATATACCTGAATCTCTATGACTTGAATATTTAAAGTGTGTTCACAACGAGCATGACTGGAAGACTTTAGCTGAAACTCTTCAGTCCTTATTTCTTTAGATTTGTGCGACACTGGTTAGGTAAAACCAGTGTCGTTTGAATTTGGGTGCACAGAAAATTACAACACAGGACCAGTGGGCTATGAGCAGCGATTAGCAGGTACCCCTCTACCACTAAACCAAGTTTCAGACTTGGTGGTAGAGAGGAAACAGTGGTGAGAGGGTGGTAGAAAGGTATGGGGTAGTTTAGTCTGAACTGGATCTGAACTCTCGAGTATCCTAATGTAGCTTGACTGGGCTGATAATGAAGTCCGTTTGGAAGCTACATGCCTTGCACTGAAAAGCCACTCAAAAACTTTAAGTGACTTAATTACAACTCTGCCATCATTATATTTGGTTATCAGGTGTACAGAACTAGCAGACCTTACCCTTGCTGTGGCATCTCTGCTGCATGTCACCAGCACATCGATGGAGGGATGAAGGTCCAAGTCATACACAGCACTCAAGTGCCCGTGGTAGTGCCTGATGACCTAATCAACACATGGATATTGTCAAGAGAATACAACACATCACGTTTTAAGAACACAATGAGGAATGTTTTACAGTAATCATATTTTTAAATGACTCCTTAACAGGTCCAAGCTTTTCTTTCTTCTTTTTGCCCTTGCCCTTCAGTCTGGAGTCCACGACTCTGTTATAATGGCTTACCTTGTTGTACTCCAGATCCCAACACTTGACCTGCTTGTCCTCCCCACAGGAGAAGAGGTAGGGGCTGCGGCTGCTGACCGCCACACCACGAACCGTACTGATGTGTCCAGTTAGGGAGAGTTTCAGCTTCCCACTGGCCAGGTCCCAGATCTGCCAGGAGACACAGCTTTCCAGTTATATCATGTCCATTATAGGAAGTCACAGAGGTAGCATCTTCAGAGAGCCACATCAGTGGAAGAAGAGCTGCAGCCACGTAAAGCTGATAAAAATGTGTTCAAGATTGCTGGAGGACGCCTGTGAATATAACTTCCCTGATAACATTAATTCTAAGAGCTGAAGTCATTTTCTTTCTGTATCGGTGACAGGGGTGGGAATCTGCAATATGCAATATACTATAAGATAAACAGCTATGATACATCATGATACCTGCAATTTAAAAAAATACCCTGGAAAAGGCAATGCAATTTTCCAATAAGCAGGAATCAACTGTGATTTTCAGTATTTTAATCTTCTGAACACTTCAAATACCTAAAGGCAGGAAAATGTGTGTCTGTGCAAAACATCGATACTTCAAGTTTATCAATAATGCATCACAAGAGGAAGCATCACAAGATAGTGATAAATCTATATTTTGTCCCATCCCTAAGGGGCGGAAGTAGAAATGTCATTTACTGCCATTAAATTCTCATCTTAGACTTAACCAACTGAAGTCTTCACTCACCTTTATGGTTCTGTCAGCAGAGCCTGTGACAAACCACTGATTCCCTGGCTCCACAGCTATGGACCTCACCCAGCCGAGGTGGCCACTGATGACCTGCGGGATAAAACATTCCTCCATCAAAAATCATCAAACAAACAAACCTGTGACAAATCAACATCAGGCTGTACTGTCAGTGTGATGCATATCTATAGATGAAGATGAAAACAGTACGAATAGTAAGAGAGTAATAAAATGTAGTTACCCGAAACAGTTTCCATGGTGGATGCCACTGGGGTTTAGGCATGGTTGGCGCTTTTCTCATGAGCGCAGAGTTTCTGGTGCCTCCACCTTCCATGAGTGACTAAAGTAAATAAAGGGAGTATCTTATGAATTCTGCATTTCTTCCAGGGATTTTAGAGAAAAGATGAACAAAATGTGAGGTCAGGTGTGTGCTGGGGAAAAAAAAAGAAAAAAAGAAAAAAATCAGCTCCATCCTACCACAGCATTTGGTTGGGATCTCTCTGCTGCTCCTGCATGTCTGTGGATGTCCCCGATGCTGGCAGCAGTGCGGCTGGCGTCCTGCCTGAGAGTAAACAACACTGTCAACAACACTGTGCAGAAATCAGGGTTCAATGGTAACATTTAATCCTAGTCCTGGCCTGAACTGAATTTCACCTGTCCCCAACTGAATGTTTGTTTTAAAAACTCTTACAGACACGATGACACAGGCATTCCACATACATTACTCATTTTCAATCTGTTTGTCATGTTATCAAAAAAGTCCTGGCGTCCGTGTTAAAACTTGGCACCATGCATGCAGCTCTTCCTGGAATAATTTCATTTAACTTTGTCCAAGCCCTCTTTGAAACACATTTCTTTAAAGATAACCAAAACACAAAGAAAAAAGACACTGACTCATACACACAGAAAACAGACACTTTGACTCATACAAAACAAACACATCTGATGAAATGCAGTTTGTCAGCGGTCTTACTAAAGGCAGCTGCAATTACAATGTATGTGAAGTAACTGTTTTCCAAAAAGTAGCACTGATGGCTGAAATAACCTGAAGTTTATATGACAATACATAATACATAAAATTTGCAGGCAGCAACTCTGTACATTATGGTACAGAATACTGTTTATTCTGGTAATGTCATCTGAAAAATATTAAGTAGAAGAAAAGTGTGGAATGGTCTGTTTTTGCCTGTTTTTGGTTTCAAACGTGTGGTTACCTTTTCAAATTACATAAATACATACATACAAACAAACATAAAAACATAAAGTTAACACAGGTGTTCTGTTAGCATTGCAAGCCATGCTGTGTTTTTCTGTATTTCTGTGTCTCATTTTTAGACAGTTTTTACAGCATTTTTTTTCTGTTGGCTTTTATCTGTTCAGAGATAAGAGGGTGTGCTCCTATTACTTCACTTTCACTTCCATCAGGATTTATGTCCCTGCTTGCATAAACAAATGGACATGGGTACTACACATGTGCTTGACCTCTGGCTGTCAACAAAGAACAACCCTCTTTTTGTCAGCCTTGTTTCAGGTTTCATCTGCAAACTGGTGAGACTTTTTTACCGCCCTACTCATGGCAGAAGAGATGATCTATTATACACATGATTGGTTTGATTGGGGTTAATGCGCAACCTTGGTCCACCTCTCTCGGTGTTGGAGTTGTTAGAAGAGAGGAGATGCATTCAAGTGGGTAATTTACTGAGGCAAAACGCTCTCCGCAACAAGTATGAAATTGAAAAGAGAGTAACTTGCCCTCATGGACAACTGATTTATCATTATTGAACCTCGTAGATATGATCAGGAGAAAAAAAAGGGACAAGGCAAGAAACACATGACCTCACTGAAATGACTGAGAAGTGAAAAGCTAAAAACAAAACAAAACAACAAACAAAGAACACCACACTGCAACCTTGAAAACAAAAACAAAAACAAAAAACACATCCAGCCAAATGCTACACAATAAAGGAAAATGGAGTACCTGGCCTGCGAGGGCGGTAAGGCCAGTGCCAGGGACTGCACTCCTCCCTCACTAGGCATCCTGTGCACCTTTGTGTCGGCAGTCAAGGCCACTCCTGTTGAATTAAGAAACAAGTGCATTAACATCAATGTGCTGTATGTAGGTCAGTGAATCGGTCCAAAACAGCCAGATCTATGCAACGTATGTTTATTTAGTCCTCACCAGGTCCAGAGGGGTAGGCGTGTGTCCCAGTGATCAGGTATTCTGGGTCATCTGGTGAAAGACATTAAATTCAGGCACAGTGAGTTGTTTGTACACCTTCAAGAAAACATCACCATTAGGAAAGGCTAGTTTTAAACAATATCCAATAATATCTGCTGTTCCAGTGTTATGATCTTGTTTAAAAGGAAAGCGTGATGCCTGATTATATCTATCAACTCACTGCTGATATAAGACATAACACAGATGGTATGATTACCTGGTAGTGTGTAGCTCTGATGGCCTTGCATGCCAGCGCTGATGTGTGAGACTCTGTCCTTCCCTTCCTTCAGGACTGGCATGTGTAACACCGCACCATAATCTGCTTTCAGTTTTGCAGCCATTTTCACATTGTGACTGCAGATAAAGGACAAGAGCAGGACAGGGATGCACACAGAGATTAGTGAGGTCCAAAATGTGATGTACAAGTAAAGCACAGACTTGGTCGCACACTCAATCTCCAATGCAATGTCAAAACTTTTATTAATAGAGTATAATTAGGAGCTGTTAACCTCACATACACACTCCTACAAACATCAATAAGCGACTGGCTATCAAACATACCCTTGCATTTATCCAAATACCGAACAGGAGCAGTAAACACATCAACATCATTACAATTAAGTAGCTATGAACAGAACCAGAACAGGACCCCAAAAAAAGTTTTTCATTGTCAAATCACATAATCCACACTTGAAGAATTGCTATTATATTATTATTACTATATTAGTATGTGTGAGGTAAGGAATCGGAAACATTAATAGTAAAACTAGCAGAGAAATTAACAGAAAGAGGAAGAAACTAGAATAGGTAAAAATCCAACATGGGTTATTTAATGTACAAACATTAATACACTATTAGGTAAATCTTAGTAAATATTAGACAGGAACCAGTGGTTCAGAGAAAATAAAACTAAGGGAAAGCTTTGGGAGGACAAGACAAAAAGACTAATGGGATTAGACAGTCTAATAAAAAGTTTAAGGTCAAAATCAACATGAAGCTCATTGGGTTCCAAAGAATTAACAAAATGAATTCGAAGCAAATAAATACTTAAAAAGTAATACTTTCTCATGATTCTTGTGTGTACCTCATGTGTGTTTTTAAGCCACTGATATCACGTGATTGCCTAAATAAATATAACTTGAATGCATACCCACGTCACCTGGGCTTGCGCGTACAAGTAACAACAAAACACACACACACGCACGCACGCGCGCGCGCGCAACATGCAGCACTAACCTTTGGTCGTCCAGAGAGACTGGTTTCGCATGGTCAGACACAAACATATCATGGGTCCTTTTGAGGGACCTGAAGACCAGCGTGTGGACCGAGTGTTTCTGGACATCCTAGAGAAAAAAGACAGCTATCTTGAATAAATACATCCTATAAACTACACGACTCATCTCCACTGTTTGTTTATAATGGTCAGAGTTAGCTTATGTTACCGTTACAGCTAGGATATCAACAGGGGAGATGCTATATCGTTAGCTTATCGTGTTCCTGTGAACAGTCGGCCACAACATGGGATTGTTAGCTATGCTAGCTAACGTTAGCGCCTGAGCAGGAGGAAAGAAATACACTTAAAAAAAGACTTGCAACGGTCTCTTACCTCCGCCATTTTGGTCCTGAATATGTGGCTATACCGCTGCGAATATGGAAAGTATTAGTTGCTTATATTTCTATCTTAACTGCAGTCGAGATATATCACAACCCTAAAACCATGGCCACCGCTCAACGACAAGCGAACGCTCCGGAAGTAAACAATGCCGAAGCCGCCGGTTAGTGAATTTCCGTTTCCTAGCAAAGCCACGGATTTTTTTAAACAGTTTTTTTTTTACGGTTATTTTGCGGTTTAAGGCAAGGCTGGGATTTGGATTAGGTTATGGTTACGGGTAAAATTAGGATTAGGCATAAATTGTTTATGGCTAACATTAGCGAAAGGCTACAGAGAATGAATGTGAGTCAGTTAGAAATTCCCTCACTGTACTAGGAAACGCAAACCCGCGGCCGGTTAGCTTCTGGGTCACACTTCCTGAAACTGAAACTGCTTTTTTAAGTTGTTTTTTTTTTTAACGCCACCTAACGGGCAACGAAATTATTGCAGAGTAGTCCAATATTCCCTAACTATTCCAACACACAGCTTTATAAAGCATAAGAATATAAATATTTCCACATAAATCATAGGCCTGCACCTTGAATGGTTACAAATGAGCCTCTTCAATGCAGTAAGAGTAAAATATTATGTTGGGGATACGGCTTACGTCAGCACAGGCCAAAGTGTCTGTTTGGTTTTCCTTCTGTTTTACCCATATCTGTCTTAAAACAGGTTCAGGCAATGTTTGCCTAACAAAGTACATAGATTAATAGTTACATAATACTTAAAACTCAACTCCCTCTTTGCAGAAATCCAAAGTGCCTGGAATATTTTGTAATTTTTGTGACACAGACATAGATAACCAAACAATCTGGGTTATAACATTGTTGTTGTTTTGTTCTCGTAGATTTTCATCGAATGTTTGTTAAACCAAACTATCACAAAAACCCTGAATAAATCTGGGGCATGAGGGTCGGGGTGGAGGCTTCGTAGGGAACAAGCTTCTTACACTATTAGACATTTGGCACTTTACCATTTCATTATAAATTTGTGCCATAAGTCAGAAAAATGTGTTCATTTCTCAAAGGTCAGTTTTGTTCAGCCACTTATAGCTGAACAGAGAGAACTGACAATATTGATTCAACAAACAGTCACACAGTGTGTCATGATAAATGGGGACAAATACACCCACATTTGGTACACATACACACCCACACACTGCGCTGCAATCTGTTACATTACCATTTGTAATAGATAGATAGATAGATAGATAGACAGACAGACAGATAGATAGATAGATAGATAGATAGATAGATAGATAGATAGATAGGTAGATAGATAGATAGATAGATAGATAGATAGATAGATAGATAGATAGATAGATAGATAGATGCACTTTATTGACCCCAAACTGGTGTGTTACAGCTGCAGGCTATTTGGACATTGCACAGGGGCAGTTATACAGAAAACATACTTATCAACACTAGGAGAGAGAAAAATATATCTCTGGACAAATAAACATAACAAAAACAAAACAAATGATAAAAAAATAGCAATATCCAAAGAATATAATCATCTCGTGGATCATAATTAACAAGGCAAATGTGGAACTGCTTGAAATATTGGTGTTGGTTATTGGAGGGTTTTCTCTGGGCAGGCCTCAGTAAATCTGGTTGATTTTATTGGCTAATAGATCACATTCAAACAGTGCATATGGCCTGTCATCCTGCATTAAATACTAATTACATTGTTTGTGTAACTTTATTTTTAAGCCCATAGTTCATCAAGAAACCATCAAGGCCTATCAGTGTATAAGAAACTGCTTGTATAGATCAGTATTATGTTGGTAGCCTTTCTAGAGGGTTTCTTTCATTTTTTTTTTTTATTCATTTATTCCCCCCAGCTACAAAAACAGCTACAGCCATGGGTGTTTTTAATAAGGAGACATCTATCAAGTACACCTTTATTGTAATCTGAATGTTCTACCCCACATTTCCTCTCCTTCATTTTTCAGTTATTCAGTTTATACACCGAATAGAAGGACTGCACTTTGTTGCCTGCAAATCAAATGGATTTTAGCTGTGCCTCTGTTATGTCTTCCGTTTAATTTCTTTAAAAGGTCCTCTGTGCAGCCACATTACCCATTACTCAAGGAGCTGCAGTCATTATAATGCAGGGCGAATACTGTGAGCCATTCATCATCGCCTCATAAAGATTTTCTCATGAATAATATAATATGACTTGCTGCACTTCAAATTATGGTAACAAACCAGTGCTTATGAATCAGTGAAAGTTACTGAAGAGGCTTTCTCCAAAGCATACCTAATTATAATTTCCCTGATTATTTTTTGCTTTATCAAGTGTTGTCTGCTGTCTGTGTTCACCATGTTGTGTTTTTAGAAGAGCTCCTTGTTATTTGGCGTTGCAAAGAGCTAATCTATTTGGAGCGTTGAGTCTCCAGATGTGCAGCATTTGTATGCAAAATGATACTAGCAACTCAAGTAGGTACAAAACATATTTGATAAAGAAAAGATATTTATTTATTTGTTGGTGCACAAACGACTGAATAAGGAAAGGCAAATGTGAACAGTCCTGTGTCCCACGGGATCACGCAATCAAAATGACCAAACGTCACATCCAGACACAACACAATGTCAGAAGTTTCCAATTCAGGGCAATATCAAAAGTTTTTTTTTTTTTTTTTTTTTTTTTCACTTCTCTAAACAGATTGGAGCGATGCTTTTTTGATCACAAGAAGTTTTAAGGCTGAACACAACACGTTTAGCCAACCACAAGGCCTGGGGCAATTCACAAATGAACTGCAGGAACGGAGAGATATTGTTATGCTGCTCTGCTGTTTAACTGTCTCCCAGTCCTCCAAACTGTTTGACTCCAGCCTGCTGTCCACCGCCTGCTGTGATCCTGTTGATGGGAATGATCTTCATCGTGGTCTCCTTCAGCGAGTACCAGCGGTTGTGCCATGTGACCCAGATGATGCCGTTGTCAAAGCCGAATTCGCCTGCGTCCTTTTCTGTGTATCTCCCGCCTGCATGGAGAAAGCACAGTATGACTTAAAATGAGTTTCAAATGATGTGGTGTTGGTTTTTGTGTGTAAGCAAGAAAACTGTGCTGGGGGAGAATTGTTAAGGAAGACAATTACTGTGCTTTAGGCTTAGATAATCACCACCAGTCATGTACATGAACATGGCTAAAAGAAAATAGGCGATGGGAGACAGGAGATGGGCCTGGCAATGCCCGCTTAGCCATTTTTCCTCACCTTGGTAGTATTTGCCGTTCAAATGGGCTGCGTGGCACCTGTTCATCCACCACCCAGAGCCGTCCTGGAGCGCACAGTTGCCATCATACTTGTCGTTGTCTTTGTCATGGGTGCTGAACTGCATGCCATTGTGAGACGTGAAAAACTTGTCGCTGGGGTCATCTCCAAAGTCATAGCCGTCAAAAGCGTCACCTGCGTCGCCGCCAAAGTAGTAGGCATAGGTCAGGCGGTACATGTCCACCTCAGGCCCCACTCTAAACATGGCGTAGTCGGCATGTCTGGTCAGAGGAGAGAAAAAAGAGGAGTTGAGAAGTTAGTTTATTTTCCTCTTGGCTCCTTATCTAATGTGTTGCTGTGAGATGTTTCTATGTACTTCTTGTTTCCCTCCCAGTCGACGAGCTCTATCCTCAGCACAAGTGGGATGGTGGACTGGGTGGTCAGCAAATGCAGCTTCTCATTGCCGAGCCAGAACTCTGTGGTGTCGTCTGGGGAGAGGTAGCCGAAGCCCTCCTTATACTGGATCCAGTCTTTGTGGAAGTCTACGCTGCCGTCACGTCTCTGTAGATACGAAAAGACACAGAGCATAACGAGGGCTCAGTCATTCAATAATCAGTTAACGCTGCTCAGGGTCTTTATTCTTCAGCTTGCCAGCGATATATTTATCAAATCCTGATCTATTTCAATGCCTTCTTTAAACCAGAACTACAGTGAGTATTAGTAGTTGTTCATTACCATTTGGGATCAGCAGTTTTTAACCAGTTTATCTGGGTGTTGTAGATAAATGTTGTTGAGGACAATGTCACTCTAGTCATTTTAGCTTCTATTTCTTCTACAAAATAATATACAGGAATCAGTCCATTTAAAACAGAAGCAACATGCATTCATTTTCCTTGGTGGGAAAAGTGATGCATACCCTCTGTATGACTGTGAAGCCACGTCCAAAGCTGTCAATCTCACAATAGACCAGGAACTGCTCTGTCGCCTTCGCTGGCTTCACATAGTAAAGACCGCTGCTGGTGGCACCTTTGTTAGCAATATCCTGGCAGTCTGAAAAATACAAGAAATAATGGTGAAGAAAGTTTTAAAGTTTCAACATTAATCATTATTCCATGACACAGGCTTTGCAAAAAGGCATGCGGTTCACCACTTTCTAAATAAAAATTGCTGGATGGCTATGTCTACAAAAGAATAAAACATGGAAGATGGGATGAAAACATGCTTAGCTGATCTTTTCGCTGTTGTTGATTTGATCTGTATTGTTAAGGAGGAGCTGCCATTTTTGTAGAGATTAAATGAGGTTTTGTAGTGTGGTACAAATAAATTACTGGAGCACTCTTCAATTGTTTGCTCTGCACTGATGCGTGATATTGATCAGTCTCTGACTAAACACTGAACTAGGACACAATGTGGTTTTCATGAGGCAAGATTGAGAAACTGTTTGTGAAATGGGAATGGCCTGAGGGTCACTGTAGGTTTACCTGTGCCTGTGGTGGGCTGGATTTCAACTGTGTCTTTGCATGGCTCACTGCATTTCTGCTGCAGCTGAATGGAGAGCTGCTTGAGTTCTGCCATTCTCCTCTCATTGTCTGTGATTTGACTCTGAAGTTCACTGGTGAGAGGGAAACAAAATAAACAATAGATGTTTCATTCTCCTAAGTAATTCATATTACAATTTATGACACAAAGAGAGCTCTAAGGTCTAAATGATTAGTGATTAGAATGAAGCGATAATGTCATTATGACAGTGTATTTTCAATCAAACTCACAATATTTGCTGCTCCTGTGCAGTGATGGTCTTTTCAAATCGAAGGACATCATCCAGCATACTCGATGATCTTTTGTAGTAGGCATCTGAAAAGTACATCATAATTTCTTTCAGTAGTTGTCCCATTATACTTTAATAGTTTTCATCCTGATTCAACAGCACTTTCAATTACAGAGTAATCAAACAAGTCTGACTAAAGTAAGAGAATAATTAAACAGCAATTAGATTTATTTATTTATTTTATTATTATTTTTTTTAAATAAAAGCCATTGCTGCAGCTCCAGCAGCTCTCGGCGAAGTGAGTTACCTGACTGGGAGCTCTTTTGGGCTGATGCAGCCGAGTCTTTCATGTAGTCCACCTTTTCCACAGCCCCCTCGGTCAAATTGGTAATTCTCTCCAGTTCGTATAACATATCATCTATGTCCTGGTTCACACCTGGCATATAATTCAGCAGGTAATCTGCCACTCCACATGTAGTGGGACAATACTTTCCCTGAGTACAAAAAAACAAAAAAAAAACAAAAAAAAAACATTGTTAATTTTAAACTAATAGAGACCCATGTTGCCAAGTCCAATACAAAATGCTGATATTACATACAGACAAAATATTTTCAAGCACATTGGCAACACTTGAGCTCATTGTTTATAGCTGCGTACTTACAAAGCCATCATTTGAGATGCATGTCAAGTCAGAGGAGTCTCCCCTTTGCTGCAGAAAAGAAGCACAACACTGTTTAGCTTCTTGCTGCTCATCATAATGAATCAGACAGACATCCTGTTAAACTCAGAGACTTACTGCTGATGAGAGGGAGAGAAGTAACAGAACTCCTGCCACTGCTGAAGAAAGTGATGAAGCCATGTTGCCACCAGTTGTGGTCTTGACTTTTTGGAGAATGAAGAGCCTGTGGACTCTGCCGTATATTTATCTGAACAAGGTCCTCAGTTCAGTGTTTGATAAGGGGCTCATGTGCAAACATCCCACTCATAACCTGAGTCAGTGTTAGGACAAAGCTCTGACTCAACTGTCCATCATTGATCATTTCCCAGATGTGACAGGGCCTGTTATTGGCACTTTCAGTCACAACTGCAAGTGGCTTTAGCTTTGTTTAGATCTCATGTGAGGGTGATGATGACACAGGTACAAACATGCAACTGTGGAAGAATCATGACTCACCTTTTTCTCAAATATGGTATATATATATTTTTTTCTGTTTGACTTGAATTAATCATAGTTTCTACATGGCAAGGCTTTAAAATTTGGTGTATTCAGACTGAAATGTCAGTGAAAATACCTACCATTTTTTTCATTTAAGCTGCATGCTTTATTGTATAATAATAACAAAGGAAGACTCAGCATCTTATTATCCTAATGCTTCGAAAAACAACTGAATACAGCGTAATATATTTTTCTCCCATAATTTTACATTCTATCAGTCCAGTGGTGCCGACTCTTTCAAAGCTGCATTGGTCAGCACGACCACTAGTGGGAGTGGAACCACTATCAATGCTGTCCAATCAGTGGATGCACCTCCAAACTGAAGACTTAAACAATGTCTTTCTAAAGGAGTTTGTATCTCCCTGGTGTTTTATTTCTGGTTGAGGGAGAATGTAAATGGAAAACACTGTGAATGAGGTGAGATTATTATTTCCTCAATCATCTGCGGTATGTCATCTGCGGTATGCATGATGTCAAAGTTAGACTTTGACATCATGTGACCCTGAGTCACATTTTCAGATGATCCTTTAGGCTGCATTCACTATGAGAGAATGAGGTTCACCATATTGATGCAACCGATATGGATTAATGAATATCTCACTGTATGGAAAATGTTGTCTGTGAGAAAGTTTTTCTCAGGGTTTTTCTCTGGGTTTTTCCAGAAACAAAGGAGTATTAATGATTTGTTTCCTTTAGTCTTCTCACAAAGCAAAGCAGCTTTTTCATGAGCTTAATTTGAAAGAAATTCATGTATAGCTAAGCTTTTCTAGAGTGAACTGGAGCCAACCACCTTGGAAGACAGATTAACTGAGGAGAGAAGAGAGAAGGAAATCTCCTCGGTGTTACTTTTACAAAGAGAGACGACAGCACCCACTGTTGTTTAACAAGGAAGAATAGCATCAGAAGTGGCATTATCAAATCAATAAAAGCAGTGGACAGATGCTTATGATTTTCCTCATCTACTTTATGCGAGGTGATGTGGAAAAATACAAACGAGAAAGCCATAATGATTCCTGCACAAGCCACAGCATAATATATTTTCCAATATCAACTAGTCATAGCTGGTATAGAATGAAAGAGCCTCTGTTTTCCTGTGATTTGGAATTATTTATAATATTTAACAAATTTACAGCCCAATATAGGCCTATGTGTGAAGCCTGCAAAGGAGGGATGTGTATGTTTCTAATTTGTAGTGGTATATAATTTATGTAAGTCATGAGCTTGAAACAGATACCCACTTTTCTTTGGTAGCAGGACTATAAATATCAAGTGTCCTCACATGCTCTGCTGCTTGGATGAAGCCTGAGTTCATCCGAGTCCAGCCAAACAGCACAATAATCTCATTAGGAGTGTGCCACATGTTAATCTGTATATTAGCCACTTCTTGTGTATGAATTTCTCTCCAACATTCTGCGATGTTTGTCAACATCCAAGGGCCTTCTATAATTTAAAACAACAAAGTTTTGCCAAACATAGCAAGCAATGCCAGAGGTCAGTGTTTGTTATGGGCTATAATGGGAATGCATCCATTTAGGGGAAAGTCACAGTCAAGCATGACTGACAAGTTTCAGGCCATTTTCTTCAAGAGCAAAATGGGAAGTGATTACAATCTGCAATGGACATTTTATTTTTTCAGTGCTGCGGTGTAGAGAAACTATATACAACCTTGTCCCCTGCTTGCTGCAGGCGAGTTATTGTGATGTTTGCAGGGGAGAATAAGATATTCATCTGTGTGGAGGAATGCTTACAGTGCCATTTAAACTATTCAAGCAACCATACAGTGGTTCTTGTAGATCATACTGTATTTAGGGCACACAGAATGATGTATAATGTTGATGTACCATGTCTTTTGTGTGTGCTGTTTGATGTACGGTACACAGTAAATGTATGTGGGCATTACCACTGTGGGCGCCACTTTTTATTACATCAAAGCAAACAGTTACAATACATGTGATAACATAAAACTCAATAAAGCTTCATCTGTGGGCCCCTTGTTGCCACTGGATAATAAATCTCACCTCCACTACCTTTTTGTGACCTGGTTTTATTATGGGAAAAAAGCAGGCACCACACTGATATAAAGCCCACTGACCTGAGAGTGAACTGTCAGGCCCATGAACCTAAACAGTGCTGAACTCTCGCTGAACTGCCCTCTTTGTGGACACACGCCAGATGGAAAACGTCTCTTTCTCTCTTCAAGTGCCATGAAGACACGGGCACTCGCTCTCATTCGCTCTCAAGATGGTGCCCTGGATGTTAAGCTTTGGGCTGTTGTTGTTACAGATGTAGGCAGGTGATATTCTTACTGTATTTCACCAGAAGAGAAAACAAAATAAAGAAGTGCAAAGTTGTCTTTTTTTTATTGAAGATGATAGCTGTAATTCACCTCTGTTTTGCCTTAATGCTTCGTCATACTCTGGTGCTGTGTCATTATTTTTTTTCTGAAAGCGTTCACAACTTTAAGAAATAGGTCTGTCTGTAATCAGTTTACAAGCTGAGGAACAAAGTCAGCATAGTTTATAGGTGGTCGGGCCAAACATGAAGTTTAAATTGCCGTGTTAGGGTCCCCCATTGCCTGCAAGTACGTATGGGGCAGTTTGACCATGGAGCAAATCCCACCGAGACAGAGGCCAAAGGTTGTTTTTAACGCCACCTGAGGGTTCAGCCTGAGGTCACAGACGGTAAGTCGACTCAGCTGAACATGGTGTGATTGGAGGTGAAATGCGCAGTTGGCTGACCCCCCGGTGTCTGCATAGCATTGATAACTTTGGCATAAAACATCACTCAAAGAACCATCTTCTACATGATTTTGTTGTTTTCAGTTTTCATTTATTGTATTATGAAGCAGCATTACCCATATGGCAATTTTAACTGGTCTGTTTCTATGCAAATTGCCTTTTTTTTGCTTTCTTTTTTTTTTTGTTTGTTTTTGTTTGGTAGAGGAATTTAAGGTAGTCAAGGCACTTGAGCTGACCTGAATGTGACCAGAAAATAGTTTACCTTTAAGTCTTCCCTTTACATATCTGCATATCAGCACTTATCAGCATATTTACTGGCTCTGTTATTTGTTGTCTATTCTATGTTAATTGTTTGGTTTGTCTTTTATTTCAACACCCTCGCCCCTATCAGAGTCAACTGGGAGCAAGAATTTGTCCATAATGAGCCTGCCTGGTTAAAAGAAAATGAAAGTATCTGTTAACCACTTTTTTTTTTTTTTTATGTGATTCTTGCCCTAATGGTGCTTAGTGCTTAATGGGTTCAGCGCTACATACTACTATAATACAGTATTAATGTGGAATTTCCAAATACTGTTTTAAGGGTGCTTAAGGTGTAATGTCAGCGATACTAGATACTGAAAGGAGTGATAAATCAACATAAATATCTTGCAAGCACCTTGATAGTACATAAGACAGTATAAAAGAATTAACTCCAAGAATAACACTTACATATATGCTGGTATTACACATACAGACTGATACACTGGGGTGTTGAGGGCGGAGTGGCCCTGGGACACCACCGTTATCAAGAGTCAGTGCTACTGAGCCTCCTGCAGGTGTTGTGGCTCTGACTAAATTAAACATCTGTGATGGGAGGTGCCCTCTTGATAACCTGAAACACAGGGGCGCCGCCAGGAATTTTGGGCCCCATGAAAAAAACAAAAAACCCCCCCCAAAAAAACTATGTATGTATGTATATATATATATATATATATATATATATATATATATATATATATATTTACTCGATGATGGTTTAATAATTTTATATTAGTTTTTACCTATTTTTTAGGGCCCCTGTCAGGCAAGGGCCCTTGGAATTGTCCTAACTTTTCCCCCATGGCACCCCTGCTGAAACACTTCGACTTGATGATGATAGCACACCCTGATGTCCTGTATTGCCACCATTTATGACCTGATATGGTATTTTTTGATACCTAAGTAGGACTCATCCTAGTTATGGCACCAAGGACTGCAACAAATCACATGTAATGGCTATCCTGTTGAATAGAAATAAAAGCAATTCTCATTGTCAGAGAGAGTCAACCCAAATAGCTCAGTGTTACAATCTCATGAGCATGGCTGGCTGATGATCTATCACTTTTTAGTGAAGTTTTAAATAAATTGAGGGGAACACAGGTCCCTTGACACCATCAACCACATGGGCTGTCTGGGGTCTGGGATCTCAGGGAAAGTTAATATTAACTTCACTCTAATTTTTTTCATTAATAGTTTAAGCAACAGAATTGTTGACACACCTCCTCTGCAAACACTGTGATCCCGTCTGCCAATGTTTATGATCCTAGCAGTTAGCACAGTAAATATTTGATGAACATATCAGTGTGTATTATTTATGTCTTGCAAGTAGTACTGTATATGCGTTAATCACATTCACTTCCTCAAAAGAGTTTCTCCTTTATAGGTCAAACTGTAGCTTTCCCATAGTCTGACAAAGCAGCTGGGCTGTGTTAAATACCGGTAACATAATTGAATTATTGCAGGGATTTTATGGTATCTGGGTCAGCAAATGTAGAAGAAAAAAAAATCTGAGACATCAGATCAAAGAAGCCTAAGTATTTCTCAAGGTATTTTCTGGGTTAAAAGATGAGACTGTAACTGAATCCCACAGGATTATAAAGTAATCTGGCCTGTGGAATGTTTTATCTCATCGTATGCCCCCTGCTAGTCATCCTCCTGTCTCACACACTCACACACACTCACACACACACACACACACACACACACACACACACACACACACACACACACACACACACACACACACACACAAACGGTCCCCTTCCCCAATTATTGTCTGGAGGGTAATCAGCTTAATAGTTTAATTAGAATGTCATTCACACAAAGTGGCACCAAAAGGCTAATGAACAAAAGTCGGCCAATTTACAACAAAACAAAAATGGGCTGTGTTGCTGCCATTCATGAGTTCAACAAAGTGGAAAAAGATATAAAGTAAAGTAAAATGCATTGCTTGTTTGCTTATGTAAATAAAAAGTGCTTTCTAAGACAGTTTTCATTTGTTAGTAAACAGGCTGTCAGATGATCAGGCAAGATCTTGGCTTATATTCTCACCAGCCAAAATTTTGGATCTTTGTTATTATCCTAATACTGGAGAACATGGGTCCAGAAAAAAATAGAGGTTCAGGCAAGCCACGGTTCACTCCAAGCTATTAGTCTGATAACCCATATTTATTCATTTAGAAAACTGACCATACCTTATCTAGCATCAGTGTACATTTGCACCCAGAAATGCAGTCCACTTATATGAGAGGGTTTTTAGGAGCAAATGATGTTAGAGTAGAGAAGTGCCCTTGTGATAGGGTTTATGCAGCTTTAATTTTTCTAGTTCAAAAGAATGGAAATTTAGAAATCCTTTTAAAAAATCAATTAGCTTCATGAAGCCAAAGCTTTTTGCTCTGTTCTTGTATTAACACTCCTCTTACCATAAAACATTTTTTTTTAAATCTGTTGGGATCAACTTGACCCCAGTAACTTAAACCTCCAGAAAATGGACATGATAAAAAGTGCTACCCAAGTCTATGCATCAGGTACTTCGTGTGTTTTGTTGACTATATAAATGGCCCTTTAAATAAAACATAACGTCCCCCATTCCCTGTCTTTGTGCACATCAGAGTTCTTGTGGGAATCATATTTTTCCCTCCCAAATGTCTCAGTAACTATCAGTGGTTCTCACACTACAGGTATGATCCTGTTAGCTGAGGGCCCTAAAGCAGAGGGAAGATTATCAGTGTCCTGTTATAGTTCCTCAGTGTCATCCAAAACAGCTACAGCAAATTTGTGTAAAATGTTAATAGTTCTTATATGTTTTATACAGCTAAGAAAAAAAATGACCCCAAAGAAACACTGATGTGTACAAGATGTGTACTGGACACTGAAAACATATCATTTTGTGTTTACCCTCTTGTCTGCATTAAATTAGGAAAAGTCATTGAATATAAGCAAAAAACAAACAAACAAACAAACAAACAAACAAACAAACAAACAAACAGCCAAAAATATTAATAATGGTGTATTTAGAGAGTCAAACACTGAATGGGGTCAAACTGGCCCAAAGATAACAGAGGGGTTAAATGAAAGTGTTTCAGTTGGCCTGTATAGTCCAGTAATTTTAGGCCAAAATTGGGGTCAACCTAGGACAAATTGCAAGAGAAGCAAACTCAACTGATTTTGTATCCTCAGTTTGTCCTGAGTGAGGGAAAAAAAGTCCCAAGAAATCCTATTGGTGGAAAGTTTTGAAAATCACCTATTTATGACCACATATTACCAAAAAACACTGTTTTTAACACACAGGGGAAAGGGGTCAAAATTTTACTTTCAGATATCACTATATCACTATAAAAATTCACAAGTTGATTACACACACAAAGACAAGAAAAAAGTCAATTACAAGTTCTTTGAATTATTCTGTTTTCACATACATATCACACATTATCTGAGTTGATATGCGCTAATAAGGAATATAAGGAATAAATGCCAGAAGAGACATTTAAACAGTAAATTAAAAGGTTACTATATATATAGTAACCTTGAATTAAAAGGTTACTATATAAAAGTGAATTAAAAGGTTACTGTATATATAGTAACCTTTTAATCCACTGTTTAAATATCTGTTCTGGCATTTATTCCTTATATTCCTTATTAGCGCATATCAAATCAGATAATGTGTGATATGTATGTGAAAACAGAATAATTCAAAGAACTTGTAATTGACTTTTTTCTTGTCTTTGTGTGTGTAATCATCTTGTGAATTTTTATAGTGATATCTGAAAGTAAAATTTTGATCCCTTTCCCCTGTGTGTTAAAAACAGTGTTTTTTGGTAATATGTGGTCATAAATAGGTGATTTTCAAAACTTTCCACCAATGGGATTTCTTGGGACTTTTTTTTCCCTCACTCAGGACAAACTGAGGATACAAAATCAGTTGAGTTTGCTTCTCTTGCAATTTGTCCTAGGTTTTTTCATAAAATGACTGGACTAGTATGTTCATTTGTAAATATAACACAGGTGACATTTTTTACAAGATGCTGACTCAAAGAATCAGGCGCATGTGCATAATAAATACGCTAAGAAGGTCGCTCGTGACCAATCGTGTTCTCAGGATTTTCTCCGTGCGCGCGTCTCCTCCTATGCTGATGAGGATAAAAAGCCCTCGCGGCCCAAGCCCCCACCGGTGCTCTCCCAGAAAACTCTCGCTATGCTCCAGCTGTTGACATTCCTGATAGAGAAGCTGTCCCTTCTCTCCAACTTTAAACTTTTTGACTCCAAATGGTCGGCTGATGAGCACCAAGAGCGCGCGACGCAGCGAGTCCACTCGTCCGCCTTCAGGAGAGGAGACCTGCTGGAAGTCCCGAGAACCTTGTTTACCCACTTTGGCATCTATTTAGGTGACAACAAAGTCGCTCACCTGATCCCCGACATCCTGCCTGTATTTACAAATGACAAGAAGCGAATCAGTACAGTTGTCACTAATAAAAGGCTCATCTTTGGCTGCATGTATAGGTGTGCCACGGTGCGCGTGGACACAGTGGAGGACTTTGCATATGGCTCCAACATAATAGTAAACTATATGGACAAGATGATCAAGACAGAGGCATTCCCGAATGAGGATGTCGCTAAGAGAGCCGAGAAACTCATCGGAGCAATCCCGTACAGTCTGCTGTGGAATAACTGTGAGCACTTTGTGACATACTGCAGATACGGAGCGGCAGCAAGTCAGCAAACTGAGAAGGTAAAGCTGGTACACTTCACAATGAATGTTTGAATGCATGCATGCTGAAAGTCTCATTCTGCTGCTGGATTTTATAAATGTGCATTTTTGCATGTATTAGACACAATCCTTGCATGTAATTCAATTATAAACTCATGGTGTCACTGTGATGCAATCAAATGATGATGAACTATACAAGCTCCATACTGCAGCTGTTGTATATTATTGATGTCTAATAGAATTCCATGTGATTGTTTCAGGCCTGAAGTATAAAAACAACTTTACTACTGTCAGAGTGCATACAGTAATTAATTCTCCTTTTTTTCCAGTTTTGTCAGTGCTTGAAATCGATCATCCGAGACCAGCGGAGCTTTGTTGTTACATTTCTTCTTGGGATGATCTCCATCGTGCATTTTGGCATGGCACCTGCAACTACATTACCCACAATTCTTATCCCCTTCACCCTGTGGATGGCTGGTTAAAGGTTCTCAGCACATAAACATGAACTTTAATTTGACATAAACAGTCACTTGAAATTTTTCATGATGGTGCTTCTTGTGCGCTCCATGTTATGCCACACAAAATGCCCGGCATTCATAAGCATGTTGTCATTTGTAGTGCACAGCAGGCTGACATGGCCTTGTATTTTGACATGCCTCAGTAAGCAGCGGTACTACACAGCTGAAGATTTTACTCTCATAAACTACTGAGGGCTACTGATGCAACAGAATGTTAAATTTGTGTAGCAGAAATACTGTTTTTAATTTGTTTTTTGTCGAACATTTACACTCACCACTCAAGTCAATAACGGTACATTGACTTTAAGGAAACCTTTTTTAGCCATAATGTGAAATAGGTATATTCCAGTTTAACGCTTGAGTGCTATATTTAATGCAAATGTGCCTTTAAAATAAAATAATAAATCTGCCATTTTGTACTTAGTTGCCAATGTTGTAAATAAGATAAATGTTTAATAAACTTTTTATATGTATTTGTGTGCCTTATGTGTGTGTGATTAATTAATATACTATCACTGCCCATGCCAGAGGAAGCAAACTAATAAACTAGCCATGACTTCATAATATGCTATGATGTATGTGTGTAATTAGAGTGTTTGTTTTGAAAAATGTTGCTGGTTAATGATATGTATCTAATTGTACACATACTCAGGAAAAATGCTGTGTAATAATGACACAGTTTTAAGCACAGGCCTATCACGCACAGGCTGGTAACAAGCCTGCAATATGAAGTCTTTTGTTCGGGTATGATGGTACAATATCTGTGACCTTTTAAATGAGGACTTAATCCCCGGAGTTGCCAGTTCAGGCTTCTTAATTAGCATTGCAAGCATTGACCTAAATACACTGAAAAGCAGGCCCAAGTTTTGAAATCAAGTCAACCACATCCATGTGATTAGGGAAAGCTTCTTTATTTCTGTCAAAATCAGACTGAAACATTGACAAATATCTAATCCGATTAATCACACTAGCTCCTCCTAACTCCCATATGAATAAAATACTCAGGTATCCAACAGTTTGATGCAGATTGCCATCATGTTTCCTTTCCAACTATTAAACCTTTTCTTTGTGGCTTCCAAAGACAAAGAGGAGGACTCCAAATATGACCTGTCCCGCTACAAGCGTGGTGACCTGTTAGAAGTCCCAAGGACATTATTCACCCATTTCGGTATTTACTTGGGTGACAACCGGGTGGCTCATCTCATTCCGGACATCCTGCCAGCGATATCCAAGAACAAATCTGCTATAGCCCAGATGGTGACAAACAACCGTCTCATTCTAGGGGTAATCACCAAAGTGGCCAGCATCAGAGTGGACACTGTGACAGATTTCGCTTACGGCTCAGAGATTTTAGTTAACCACACGGACAAGTTGTGCAGTCAGCCTCCCTTGGATGGGGACGAGGTGGCCCGAAGGGCTGAGAAACTGCTGGGCTCCATCACCTACAGTCTGCTGTGGTACAACTGTGAACACTACGTCATGTACTGCCGGTATGGCATGGCCATCAGCTACCAGACATACCAGGTAGAGTTACTGACCTTCCATGAAGAGTTTGCTATAACATCAGCACTTCTCACTATGCTGAGTAATCTTTTAGGGGTGTTTGTTAATTGTCTGCCAAACTAGTAAGTACATGAGAGACTGCAGCAGTAGCAAGAGCTTGTTGAAAAATATGCACAAGTCATTATTCATTTCACAGTTGAATAACTTAAAAAAAAAAAAAAAAAAAAATAGTTTGTGGTTGATTTAATGGGCTGCATTGCGTTTTCAGTTTTTAATTCAGGCAAAATACACCATTATTATCAAGTGACAAACACAAACTAATTAGCATATTTTTGAATTTTCCATTTTGCTGCATAAGGAGGGTCACATGTAAGTAATCCTGTTTGACAGAAAGCTTGATTGCACGTGTTGCTTAAGAAATACCCTCAACCTTTTCCAAGGATTTGGTGAAAAACAGATTATTGAACAATATGTGTAGCAACACTCACGTGTAAAGTGGAAGTAATCACAACAGGCCACTAGTAAGGGAATGTGACTGAAGAAACCTCATGTTGAAAACCGTATTCTGAGGAGTCACTGTATAATGGCAAGATATTTTAATGAAATGCAAATTCATCCAGCAACTAACATACTTTGAACAAGAGGCAGATATTTGGTAGAGTAAAAGCACTCTGACATTTGGTCATATGAGGACATTACTAAAGCCCTTGGGACTGAAAATTAAGTTTACTCATTCATGAGGTAAGCAGCACCATCTAGTGTTACTTACTCTCAAAATGAATGAAGTGAGCATGCGAGCTAGTTCGCCATTACATGACTTGGCCTTGCTCAAGACATCCACATCAAACACTCCATCCCAATACGGCAAAATGTGCTGATTCACCTTCTGCTCCTCTGTACCGCTGCCAGCTGCTGTAATCTTCACTCCCACCTGTGCCAGCATCCCAGTGTGAGCTCTGATTGATTATAAGTCCCTCAATAGGAGGCTAAGTTACAGAGAGAGATCAATTCAGAGCCTTGACACCACAATAATATTACTCTCTATTCACATTTCATTGTGATGTATTAAGATCATGTTCATGTGAGTTCTCTGACCAAACTGATATTACAGATAACAGATATCTACTGTACCATTGATTAATGATTTATGTTGCACAAATTCTGTTTGACAGCCTTGTCTAATTTTCACACCCTGTCTTGTAGTTCTGTACCACAGTGAGGAAGATTGTGTGCAGCAGGATGAGCGCCTACCTCACTGCCCTGTGTGGTGCAGGGATCATGCTGTACTTGGATTCTCTAACGCCGCTAACCATTTTGCCAACGCTTCTCATCGCTTTCACCATCTGGATGGCGTCCTAATGGCGAGATGACTCATGAGAAAAGACTGATCTATAACACACTGCTGAAAGCTGGAATAAAGTCCTATGGTTCAGATGTCTGACTAAAGGCACTGGGAAATTACATTTTCACTATAGGATAACACTAACGGCATTATGTTATCTACTGTATTAATGTAAAATAGTCTTAATGGGAAGATATCACCGACAGATAGTTTTTTCATGACAGTGGAGCTGATGTACTAAAGTGATGTTCATCCACTAATACTTGTAGCTCATCAAAGAATTGCTACAGTTGACTTGTTATTGTGTATATATATATATATATATATATATATATAAACAAACCTGTGCATAAAACAGACTGGCTTGGACAAAGTGCAATAAGTTTGAAATGATAATTTTCAGTCTATCATATTGCAAAAGATGATAACGATGATGGTAAGTGTGTTTTGGTTGTTGAATAAATATGTATTTTTGCCTGCCTCTGGTTGCTTTTCTTGTATGAAACATCAACTCTCAAAATATTTTTACCCTCTGTTTCAATATTCTCTGCTCTGGGAGTTAATAACACTTTCGATACTGTCCTTCCCTGGGTTGTGGCTGATGTGGAAAAAAAAGAAAAAAGAGGAAAAACTTATTTTAAAAAGTATGTTCATGGGAACATGTTACTGAGTAATACAGGCTTGGGAAGGAACAGCCATAAGCAGACCTAATTAGAGTTGTATTTAAAAATGGCATTTTTGCTCATT
Organism: Myripristis murdjan; assembly: GCF_902150065.1. Lineage (NCBI taxonomy): Eukaryota > Metazoa > Chordata > Actinopteri > Holocentriformes > Holocentridae > Myripristis > Myripristis murdjan. Next base: position 27,604,803 of record NC_043980.1, read on the forward strand.
AAGCGGTAGTCAACCGCAAAGAATGTCAACTCTCTGTCACTGTAACTAAATCAAGAGTCACTTCATGCCAGCAGGCAATGTTCCTAACCCTTCATTTAGCATTTCCACTGAGAATTCAGAGCAAGCAAACAAAAAAGTCTCTTGATAAGAGCAGGCCTGCTTAGTTGTGAGAGCTGAATATGATTACTAACAAGTCACTGAACCTTTGGTATAGTTTGAGAGCTAATTTGTTTGTAACAAAAGAGCAACTGCGCTTGTCCTTATAAAGGACATAAAAATTAAACAGAGTTGAGAATGAATCCTAAACAATTTACTATTTGCAGACACTTATTATCATTGTGTTGCAAACAGCTTAATTGTATTTTGCTGGCTGCAGGGGAAAAAATGTTTAATGACCTGATAAATGTGTCGATCAGGCAAAGAAAACAAACAACAACAAAACGTCTTACTGGATGAAGACCTACAGCATACCAATTATAAGCTTTGAGGCCCATAAGAAAAAAAATGTTGGGTGACCCTTCATTTTAATGCTGTTAATAGGTTTGTGAGTTTGTCTATGTTTTATTGCTGAAATGCCGCCTCATTAAACCAGGCCGTATATGCAAAGATAAAAGCTGAATAGGTCTTGTACCTGCTTTCTCCTCTGCCCGAATGCAGTCTCTTTCTTTCTCTCTCAATTGCTGTCTTCTTCTTTCACCCTTTCATAATGAATAGCCCATTAGATGAAAATTGAAAACTATAAGTTCTGCTGAGGCAGATCTCACAGAAATACATGAATACATTTGAACCAGTGGTGGTGGTATGTAATTTTTTCTCATTGACTCTGCATTGGCATTGACTCCATGGTGCTGGCATGTAATTTTAACCCATTTCATGGCACCACCACATAATGTGTTGTTAAGAAAGTTGTGTTCATTTCACACGCTTTTGTGAGATCAGGTTGAGGTTCTGCCAAGCAATGAATGTCCCCTTGTTTCAATGACCTAAGTTAATTACATGCTAATGAGACCTTTATAGGAGAAGGAAAAGGAATCTTCAAGGGGTGGGATGGCTCAGGAGGTAGGGTGGTTGCATGGATGGTTCCTGGTTTGATCCTCCAGTCAGCGAGTCAAAATGTCCTTAATCAAGCACTGATGGCAGCCTCTGCCTCTGCCGTAAAGCTGTCCAGCACAGCAACTGGCTGTCAGTGAACCAATCAGATCCCATATTGCCACTGCAAACTGTGCAGTGTGGCTGTAACACATTTCCAGATTCACATGCTCTAAGGCTAGACTAACTCACAGACTTAAGCAGGTTGTCTTGGGTCTTGATTTTTGTCATTTTGTCCAATCTCTAATGTGCTCATAAAACTGTTCTGTGAGCTGAAAGACATTGTTTCTTCAGCACAGGCACGAAAAATCTGGATTGGGGTCGTGGAAAAGTAAAATTTTTCCTGAAGTATGTAGTTATGTAGACAGTACTCATGATATGTAATCTGAAGATGTAATCATTTATTACATATTACTATCATTATTATTGTTTTTTAGTTAATGGTATAAATTATTGTACTCTTTATTGTACTGTGATTAAGGTGAATAACAATAATAATATAAATAATAAACCTATTTTACTGCATCAGATTTTGAGTTCATTTTGAGTTTTTTTATTGAAGATATTGGACAAGAAAAGTGTGGAAAAGAACCACCGCCAATCTGGACCAGGCGGTAGGTTTTTTCGATCACAGCTTTAACAGAAAACCAATTACTCCAATGGCAGTGGTCACTGGCCAGCAGTAAAACACTGTGGTTGTGCTGGGTAGCTCCCAGGTGTAAAGGTGTGTGATTAAAAAAAAAAAAAAAAAAAAAAAAAAAAGAAAAAGAAAAAGATAATGAATTATCATCCCTGGAATAAATGGCATTTAAAATCATCAGCAGATCTGGATTTGCATACATAATCATATTCCACAGAAAAGCGAACCTTTTGCACGCATCACTTTGCACAATGCCATGTTATTTCTTTGGGCACATTCAGAACACTTGGAATAAAAAGTCTGTCTGACTGTAATTAGACTGAAGGGAGTATAATGTGATTGTTGTTTAAGTCTTCCACTTTAAAGTGCACTGTTGGTAATTTAGATAACAATAGGCAAAAACAGCAGCCAGGAGTCTGAGGAATTGTAAAGCACAGGTGACACTTGCTCTGCTGTTTTGTTTAATAGATGAGATTATGATTAAATACTGACTCAAAGGTTCTGTTTAGCTTTGAATATTAATTTCCCTGCTGCTCAAAATGAAAAGCCACAAAAACCTACTGTTGGTACTGTTTAGGTATGCCATTTCAGAAATAGCTGGAACATTGTGGGCAAGATGGAGGAGATCAGTAACCAGTCACTACTATGGGATGATTTTTGAAATGTTGGGTTTGTGTTCAGGCACGGTGCGGTCACTGTTTTAATGTGATGGATTAGAGGTTTTTTATCAGTACACAGAATATGATGTTACTATTTCTTGTGCTATAACCAAGAGTGAGGCGCAACACACAGCATGCTACAGCACCGTACAAGTGAACAGCATAGAAAACACCATTCTAAGCTGTCATAAATCTACAAGCCCACAAGACAGGCAGCAGCATGCACCGACTACCAACTCCAGCTTTCAGGGTGAGTGACAGGACTAATTCCTCTGAATGTTTTTTTTTTTTATCTAGACTTAAAATTAAAGCAAGACATGCTACACCCCTGCAAAGTTAATTAAGCAGAAAGAGCAATGAACTCAGTTTATGCACATTACAGCATTTTATCCCAGCACTGCCTCTTCAGTGGAGGGAAACTGCTTATTGTGCAAAAACTGAATAAATACAAAAGAAATAATTTATTGATCATCACCATTTCATCAAGCCTTCAAAATCCTCTTTGTGCTCAATATGTAATCACTGAGTGCTGTATGAATTTCATTTGCCAGAGGGGAACTTAAAACAATGCATGAACATGGCAACTTCTTGTCAAAATGACTAAAGCTCAGTTGGCACACCTGCCAACTGAGCAATTAATGGAAATTATCCTCTTGTTATCTACATTAATTCAATCTGTCTTAAGGTCTGTGTTGTTGTTTGCAGCCAGTAGCCAACAGAGTGATAACGACTTCTTTAATGGAAAGACTAAAGCGATCAGCAACTTGAAACAGGCATTAAAATCCATAGCATCTAGATTGTGAATTTGCATGCTGTTGGAAGGGTTCATAAACTTTACAAGCAAAGACCCCTCCAGCTCTGCGGATTTGTTTTGTTCTTAATGACAGCAGGAGGCTCCACACTCCAGTGTCGACATTCACTTTAGAGGAAGATTAGTAAGCACAATCTGCATAGCATTCCACCTCCCGGAATCACAAGAGAAGCTGTTAACATGCCCGTCCATCAGGGTTTCCTGGTTTCTGTTATTATTTCACCATCTGTGTGTTTGCACCAAGGATGAAGGGCTTTTGCCAAGGAGGCTGGAAGACAGTAACTCAATTTACAATGGCCACATGGTGCCTTGCACTGTAATGGTGGAAATCAAATTATGAATCTAATTACCAGCAGTGGGCTTAACTGTTTGATGCGGATCAACATTGTGGTCCCACACAGTAAATACTAAACTCTGTCATTATTATATGAACTTGATAATCCGATGCCTCTAGTGATATTTGTTGCTTGTTGAGTGTTACATTCCTTGTCAACAGAGCTTTTGTCTTTTAGATTTTACCATCCTTAATGAACTCGGGTTTGCTGTCATAAAAACAAATGAGAACAAATCCTTCCTTCACCGGTTAACAGAGAATATTTTTCCTTTTTGTTTTTTTGAACCATTACTGACTGACATTAGACTTTATTTTCAGAGTGAAAACAGCCACAGATTGATGTCTAAAGTGCCCGTCTTGGCCAAGGTTTTTGGTGAAAAAGAAAAAAAAAACCCTCTTTTATGAATAGTGCTCTCTTTGAGGAGTTTCAGTCTGGTTTTAGAGCTCGTCTCGGCACTCAGACGCCACGTCTCAAGTTGGCAAGCAACTTGCTTTTAGCAGATAATGTAGGGAAATCTTCAGTTCTCGTCGATCTCAGTGCAGGTTTTGACAGGGCTGATTATCCTTGAACAGCTCAAACACATGGGTCCACACGTCTGCTATTGAAGACTCCTGTCCTCAGGTTAGATCTTTCTGTGTTGCAACTGAGGAGAGCAGGTCATTACTGGCAAAACAAATTAATGATCTGTCCTTAATCTTGTCCTTTTTTCCATATGCTTCCCTTAGGTCATATAAAACATCACAAATATAATTTTGTGTGGTATCAATTTCTATAATGCTGGTAAAAAGGCTTTTTGCCCACCAGTCTTTACAGGTGTGTAGGACAAGCACAGGCAGATCGATCAATGAAAGACCCTCCTCTGTCCTCACTTGTGAGAAATGTTATCAAAGACACCAGCGTTAAGGTCATCAGATAATGTGAGGACCATGCCAATATCTTGGGACATAACAAGTAACATAACAAGTTTATCCAAAGCCTTTGCAGAAATGGAACCAAAACAGCAAAGAGAAGCCTGCTGAGACACTTTTAAAGTGTAACAATGAATAACATTTATCTAGAGAAAATGATTAACAGAAATAACTAAAACTGCAGAAATGGAAGCAAATAAGGCATCAGGGTCTCTGAGGTCAAACAAACAAAACAAAAAAAAAAAAGGTCAAACAAACAAACAAACCCACTAACTGTAAAATAAAACAAGCAGCTCTGTGGCCAAATGACAAGGAGCACTGGCTCTGGGGGCTGATATTCAGCTCCACTGATGACCAACAGAGGCTCTGCTGTGGCTGCTCCAAGCACTCAGACAAGGGGGTGGCACACCTGAAACACGGTGAGAGAGAGAGAGAGAGAGAGAGAGAGAGAGAGAGAGAGAGAGAGAGAGAGAGAGAGAGCTCTCTTCCAAAAAGTTGAGTCAACACTTATTTACATATCAAAGTTGAGTTTTGGTTCTTACCTGTCCTTCATGCTCACACTATAGGGCATTAATGACATATTAACACAAGAGCTGCCTGTGCACAGAATCGTTTATCACTTGCCTGCCAAAGCTGCCATCTAGATCTAGACTGCTTGAAAAATGTCAGCTGTCTCTCCAGCGCGCTTGGACGTCGGGCAGACGCTCTTAACTGCTCCGAAATGAAGAGCATCGGGAAATATTTATGGCAAAGGGACTTCATCCCTCGGCTGTTTTGTTCTTGTCAAAGAAGGACGCCTCCCCTCCCCACCCCACTTTGTCACTCAACACGCCTCATGCATCACTGGGGCTTTGGTTTCCATACGGGCAGGTAATGCGCTCTCACCAAACTCCGGAGGCTGCTGTGCGCACTGGCAAACGTCGTGCGCTTCAACTGTGGGGCGCCCACTGAATTTTTTGGAGGAAAATTATTTCACCCTCTTAACTTAACAATTGCTTCACCGGTAAATTCTCACAAGGTCATGGACAAGAAAACAAGCATGCCAGAGCCCAATTCTAAACTTGACTGAGACGTGGAGACGAAAAGGGGAGCACGCACATCTCCTTCTGTTACAGATTAAGGTGAGTGAATGTTAATTTGCATGATTATTTTACCTTGATTTTTGAGTAATCATGACAGTTTTCCAATGTGTGGCCAACGACATGAGCTTTGCCTCTGCACTGCAGCCCACACTAATATTGGATATTAATATAGTAAGTAACTCATTACACTTTTTCTAACTTATGGCTGTGAATATTTAGTTGGAAAAGCTATGTGCTCTTAGATTTACTGACATGTTTAGTTCCCGCCACGGGACTAAAAAATGACAGCTGATTTCAGCCAAGCAAAGACTCAAAAACATGCGTGCAAGCTACGATATAATATGCGAGCATGAGAATACATGCAGAGACAGAAAACATGAAATAAAATAAAATAAAGCTGGGCCCTGCAGTATTTGTAAAGGCTAATTATAAAATGCTTCACAGGTGTAAATCTTAAGTTTTCTAAGGATTACTTTTAGGTTTTCTTTTGTGATAAAGAAATGAGACCTGATAGGACGAGCCACCACTTCAAAAAGGCATTTTAGCAACCATTCATTTATCACTGAAGAGCCTATTTCAGCAGAATCAATATTCTTGTGAAATAAAACGTTTATAGATCATTTGTTATTTCAAGGAGGAGAAGGAGCCTAGTGTCATAATCCAAAAGCTCTTATAAATGCTTGAAGAGGAACAAAAATATTTCAATATTTTCCCATGCCCTCTTCCCATTGTTTAAGAGTTCTCTATGTCATTCTTTATCTTTCCCCATAATGTGTATTAGATCAGTTTTTGTTTGCCATTTTTACAAAATCATCCATACAGTCATACAGCGCTGAAAACCCACAAAATCACCACATGCAATTAAAATGCTGTGCTTTGTGAAGGCACAGCGGAGCACCCTGTCAGGTACAAGTGACACCATATATTTTAGATACCATCAGGTACTCACTGAGGAAATTGTTCAGTTATTGTCTGTGACTCAAAAATGAATTTCATTAGATTAGCAGAAAATATTTTACTTCTTCTGCACCACAACTGGTATGTTGATTGCTCAAAATGATCTCCACCCACCTCCATCTTTTCACAGATTGACCTATGGGGACTGTCAGCAATGGATTCTGCAAATCATCTAAACGTAACTCAGATGGAAGATTATAAAGCAGAAGCTGAATCCTCGAACTGCTGCTCAGCTTCAGCCCCAGCTAGTGATGACAACTTTTTGAAGCTAGAAGACAGTACAAAGCTGGTGGGAGTGCAAGTGATCCTCATCCTTGCTTACAGCACAATAATATTGTTTGGACTCACTGGAAACTCCTTAGTGATATATGTAGTGTACAAGTTTAAAAATCTAAGGACTGTAACCAATTTCTTTATTGTAAACCTAGCTGTCGCAGACCTGCTGGTGAATACTCTGTGTTTACCTTTCACTCTGGTCTACACCCTCTATGGTGAGTGGAAGTTTGGGAAAGTGCTATGCTTCATGCTGCCCTGTGCCCAAGGCATGGCTGTGCATGTGTCCACCATCACTTTGAACATCATCGCCCTGGATCGCCACAGGAGCATCGTCTACCACCTGGAAACCAAGATGTCCAAAGACATGTGTGCTGTGGTCATTGTCATCACGTGGGCTGTCAGTGCCCTGCTGGCCAGCCCGCTCGCCATCTTCAGAGAGTACGGGACTTTTGACATTCTGCCAGAGGAGTCCATTCAGGTGTGCACAGAGAAGTGGCCAGGAAGCAGCATGAACGGAACCATCTACAGCATATCAATGCTTGTGCTTCAATACGGCCTCCCTCTGGCCATCAACTCATTCGCCTACATTCGTATCTGGAATAAGCTGAAGAATCACATAAGCCCTGGAGGTCGGAATGACCGCCATCGGCGCAGGAAAAAAACCACAAAGATGCTGGTGACGGTGGTGGTGGTCTTTGCAGTCAGCTGGCTGCCGTTCCATGCATTTCAATTGGCTATTGACATTGATAGCAGTGTTCTAGATATGGAAGACTTCAAATTGCTTTTCACTGTGTTCCACATTGTGGCAATGTGCTCCACGTTCGTCAATCCAATCCTATATGGGTGGATGAACAACAATTATAGGACAGCCTTTCTGTCTGTATGTAAATGTAGCCAGCCCTTCAGTCTGAAGTCAAGAAGACAAATGCAAAGGGAAAAAGACACCACCTGTACAGATTTCAAAGCCACAAATGTCTAAACTCACTAATAAATCATAGTTGAATATGGTTCATTGCAGATCATTTGCATATATTTTGTATTTTGTAGCCTTGTTTGTGCAGATGAAGCTCTCAAAACTTTATTGTGCAATAGAACTATCAAGTGTAAGTGCTTGTTTTGAATTTGTTTTTCAGGATATGTCAAAATCTGTATTCAAGTCATAAGGCAGTATGTTGACATTGTATCTTTTGTATTCAAGTGCTGTGTAATGACTACTTTTTAGCTGCCCAGTTCACAAATGGAAAAGTACTGCAGTCTATTTTGACCAAATGAAAATATTAATGTATAATGAACGTTGAACAGTAGCAAGCTGCATTGCTGGATTAAGTGTTACCCAGTGTTCCCATTTACAATGATGTTGAATGTTTTAAAAGGTGTAGTGGGTAAAAACAGCAATGCACGCTGCAAATATTGCCATTAATCTGAGCATGTAGCTTTGTGGGGGACTGATTTACACGGTGTGCAGATGCTTATCTGCGTATATACATTATGGTTCAGCAGGAAACTGAAAAGGCCTTTCTTTCAAAGGGAATAAACAAGTCCCCACCCTCACGCCCCCATCTAGCTTTTGTTTGCCGTGAGCACCCTATAGGCAGTGCTATAGGGTATATTCTTGCAATGATTAGGCCGGTGCACAGGTCTTTGAGTACTTCCTGTTGACCAATTCTTCACTGATTTTCTTTGAGCATACGTGAGGTGACAAGGCAGTTGGATATTAGCTCTACTCTCCATTTTTAGTAAGATGTTCATGGGCTATTCAGCACGTAAATCAATAATTGTTTCTTTAACTGTCTGAAGTTATTGATCTGGTATTGCTGTCACAAAGTGTGCCCTTGGGACAGGGGCATGTGCTGCTTGTGCCTTTGAGTAAAATGAATAATGGGTTTAAAGCTAATTAAATTAATCTGTGTTTGCTGCCGACTTCCTCTTTGGGCTTGCACAGGGGCACGCACTTAAGTCACTAACCTTGTCTCACTGCTGGCCCTCTGTCCATTCATCTGTGCATTAATATTTAAATACTGGTGTAATGTGGAGAAACACCAAGTCCATAGATGATGAGCAATGTAGGGAATCAAAGTTAATGATAGGTACAGGAGCAATCAATAAAATAAGTATTGATTTTGTCAACTAATTGCTTTTTAAGAGCAAAATAATTAAGCGGCAGTGACACCAATGAATTACTTTCTCATGTAATATCATAGATGACTGGCTTAGTGTACCGCCATACTCTTTGGATAATTGGGACTCATTATATTCATTATCCCTCACAGTCATCATCAAACAAGTGGGGCATTCTCTCCAGAGAATGCCCCTTGAATATTTGACCAACACCAGAGGCATGCATACACCTGTAGAGATATACAACTCCACCGCAGGCTTCATGCTGAGTTTGACAAGTATGACTTGTGTAATCATGTTCAATGGGAAAAAGGCTGAAGAATGATACCCTAGCTCCCCCTACTGTCTTTAGAGTGTTTTCTCAAAGCAGCAAGGGAACCTATAGCAGGCGCCTCCAAGATTTTCCCACCTAAAAGCTACTGTGTAGCTTTTAGGTGGGCCAAGAGCTGTTAATTTCTTATATTACTTACATTTATTCACATATTGTATCAAACCAGTCATCGACCTTTAAATCCATACTAGCTGAATGAAACAAATTTCTGCATGTATAAATGTTGAGTAAAGTCCACATTTTGCATTAAATAGTGCACATTAAAAGGCATGTGATATGTATTTTCTGACTCCAAATTTAAATTCCAATGTCTCCCATGACATAACATCAAAACACCTTAAAAGCGTAACTTACCAATATATGACAAATCCCGTCATTTCACATATCAAAAGCTCATCATCATGTTACAGCTCACGTGTGTTGTAAATGCATTCAGTCATTTTCACAGTGAGGTGACTGTCACTGCATGGAGGCCATGAGAGAGGCATTTTCCTCTTATGTTCACTCTTCTGCAGTCATTTTAATGTTCATCTATCAGCCTTGTTTTGAATTTTAGTTTTTATGACACTCATATCAGAAAACGCTGCTTCACAAAGGAATGTGGAGCCATGCAAGGCAGATCCTCTGAGAGCTGCTTGATGGATGTTCTTATAGTTTAGTCGTTGAAGAGGTGGAGGAGGGACATCTTGTGCTTTTGACTGCATTGAAATCGAAGGACATTCCAAGGTGCATTCACACCGACTCAGTGATTAATTATTTTTTTTGTACATACTTTTGAAAACCTTTTGATAAGCCACTCAGATATAGGTGGCGAGCTACATGTTTGGGACCCCTGGACTATAGCCTGAGTGAATCATTTCAAGGTTACTTAAACCTTGAACTACAGCTGTGTGCATTATCTTTGTGAACCAGACCATATCTGGGTTGTAAGGTAAGACCATTGAAATTGATGACACAAATTTACAAGCTAAGTGCAAAAATTGCTGTGTGTTTGCTTAAAATGTGGTGCACAATTTTTCCCACTTAAGCTGACCCAATTATGCCTGTACCACTATCTGAGAAGAAGTCTAAGGGAAAGGACCATGAAAACTCAGTCTAGCCTGATTGATAACATTTTTCTACCTCTGTTTAGTATGTCCATGCTTTCTTCCCACTCTTCTTCAGTAAAATATGTCCTTATATGGCTACTTAGCTGTTTCCTATATTTTACCTTCCTGCTATTTAATCGGACCATTAGTCTTTCATGAACCAATGCCAGACTGGTAAAGATTATATAATATACCAGACCATCTGTCTGCTGTAACTGGGTTACTGTCTGCAGGCGGCCTTGAATTCTGTTGTTTAGAGGTTACATGGTTTGCACTGGTGCCTCATTATATGGCACTGATTTTATTCTCTCTCCTCATCTAAGTCCAGAACAATGCCGTGGTCCTCTTGGCGAGGCCTGCATACCTCCAGCTGAAGTGGAGTCGTCTCGCTCTACTCTGATGAAGACATTTTTCAGTGGGAACATATTTCTCCTCCAGCTTGTTTGTGTTGCTGTGCGCTTCTTTGGCACTCCTCAGTTCCTCCTGCAGTCTTGTAGCAAAGCCTCATCTTCTGTGATAAGGTGGTTTTTCACATTTTTGGCCAGTGTTTGTGGAAGTGCATTCAGATGGGGTGCTCATTTACACCAGGACTCCTGCGCTCGGAAGCTCATCCAGACCACCACTGTGTTGAACACCAGCTTGTCTCTGATTTCCCTGTTCAGATCATTATATTTAATCATTTTTTTTCATCCAATTAAGAAAAGTTAGACCCAGTTCTTGCAGTGTGGAGTTAAACATCCCAACAGTGTATTCCTCCCGATCCTCCTTAGTTTCATTTAAAATAAATACCATATCTTCCTTCATCCTGTTCTTATTGTTATCTTATTGTCATTGTTTGCACACATGTTAAAGAAAGCTTGGTCTCAGTGTCTTTTCCCTGTGTAAATAAAAGTTGATGTTGATCCGAAGTGACATTGTACATTTTATCAGATATCCAGAAAATATTTACAAAACATCCATCTTCAAATAAAACTGCTGGGCCTCCTCTTGAAAGAAAACAACAACAACAACATCAACAACAACAACAGCAAAATCTTGAAAGATCACTTAACTGTAAACATATCACTAATCTGCATCTTCAAAACTGTATGATGATGATGATGATGATGATGATGATGATAATAATAATAATGATTATTATTAACTAAGCTCATATTAGCTAAGGCTATGCTATATTGTATGATTTGATTAACTTAACAAACTCTATATGTTAACACAATTGTGTAAGTTAATGTTGAACTATGAGGATTTGGTAAGATAATGTTTCAGACTACAGTAGGAAAGGAGAAAGCATAGCATATTTGCAGCTAAGAGAAAATGGCTTTTTATTTACCTTCATCAAAAATTCTTTGCTTTTACTTTACTACTTAGAGGGTTGAGAGTTCACCTCTCCCCACCTTCTGAGGATGTATAATTAGCTTTATAAGTCAGTTGTTACCTGATGCCAAAATCGAAGGGGGATCTAGTTTCTGTTTGGGTCTTCAAAGACCAACCAGGATCCTGCTGTGTCAGAGGATCTAGTCCTCATTTCAATTAGAACATTATGCATGCTAATTCGCTCAAGCTTTATGACAAACAAATAATACACACTGATTTTAAAAAGCAGACGTTTTTCACACAATTCAATGTAGTCACATTGAGTCAAGCCTGTGAAGTTTTTTCATATGGAAATTGTTTATTGTATTGTTTATAATTTATTCTCTAGTACCCAACCTGCATCCATCTGCCTATGTGTCAAGGGCTTCCTGTGCGATCGCTCCGAGGCTGAGGGTAGGCCCCTTCATCTCTTCCCCACCCCTCAGGGCTATGCGCTGAGCCCTCTACGCCCTCTACACCCACGACTGTATCCCCACCCACTCCAGCAGCATCAGCATCAAATTCACTTACGATACTGCGGTGGTGGGGCTCATCTCTGAGGGGGATGAGTCGGCACACCAGGACGTGCACAGGCAACAACCTGGTCCTGAACACCACAAAGACTAAGGAGCTGATCATAGACTTAAGGAGGAAAACAGATATTCAGCCCCTGTTCATCGGCAGGGACTGTGTGGAGAGGGTCTCAGACCTCCGGTTTCTGAGCGTTCACATAGAGGATGAGCGTCAACACCACTGCTGTCATCAAGAAGGCACAGCGGAGACTGTACTTCCTGACTGTACTCAGGACTAACCAACTCACATAAAATCTGCTTGTGTCCTTTTACTTTTTACTGCTCTGTAGAGAGCATCCTGACACACTGCATCTGTGTGTGTGGCTCTCCAGCTGCACGGCTGCAGACAGGAAAGCGCTCAGGAGGGTCATCACCACGGCCCAAAAGATTATTGGCTGCACTCTCCCCTCCCTGGGTGATCGGTACAGGTCCTGTTGTGTCAGGAAAGACATTCTCTGTTTGAACTTCTACCCTCGAGCAGACGCCTCAGGACACTGAAAGCACAGGCTACCATATTAAAGAAGAGTTTTTATGCCAGAGCAATAACTGCACTAAACATAGCAAAAACCTGAACATGTTGTAAATATTCACCGTGCAATACTGATATGAATTGTGCACCATCTGCAGAATGTGAATGTTTTGTGTGTGAAATGTGTCTTTTTTACTTCCTTTTAGACGCTGCTGAATTATTTATTTCATAGTTTTTAGATGCATAGTTTTTATTGTTTTTTCTTTATTGCACTTAAGGATTGCATTTCAGTTTCATTGTACTTGTACAGTGACAGTAAAGATATCTTCTATTCTATTCGACCTCCAGAGCTGCAGGCACTTTTGGGCAAAGGACTTTTGTTCTCTGAGTGACGGCTGGAAGGCTGCTCCTCCAGCTGTGGGCCCTCTCTGCTCTTTGTTCAGCCAGCGTCCACTGATGTGGCTCTATGCCTCATTCATCTCTTCAGCCGATGATCAAGTCGTATCACTGTTGGTAAAAAAAGTTGCACATGAATGCAAGCTTCCTCCTTTTTCCAAGAATCCCCTGCGTAAGTATCCAGAGAAAGCTGCTGCTGAGAGACAGGCCTGCCCCTCCTGTCACGCAGATTGAAGCAGCCAGGTTCAAGAAGTAAGAATCCAACCCTCTAGCAAAAACCTACACATCATAGGGAATTTATTTTAAACCATTTTGTATTAACCATGCAAGGATGAGTTACCATCAAGCTACAAGAAATTAAAATCATGATGCATGCTTCTATAGAAGCTGTAAATCTATCAGATTTCCACTTTGTTTTTAAGAAATTGTGTTTTATTCAAGAAATTCAACATAAGTGCTACACTGCCCGTGATCCAGAAACAAATTTCTGCAGTAAAGGATGTCACTGTTACCGTGGAGATGTGCCAAAGTTGCCTTTTTTTTTTTTTTTTTTTTTTTTTTTGTATATGAATCCTGCTAACTTCACTGGCCAATGTGCACTAGCAATCTTGCTGGCAAACACATAAAAATAGTCAAACTTATTTAACTATAAAGCTTTCAAATTAGAATAACAACTAGAGCAACATAATATAAAACACTCTTTTCTATCTACAATAAATCAGATATCACAATAATCACTAAAGATGCATGTGACTTCAGACAGGGTGCAAAAAAGCAATGCTTTATGGGAGGTGTAGTTCAAGTGCACAGTCTTAGACCGTTGCTTTCTTGTCTTATTTCCAACATTTATGTATTTGTTTGTTTGCTGTGAACTAGAAGGTCATGTATCATCTCTTAGCGGGTCTTATCAGTTCAAGCTCTAAAACTCTTGATTTTCTAAGTACAAATTTAGATTCAGCATCATTTTCAGTTTTTTTAGCGACATCCAAAAAGTAAATCAAAGGAAAATACAGTATCCATTGCTGTATGTTTTTAATTAATTATCTATTTCATCCATTACCTGGAGTCTTTATAGGAAGTTGTGAGAACTTGGTGAGATGAAGGAGGCAAGTGTCTGTGTCTTAGTTGTGACTGACTATGATTTGGCTCCTGAAACAGAAGTGCTGAAAAGTCGATACAAAATGTTGCACCTTTATGGTAAGGTATGAGAGAAAAGTGTATTCCAACTAAAATCATTGCAAGCCTACGTGCAAAATGTTGCACACAGACAAGATCAAAGTGTAAATGAACATACAACACAGATGTAGGAGTGTCTGGTGAGTGTGTGTGTGTGTGTGTTTGTATGTATATGTTGATAAAAGGGGACTTCTATGCTGAGGGGAAAGTCGTGATGAGGTCGTGTCCCTCTGGTGGCCTCATTCTGGCACGAGCATGGGTCTCACAGTACAGCTGCCCCTCCACAAAGAAATAGCCCTTCTGTTTGAGGTTAACGTCACAGTCAGAGCACACAAAGCAGCCGGGGTGACGGTATTTGTCCCGTGCTTTCACAACTGTCCCCCTGTCATATAAAAGACAGATAGAGAGATGGAGAGAGAGGAAAGGAGAAAGAAAGTGAGAGGGAGAGATGTCAAATAATACCAGTTTACTGTATTTCTAGCATCAGTTTTAAAGATTACATAAAACTATGCTCACTGATCCACACAGTGATAGACATTTTCTCCTTGATCACTGCAAGAAAAAGGAATTGTATATAGATAGCAATACATACAAATAAATAAATAAATAAATAAATAAAGAAGAATTAAATTTACTTCTGAATTCTCATTGGGTGAATACGAAGTTGAAGAGAGTTGGGAAACTGGAAAGAGTTTCAGTTCAACTCAGTCCAGTTCAATTTTAATTGCATAACATCAAATCATACAAATAAAACTGAACTGAATTGGTGGAAGGTGTGCACTGGATACTGGACTTATTTTGGTGTGTGTTTGGTGTGACAATATATTATATACAGCTTACAAATTTTGTACATTGCATCCCATCCTTTATTGTTTCCTTTCATTTATGTCGGATGTACAAAGTTTGATTTGGCCTGTCTCAAATGAAAGATGACCAACGTGGAGGAAACGTGGTGATATCGTTTGTCGTGGCTCCCCGTCGTACTGTGAGAGAGGTCCAAAGATGGCCGCTGTCACGGTCTTGTAACCAAAGATTGTGTAACTGCTGCTACGACCTACTTCTACTAACCAACCAATAGGAATGCAGCATGAATTGGCACAGTGATCAGTGTGACACTGGCGCTAAATCAAAGGAGCAAAACAAAATGACGACAACCGGGTCCACATTCTCCTCCTCCTCCTCCTCGTCCTCCTCTTTGGATTTTTGTGCAGACACGTCAATAACACAACTGGAACGGCTCCATTCCTGCCCCTCATTCAGCTTCATTGTTTACCACTACAGCGGCACAGACGGATGACACACTCCGATGATGTTTTCTTGTGTATTGACTTTGCGTTGTAGCCTATAAGAGTCGGTGTGATCATCGTCTGGCCGCTGTTGGGTTTAAACCCAGAAAACGGGCAGCAGCAGTGGACGTTTACAAAAATATGAAATAGGTGATTGGATCAACCCTCTGCCTATCATCAGCTAACTTGTCCAATCACACAAACCACAGACGTAGTTTGAAAGCAACAAAGCTAAACAGACAGCAGTTTCCTGTGATGGTGAAAATGAGCCAACATATTGGTAAGTATTTCGCTAGTTTGTTGGTATGCTGGTCCTGTGGCTTCCAGTCTAAAGCTTCAGCTGAGGGATGGTTTCGCACGTCAAAAGAAAATAAACACGCGCCGTGAACCAGGTTACAAGGCGTGATGATCACATACACCGGATGTGCAAGTACTGTATGTATTGTTTGAATGTGAATGGGAAGTGATACTCCTATTAGTGATACAATAATCATTTACATGCTCCTTTTACTTACACAATGCCATTCCCACACTTGTCACAAAGGGGCAATTTCTGCAGGTTTCCAGCAGGCGGAGTTGGTTTGGTTGTCGGGGCTCTTACGCTCTTTGTCACAATGGGACGAGAGCCTGCCCACACAGGAAAGAGAACACTCAACACAACAGCCATTGAGACATAAATATATGGTTGGAACAAACATAAAAAGTGGATTGTGCAACAGGTTGGACACAATAAAAAGTAGAGTCGCCTATAGCCCTCTAACCCTTTCATAATAGCCTCCATCTGATTCGAGCTGAGGCTTGAGTGGGAAAATTCTGATTTGAGATGTGTACCTTTAACTATGCAATATTGAACTTTTACATAAGCCTTAGGTCATTTTTATAGCCGGTCCATATTTTCAGCATTTGCGATATCACATGCTTTTGTTGGAACAATAATTCAAGGTTAAGGTAAAATGTGCTGCCATATTAACAGAAGGGAACATTTTATGGTGCTGCTGCTTCATAAAAATATAAAACCACATACTTGAGTGAGAAAATTACAACATATCTTCCAACAAAGCTCCATTTAAAAGAAGCTATCATTCAGCGAGGTGTTGGTGAAACACGTTGCTAAGCAGTCCTTTTCAAACTGATTGAGAATCTATATCTCTATCAATCTACCTACTCTAATCTGTTCTACAAGATATGTGCAATGATTATACATTTTGGTTCTAGCAGCTACATGGAATTTTCATTTTGTGTTGATTTTTCGGAGCATCAGTGGACAAAAGCAGTGGTGATACCTGTAACAATAGGAACTATTTTTTGGTTCCGTGTTGGCACACGAACTTGTTTTGTGTGACACCTGAGTTATCAGACTGTGTTGAATGTACCTCACATGCTGAAGTTTTATTAAAGTCTGTAACTCAGTTGGGTTTAAACAGTACAAAGTGTGTACGCTTCTTGTGAGTACAGAACAGACTATAACAATACTGTTAACACAGGCCATATACATGACAGGCATTTAAAATAACAATATAGAAACAGCCTTCTCACTGATGGGCTTGTTTGCTTATGTGCCATTAAACTGAGACTGTCTTATAACCAGTTAAAAACATTAAACATTAGGTTAAAGCAAATTTTAGTTGCTTTAACCCAAATGGGGGCCACAGGATGCTGGAGCCTATCCCAGTGCAAACTGAGGAGAAGGCAGGGAAAGACACTGGAAAGGTCACTGGTCCGTCACAGGCAGATACACACACATTCGCACCTCTGAGCAGTTTAGTATCTCCAGTTCACCTGACCTGTGTATCTTTGGACTGGGAGAGAGAGGGAACCCACACAAACCCAGTGATTCCAGTGTTAACCAATACACCACCATGACACCCACTTTGTATTATAAACCAGAAACAAAATTTGTTTCTTAGATGATTTGAACTCCAGACGGATCAGCATTTTGAGAGCACTTAACCTCCGCATGGTGACGTATTTCTGAGTGTAACAGGATAGACATGTGGGATTAACATTGGGAGGAATTTGATTTGAATGTTGAAAAGTGGGTGTGTCATAACAAACATGAAGATTTATCTCTGGGCCGCTAAAAGCAGAAGAATGATTGGCGGGTGGATGTCATGATATTATTGGTTGAAACTGGTTGATTCATGCCTACAGAATTTCCCTGGTTGGGATCAATAAAGTATATCTATCTATCTATCTATCTATCTATCTACATAAGTGCACAACATATTTTGTTTGACAGGAGGAAAAAAGTTGACTTTTATGTATTAATTAGCATTTGTTGTTAAATAGATGCACAATATAACCCGGGATATGATATAAAAGGGTTAAAAATTCATCTCAACTTAAAATGCCCACAAAGTTTTAGTGACTTTTCCAGCTTCCTGCACACCATGGGCATGCCAAAGCCATGGCACATTGGGGGCTTCCAGCCTGCAGCTGGATGCTTCTCCACTAGGAAGAACGGGCTCCCATTTAGTTTACATAACATGTTCTTCCAGCAGGCCGTGAGAACGGCGTGACATATTACACACACTGATGTTAAAAATTAGAACTATAAAAATATTCCAAAAGAAGGCTTTGCAAATTATAAGTTATGTCTTCTGTGGTAGGAAATGAATTCAACATGTTTATTAGGCCTCAGGGACACAAACAATGTGTTTTAATGACACATTTTGAATAATAAAAAAAAAAAAAAAAAAAAAAAATCAAGAAAAATGATATTGGAGTACTGATAATTTTACCTATAACTGCATAGCATTAACAGTGCAAAATGAGCATGCATTTGGACAGCTTGTCTTGCCGGCTTTCAGGGTGAGCCAAAATACTTCACATTCTTTTCTGTATCTTTGGTCATTTGATGGGTTTTATTGGCTTTTACTTCAGCACTTTCATAAAGTGGATCAGCAGTGTTGTGAAAGTGCATCATCAGGGAGAGAGGAAGAGCTCACCATCACTGTTTACGAAGTCCTGCAGTGCTTTGAATGAGCCTGACTGCCGGGGCTCCTGTGGCTCTTCTTGGTCTTTCTGTAACATCCGGTACACATCAGAGTCCTCGATGGATGTTAAGGTCTTGGAGCTGAACAGGACAGACAAACGCAAAACAAACACAGATTCATACAAACACACAGCATAATGCCTGGTCATGGACACAAACACAAACACAAGTACGTGGCACAACAGTGTATCGGTGTGCTACGAGTCACCACATGACTGTGACACACGGAACCATTTGCATCCATATCGCAAAATCTACCCAAAATCCATTTATTTGGGAGGGATTACTTCACACTATTTGCAGATCTGATCCATGGCAGCTGGGACCGTCTTAACTAGTTTGTCCTGAACTTGTGGGCAAGATCAAGTGAGAACAACCAGCTGGAGATTACAGAGATACAAGAGGGGCAGATGACCTTAAAAGGAGATAAAGAGATGAGAATGTGAAAGGAGAAACAAAATATGCAGAGTGAACCATTCTTCGGAGAATGAGAGGATGATTAATGAACAGTTTTAGCTGTTTCTTACATCATGCAGATTACACAACATGTCCTTTTTCAGTCCCTTTTTCATGTAACAGTCACTTTTTTGTCCAGACTTTTGTTTAATAAAAACTCCAGTTGGTTTGTATGTATCAGTATCATGGTAATCTACTGATGACTGAGATTTTGGTGGCATAGCTTTACAGTCTACTCCACATTATTCTATGTTTCAAGCAGGAACAGCACAGAGCATAGCTTAGTGTTATCAGCTGACATGAGCCAGGTTTCATGTGAAACATATCTATCTCACTCGCAAACAGATCCCGGTTAAGCCATGGAAGGGCTCATTCCTGTGCACTTTGGTAATATATACTCATTGTGACACACCATATATCTGGTAGCCTAATGATATCCACATGACTTCCCAGGAAGGCTGAATGTTAACATAGCAAATCTGGGGCAACGTCAAGCAAAGTGGACGACGCCTCCCAACAGCAACTGTGCGACTGGCAGAGGGTGACCCAGATGGTGTGTGATGTAGCCAGCAGGTAGACTTCAATAGCACAAATAGCAACAAGTAACAGCATAACTGCATTATTACTCAACCAGCACAGCCTTCTAAAAGTTATGTTTCCATACAACTAAAATCTACTCTTAATTACATTTAGCAGGAAACATATCTTGTTGTCTCTCACATATCTTTCTTTCTGGCTTACTGGTGCCATGTGGTGAGGTTTAGGCACCAAAAATGACTGGCAGTGCAATACAGTGTAACGTAACGTAATGTAAGGTAATGTAATGTAAGGTTATGTAATGTAACATAACATAAGTTAATGTAACATAAGGTAACATGACATAATGTAACGTAACATAATGTAACATAACATAATACAGTGTAACATCATGTCATATAACATAATATAACGTAACACAGTGTAATGTAACATAACATAATGTAACACACTATGGAACATAACACGGTGTAATGAAATGTAATGTAATGTATTGTAACACTGTAACATAACATCACATAACATAACATAACATAACATAACATAACATAACATAACATAACAAAACATAACATAACATAACAAAACATAACGTAACAAAGTGCAATGTAACGGAATGCAATGTAAAATAATGTAAGGTAAAATAACGTAAGCTACAAACACCTTCACTTAACAAGGGACTCAAACTTGGGTCGTCTTAGTGAAAATAATTTTTTTTAAACCATTCACCGCCCCACTCATCCCTCTAATGTGGACTGTACGCTAAGTTATTACAAGCCTTTATTTTAAGTTTATTAAATGTTTAGTTGTATGAGAACAAAATTTTTAGGAGACAGGGTCAACTCAGCACTGACTCAGGGAGTCTCCTGGATAAATAAACAACAGGATTATGGTATGGCCATCGCTTGTCATGGTGTAGTCAGATCTGAGTTCAGTCTGAGGATATTTTTAGCACCAGTGTGACATCACGTGCAGACTGGAACACTTGAACAGCAGCAGGAGTGGAGGGAGCATTAACAGTAGCAGATGTAGTGGTAACAGTGGTGGTGGTGGTATATACTATATATTGCAGGCTGGGAGCATTATATTGTACAGTGCTGGGTAATGAGACACATGGCCAAAATCAAAGACTCCTCCATTGTTCTGAGCACCAAGGAGAGTTGTGTTTGCACTGGCAACATGTCTGAATTCAGGTCAGAGTTCCACAAACATGCTGGCTGTGTAAATTTTTTTCAGATGCCGGATGTGACTGTTTTCATTTAATGGGAAAGGCAATTTCTGCACGTTTTTTTTTTTTTTTTTTTTTTTTTTTGCTAATCTGACCAGACCTGAAATGTTTCAGCTCAGTTTCTGAGAAATGTTTTTTTTTTTTTTTTCCCATGGTGCTATCGTACTCATGAGCCACATCAATCAAGTTGTGAAATACATTCAAACATACTCAGTATAACATTTTATTGTATTCCAGTCTCAGGAACAAAACACTGCAACATAATTGTTGAAGTGAGTCTAAAGAATTTGAAACTCAGTGATTGGCTCTTTCTTGAGGAAATACACTCTGGGACTCAAAGCTGACTTATTTCACAACATTTTTCACAACATTTTTGTGTCCACATTCAACTTTGCAAACTGAAAAATGAATGGGAATTTTATTTCTGGAGCCATGGCCACCCAAAATAACCCCACCCACTTTGCAATTTTGTAACAGATCACTCACGCCTCAGGCTTGTTGTGGACAAGGCCCCGGATCTGGCCCTGCATGGCGTCCTGGATATTGCCTGAGGAGTAGAGGCCTATGGGAGTGTTGTAGGCTGTACTGACCACCTGACGGTGGTCGTCGATATTTGCTGCTGCAATAAATGGCTGAGCTCTTCGGTTGTGAGCAGTCCCAATGGGTTTGTACTCCTAAATGGAAGGATACAGGAGGCAGGGAACAGGGAGTGGGCACAAGGACGAGGAGAGCCAGGAATTTAGACAACAGTTAGTAATTGGATGAAGCAGAGAGGCTAACATTTATTATTATCTTTAATCAGTATGGACTAGGGCTGTAACAATTCATTGACTGCATCAGTGCACTGACTTAATTCTGCCAATTCAACTGTATTAATCTGCTACAAATAAAATAAATCACTTTGACTTCAGCCTGAATCAGTATGAAATACTCAGAATCAACTCACTCACAATTCCTAAAAAAGATCTAGGAGAATACTATGACTTTCATTTTTTTCTCAGTAAGGATTTTTTGTTTGTTTTATAATAAATAGCGTTTAATTGTTTAAGTAATTTCTGCTGTCCGAAAAAAAAACCTATAGCCATACATTAATAGATGTTTATGTTTGTTTCAACTGGGGTAAAATTTTGGACAAAAGTGTGGAATTGAGTCACTGATTCAAATCATGAAGTCAATCGAATTGAATGGTTAAGCCAAAGATGTACATCCTACGTATGGATCCATTTTACACAAACACACACACACACACACACACGCACACACACACACACACACACGCACACACACACACGCACACACCTGTTGCTCGGCTTCCAGGTTGATTTTGAATGGATGGGATTTACCGTCCTCTGTAACTTGTGGTGACCACAGTCTGGTTTCACCCCTGAGAAGACATCATGGCTGCACAGTTAGTCAGCACAACACAGTGTGAGTGTGTGTGCATGTGTGTGTTGGCTATGAATTCCCACCATAAACTATCAAAATAGGTAAAAACCTGTGCTTGGCATTCTAGGGTTTCCCTGCCATTTTACAGTGAAGTACAATGACACTTGGAAATGCATGTTTTGAGTGTGTCTGTCTCTACAGTCTGCATCTAACCTTTCAACAGTGAGAGAGAGCTTATTTGTGGCTTCTTTGATCTTGTTCTGGGCTTCACAGTGCAGCATGTTTGTGGCTGAAACTCCCTCGATGGCCAAGATAACATCACCAGGACACAGGTTGGCTACGGAGGCTTTGCTGCCTGGAGTGATCTGAAGGGGAGAATGACAGATGATTAAAGCTTGTGGAGAGTGGACATCATAGGATATGAAAGATGAAGGCATTGGTTAAGTGAGAGGATTTATTTTGTATGCAAAAAATGTTAAAGATGAAGAGGGAGAAGAAAGAAAAGTAGGGATAGACCAGAGGGGGAAATGATTTTGTTTCCCTCTTTGGTTGAGTATTGCAGTATTGTAATTGGAAATTCACACAATCTAATTCTTTGGAAATTGGGCGATCACATCATCAGGACTATTTTGAATGACTGCTTTTGTTGTTGCTCAAGCTGTTCCTCAGTAGAATAGTTTCTAATGTGTCTGATCCCCCACTTAGAAAACAGAAAATGACATCCTTTGTTCTTCACCAAGACTTGCTGTATGTCTTATACTCTCCCCTATCACCTGAAGTCTTCATGTACAACCCCCTCCCTCTTTGTCCCGATTCTCCCATCCGTCTCCTTTTAATCTTCTTTACACAGTATAGTATGAATAATGTACAGCTGGTTAAGCTTTGTAAAAAAAAAATTCAGTCTGCTCTCAATCACTTGCACCTCATCTCTTAGCCGACATCAGACCCCAAGGCCCCTTGTTCATAGTCCCTGCTGGGATCACAACTTTACATGACCTTTTCATATACAAGTATGCAGACAGGCTGTTTGGGTATCACCTGCCCTAAATCCAAGCCCTGCAAAATTCCAGATCCAGAGCCCGCTCTGGAAGCCAGCAGTTCAATTAACTCCCATTAGAGCAGAAGCCCAGGCCATTCTTCATCCCCTCAAAAACTGGCTGTAGCAGGAGCACAATAACACGCCGGCAAACCAGCTCTCACCGTCATATGTTAAAAACAGTAGCGACATACAGCATTGGGATCACCACCTGGCCACTGCAAAACACAGGCTGTATGAAGGTTCCAGTTTCAGAAATATGTTGCCCTGGCTGGTATGCACGCATGTAAACCGTTCATCCCTTGTCATGGAGATAAAATAAACATACGCCGCTTCCCCCCAAGTGACAGCATCCAGATGGAATATGGATGCTACTCACTGGGTGGTGATCAAGTTTAATCAGGGCCGTAGAAAATCTCTCAGGAGGCAGCCTGCTTTCAACTTCAAACTCAGCTGAACTTCTCACAGCGAGACTACAGAGAGTTCATGACCTGTGCTTGATCGTATTGCATTACGGGGCAGAGGAAACTGAGGTACATTGTATCTCTCGAAGGGGCCGTTGCATTGAAGCTTGAATTAGGTCATCTGCCTATAAATAAGCCTGGATGAGAGTGCTGAGGGGATGTATCAGGCTACCAAAAGGGGGGAAATAATTTACAGTCAGGCATTTGTTGGATAGCTCCTGTCTTGCTATATGTTTTACTACTCATGTGCCTGTTATCTGTACTGTCTCCCAGGGTCCCAGCTGTGGCCTCGGCCTTGCACAGTAACCTTTATTGGATCCTGCAGTTCTCTTACAGTTCAGTTTGTCATGTTAAATGCCTGTTTATGTTGGGGTGAATAAGAGCAATTACTAACATTCACATTCTCTCTCTCCCAGATTAGTACTTTAATTAATATGAATGTAACTGATATACTATAAGGTATCAGAGACGGTGATATTTGTTTTATCTGCAGAAGACAAAGGGGTAGGGTGCTGGAGCAAAAAAAGGCTGTCAAAACATGAAAACAACATGACACAAGCACAATTTTGCAATAGCTGCAACTATGTACATACATGCATCCACACACACACACACACACACAAAACCTTGCATGACAAATTTCAGCTTTTGCAGTTGCTTGAGGTCCAGTGATGCCTCTGGCAAGGCTCTATGACAAATGGTTCATGAGTTATGAAAGTGGGTGTGGCTTAAGTATCAGCTAACCTTCACTAATGAAAAAGGAACCTCTGCTGAGTCCAGTGATGCCTCCCATAAGTATACAACTGGTGCATGAGTTATGAAAGGGGATGTGGCAAAAAGTGTCTATGTGTTTATGTGTGTGTGTGTGTGTGTGTGTGTGTGCGCCTTTCTGTCTGTGTGTGTATTTGTAAGTCTGTCTCTCTGATCTCTCTGTGTGTTTCTACAAAGTTTGGCCGTATTATGTGAATCCATTGAGAAGTTATGTGCCTTTTTCTTATAGGCCACTCCAAATGCCACACCCCATTCTAACCAATTGGCATGAACACAAACACCTTCACACACTCACATACTTGACGTCCGTGCCAAATTTCAGCCTCCTAGAGTGAAAGTTGGGCTGCAAATGGGAAAATTTTTGTGGACCAACAGCCTGACTTACAGACAGAGCGAGCTTTAGAGCTGCTGGTTGCAGTTAAAAAGTCCGAGGAAGAGCAGGAGAATCAGGCACTATGGTGCGCTGATCTGTTTTTCATGTTCCCCGGTGAAAAGAATAAATTAACACCCTGGTTTGATTGTAATTGATTATCATCAAATATGAATAAACTCACACTCATGTTGTTGAAAACGCAAGATAAATCAGATGTTTAAGTGAAGGCGGTTAATGTTATTATATGAAAATGAGTCACAGGGTGTGAGTGGGGACAACAAACTCAAACAAACAGGGAGGGGAAATTACGAATTTAAAAAATATGTGTTTGCATTGCATTGAGGAGCATGTGTATTTCCATCTGTGTGTTGATTTTGTGGAATGTTTTAGATATGGAAATCAAGCAAAATAATAATATAAATCTTAGTAAGTAAAAAACTAAAAAAAAAAAAAAAATTCTGAATGAGCGATAAGACAGGGTCTAAATTGTTAGTATATGTGATATCTCTTCTCTTTTATTTAATGGGACAAGCTGAATGGGTACTTGAATGGTTATAAACAACAGGTGTATATTTACTGTCATATAAATAAAGTGACTATTTAAAGGTGCCCAATGCAATTTTCCATGTAAACACACTTGGTTTTGTTTACATTAATCAGCATGCTGAATGCATTTCCTAGCTAAAAAGACATGTGCAAAGCCGTATTTTGGAACATTTTGGAAGTTGCGTTCTTTGCTCATGATGTGTTGAAAGAACATTTTATGTAAACAAAATGGGACCTGGTTTTCCTGGTGTGGTTACAAACCACATTGGGTACCTTTAAGTTATTTATTTTTTTTTTCCAATTTATTATTATCATTTTTTTTTTTTTTAATTAAATGAGTATATACTTGCCAACCTCCCTACTCCCTTTTAAACATTGTTTCAAACATTTTTTTTTTTTTTTTTTTTTTGTGGAGACTGTTGTTTTTTTTGTGTCATATGTTTTTTTCTTTTCTTTTCTTTTTTTTAGATAAATCAAAATTTAAGTCATCCTGTAACCTGTTCAGGGTGTTTTCCCGCCCTATGTCCTGAGCATGCTGGGATAAGCTTCTGCCCTGTTGTGTCCCTGAATGTATTCATAGAAAATGCATGGATGGAAATCAAACCAAAAAAGGTAATAAGGTTGCTAAATAAAACAGAGTGGGAATGAATTAATGTAGGATGGATGGATAGGAAGAAGGAAATTGGCAAGGTGAGATTATTTTGGAAGTACTAGGGGGAAACCAATCTGGCTGATCTAAAATGTTTGACCAAAACTCATCAAATTGGTCCTTTCTGGACAAAACATGACAATCATTTTTGTTCAGTTTCTCTTCCCAATAGCAGGCAGTCCTGGAGTGGAAAGTGAAGATGGTGTCTCTGACCAAAAATGGCAGCGCAAGGGAGAAACTCCACTTGTGCTCATGCGAAGGCTGAGGTTCCTGCACAGCAACAGCAAGTAAGCAATAGGAATGTCCTAATGACTAATTCCCCTTATTTGCCATGTGCAACCACACAACAATGTGCATCGTGTACGTATATCAGGTACACTGGACCTTAATAACTTTCTTTAATGTACCTCTCTCTTACAAGTACATTCTAGCACATTGCTTCTTCGGTTTCTGCGCACAGATCATTTACCACCTTCCTCCCTCCTCCCTCCCTCTGCCATTCCTCTTTTTCCTAGTGCATCCCAGTCCTCTCTCATCACCGTACTCATATAGGCCGGTGAGTGTCCACTAACACAACAGGTGTGAGGTTATTGGACAGAGCCAGTGGTTTGGAGACCAAACCAGTTACACTTTTAGCCAGTCCTCGCTGGTGCCATTCCTAAATATAGACATACAGATCTGCCACATCGCAGGATTACTGGATCTCCCACATTTGATCAGCATAGGCTAACTGTAATGCTGTAACACTGCTGCACACAAATGAGCATTGACATTCATAAAAACAAGAGTGGTGTTCCCTAAAACGCACACCACACACACACAGCAGATATGTGTAAATATACACAAACATATGGGGCTGGGAAAATGCTTTATAAATATAGGCCTATATGATATATATACTGTTTACTATAATACTGTATTACTTCAGTTCATACTAATTGAATAATAATTTAATACTTCTTAGTAATCTAATGGGCATTCTTTAGTTTTCTGTAATGGATTGCATTTGTCAGTCTTTTGGAGCCAAATGAAATACTTAGAGTTCATATAATCTGGCAATTCGCAACTGTACCTCCATTCTTAATCTGCCTTCACAGCATATTGGCCTGAGCATGACCTTAATCTTAAAGGCATGGTGAATTAAAGTTGTAATCATCGTATTTTGACGAAAATTATCATACAAGACCAAATGAAGAGAAACCATAGGCGTAAATGTGTCATTTCACACGCACACACGCACACACACACACACACACACACACACACACACATATATATATATATATATATATATATATATATATATATATATATATATATTTTTTTTTTTTTTTTTTTTTTTTTTTTTTTTTTGAGAAACAACATTGTTGGACACTGCCTACTCACATGCTCTAGCCAGTTACAGTAGGCAAAGGGAGTAGAAAAATCTGTTTTTGAATGTGTTTCCCTCTAGGATCAGATTTCTCTAACACTACCTGTGGCTGTTACAAAAGACAGGCAGAAAATAAAGCTATTTTATGCATTATTTCTGTGAAATGGCCAAATTATATGTTGGGCCACTTTTTGGCATTAATGATCATACACCATACAGAAGGTGAAATTATCGTAGAAATACAATAATTATTATACATCTGGCAGTGATGGGCAGTCCTGATTGGATATTCAAACAGTGGCCATACAGCATTAAAATAGTCAACAAATCAATCAAATCAAATAGCCAATATACTGATGAAGCACTAGTAAGACCTGTAGCTATCTCAGGTCCACCAAGAGGGATGTTTTCACTTTGCTGGATGGTTGGTTGGTCTTTCCAGAGTTTAGAACAACATTGTTTCCCTACAAGGGGACCAAAGCCCACCCAGACCTGCCAGAATGGATTACTATAGAAAATCAAGCCCTTAAAACTTGATTCAGTAATTAACTTTTAGGAACTCTCAAATCTTGGTGGATGATAATGGAAGACCATACACTCCATCCCTTTAAGTACAGACTCTTCTGAACAGCTGCACCACTGGAATAGACATTGTGCACAACAGAGCGCCGTTGATCATCTCCATATCCATTCTTATCTCTGTCGATTCAGCTGCCTGCATGAATGTGTGGAGGATTTTAAGATGTTTCAGCGATATATACATAGGCTGTAGTTTGCTAAAGAATGCAAAATGGCTGTCACCAGTTGGCAAGGCTCCAAGTTACTCTGAAGATTTTAGCCTGTTAATTGACTCTAAAGAGAGGAGGGGGCAGCGTTCATAGTGTATCAGTGTTTTCTTCACCTCTCTCGCGCCTCTACATTCTTGTAGATGAAATCCACACAATGACACCCGTGCCTTTATTGGTGGTGTGAATGTTAGTAGGTTTGTATGTGTGTGTGTGTGCGTGTGTGTGTGTGCATGTGTTTGTGCGCACATGTCAGAGTATAAAGTAAGCTGCTATTTGTATCTAAGCCTCATGCATTTACTGTTACTGTGACACAGGTGCAAGCCCCATACCACCCAAACCCCAGGCGTACTCTTTCTAAAGTGAGCCATCGTGAATAACAAAGTGGAACTCAAAGCAAACATTTACTCTTTGGGTTGGGACCTTTGCTCCATGGGATAAAAGCAGATTTACATTTTGGCTGACGTGCATGTGCAGAGTGACTTACAAAGAGTGCAGTCAAAGCAGAGAGAAGGGAAAATATAGGGAGATAGGGATAATATAGGGAGAAGGGAGGTAGACAGGATTCGTTTCAACCAAGCCTGCTCACATTAGGAAATTTGTTCATTATCTGCTTAAGAGGGGGCATAATCAAGGGAGATCAATATTAAAGAGGGGAGTGTGAAAGATGAAACATCCTGTTGTGAAATGAGTAAACAGTGTCACGCTAAACACACTTTGAGGACAGCTCAGGGACAGATTATATTTGTGTACACACCCACACACACACACCCACTCACACTCACCCGGGAGATGGTCAGGGGCTGGTTGAAGTCCTTTCCTCCGGTCAGTCGAAAGCCCCAGGGGGCCGGACCGTCTAAAACTACATTGACTGGCATGTCCCCTAAAAGCGTCTCCCTGCTGTCGCACCCCCGGACAGCTGTGAAGTGGTGAGGATGTCCCTGCTCACTGTGGGCAACACAGTTAAAGAGCAGGCTATGACTAAGTTATGGAGATTTTGAACCGTCTGGGGTGTTGAGAGGGGAGGGGAATTTGGAAGAGCCCACCCCGTGAGTGAAGTCATTGGTTAGATTTTGAGAGCAGGCTCTTGTTTTATCAGTGCTTTCTCTCTCCAGCTTTTCACATTATCTCTAATGAGGAGATTCTCCTATTTCTCATACACTGCCATTACATCTGGTGGGCTGCAGTTGTCAATATTCTGCCCCCAAACCAGGAGCTACCTAACACTTGTATGCTGCCTCACTCACATCCAGTCTTGTGAGTACCTATATGGACACTTCCAGATGGAGTGAGGATGTAAGCCAGCCTCTGCCGGAGGCCAGCCCCCTCATCTCTCCTCATCCCTGGGCAGCTCTGAGTCTGGCTGGCCTCCTCCATGCTCTGGTTGACGGGTCTTGCTGCTCCTATCCTTATTTGGTCTGGAGGCACAGCTCGACGCTGAAGCCTGGAGGTCCCCCAGGCACATTCCAGCCCCTATTGATCTGGACGGGACCCAGAGCCTCTCACCGTCTTCGTTTCTGAGATCTAAACTGGAACCACGCGAACAATCCCATTTTATTCTGAGCTGGGCTTTTCACCACACCTCCTCTTTTTCTCTGTGTTTATACTAGAATGCTGGGTCTGTAGTAGAATGAGTTATTTTTCATCTCTCAGCACACTTCCTCCTCTCACACACAAACACTCCATTCTCTGCATGTGCACTCTGTTGTTTATAACTGTAGCTGGATCTTCAGTGTTTTCATTCCTGTTAGCTCAGGCCATTTTTCTTTCCTGCCTGCATATCCTTCATGTCTAAATAATCCCCCAAATAGTAAAAACACCAAATGGGCTTTATGCATCTCCTAAAACACTCTGTAAAAATACATTTAGTCAGGCATGCTAATCAGTTTTAACTTTGACAGGCTTTCCATCTCTCTATGGGTAGGTTACCGTATGTTTCCATAATGTGAATGCAAGAAAGCACAGCTAAAACATCTGGGGATCAATGGGATTTTTTTTTTTTTTTTTTTTTTTTTTTTTTATCACAGGGGAATAAACATAATAAACATAATAAAAAAAATCACTGATCTTACTTTTAGAGTGTGTCCTTTGAAAAACGGCTACTCGGAGAAGGTATTTTAAAGTGGGCCAGGTTCATGGTTTGTTTCTACAGTTACCATGGAGCCCATTTTTCAGACGAGGTAACTCCTACACAAATAAGGGAAGTCGATGATGAAGCACTCTGACTCCAAACCTTCTCTCTCTCCCTCTCTCCACACACACACACACACACACACACACACACACACACACACACACACACACACACACACACACATATTGGTATGTCTGTCAAAGTGAACATATTTATGCATTTGTAGTCTCTCTCGTTCTCTCATTCACTTACAAAAACCTCCAAACATAAAAGCATACAAGTACACTTCATTGCCTTGTCCAGCTTTTTTTTTTTCTTTTTTCTTTCAGTTCCACCATTAGTGAACTTATGCAGGTAAAAAGTGTCAGATGTATGTGGTGAATCTGAGCTAAACCAGTAAACAAGAGTTTTTAAGTTATCATGGACAGTTTTTGTAAAATATGTCCTTTGTAATTGAATTAATTTGATATGATTAAGAGATAATCCCACACATAGCATCATTATGTATTACAATATATTTTTCAAACATCATAAACAGGGAAACCCTACAAGTTCCTTTTCAATCCACATGCTAAGAAAACTGCATTAACATCATCTACTTGATAGGAGGAAAAATGAGGGAAATATTTCATCTATCAGCTGAATTTTATTAGCAATACAGCCTCATAAAATCATCCAACAAAAGCTAATATATTGTAGAAATGCTCGGGTCCAAGAGTGTGCACTGAATTTGAGTTGTACAACATGAATGCAGTATAGGATTTTCATTTGGATTCCTTTATGTTGTCATTATATGTATAAACATAATGGGAGCCAAACGATCCTTACAAATTCCTGTGTCTTCAGTCCAAATCTGTTCCTAAAATAGTATCAAAGGCAAGATTATGTTTGAACACTGTAGAGTTTGTGATTATGTTCTGTGCACACTTTAATTTTCCTGATGTTTTGTGAGTGATGTTTGCATAAATTACATTTTTTTTGCGTCATATAAGAGGTTTGTATATACATGGCTGTTAAATAAGTGAGTTGGATGTAAGGCTGCAGTCACCAACTCCACTCAGTCTAACTTAGCAAGTGACAGCTGACTTCTGTTTGATCACATCACTGACACTTAAAACAATGGAGTCACAAATACCCAGAATCAGGCCTACATGCCTGGCTACGATAACAGCTTTTCAGAAGTAGAATTAGCACCACTGATGAAGAAAATGGGAAGAAAGAAGGAGGAAACCAAAGATGATGGTGGGTGAGAACAGGATGACTTTATAAAGCAGTGGATGTTGGCCATTTCTACAGCTGTCATACAAAAAGGCTTACAAAAACACCACAGACCCAAATAGTGCTCTCACACCAACAGAAACTGTGAGTGACAGGGAGTGATGTGAAAGAACCAATGAATGATAAAAACAATCAAAATATATATTAAGGTGCTTCAACAACTGCTTTGTTGTCAGTGTCCATCTTACGTGAGACAAGTAAAAGGCAAAAAAACAAGAAAATAAAAGAAAAAAAAGAAACTCATATTCAGTGACATGAAAAGCCGCGTTGGCAGTTGCCAATAATTCCAAATATAACAACACATAACACAGTGACACTCTACCCACTCATTCTGGCAATAGGATTAATAGGATGTCACCACAAGCTAGTGAAAAAAAAACTGCAGTCACATACAGTAACTGTATTTTTCAATGAAATGTTATTCATCCTGCATCTACCTTAAATAAATCAAAAATAAAACATGTCAACTGTCAATTAATTATAGCCTGTTAACTACTGTGTTTTTTGCCATACTTAGCACTTATCTGGAAAAGGATACTCTTGACAATAAAACCATACAGCTTCAAAAAGAATTGCTGCTGCTGAAATTTAAAAGTAGCACTTTACCTTAAGTCACTTCAATGAGAAAAACAAGTACAAAGAGTGTTGTTCCATCCATCCTAAAACTGTCTTATTACATAGTTTAATCAGCACTCATCCTCTAATAAATATAATACATAAAAGTTGATAACTTTTTTGCATACAATTTGTAGACATGATCATTATCCCTCCCAAAGCCCCAAATCAGAGCGACCTCCCTTTCACTTTTAGTTGTAAAATCTAAAAAGTGAAAAGAAAGCAAGAAAAAAAAGTATGTTTTGAAGTTTCATCAAAGTGCATCAATTGTAGTGTGAAGTGAAGGTGACAAGAAATTCAAAGCATTGGGTCCAAAATGCCGTTGTGTATGTCCACTGTATGTACTGATACTATGGATTGAAGGGACTTGTTTGGACAGCAAACGCAACAGTGTCAGTAATGTCAACAATTGTCATGGCCTTATTTGCAATCTTTGACAGAACTGCTTCATTGTAATTAGGGACACAAAGTATTCCCAATTTATTATGAAACCAGCAATACCTTGGGTAGCATATGGTGTCAGCATATCACATGTTCGTTTCCACCTAGCATAATTTTACCTGACATGTTGACATGCAACAAGTTGCACGACTGCAATGCCCATTCTACAATACAGTTAATACACTACATACATCTGCATACATTTAATAACCCATTCAAAGAATACTGTTTTCAGAATACTATCCTCACTGATTGACTTTGGGGGATACTTCTAATTGAACACTGAGAAGAAATGTAACAAGAGTTGAATTTGTGATTCTGGAAAGAAAAAAAAACAAAAACAAAACACTGTGGCCACCGTGACTGTAAACTGCGATTTAACTGAAGCTAAAGACCCACCCCGTAGTCACTGTTGTGGAAACCACAGAGTCAAACAAAGCAGGTGAAACACACAAAAAGGCAGCCTGGGAGGTGCACTGTTTGCTTCACTACCTCTGAGTGTCTGTCATGTTCATTCTGTATCCTTCCATCAGTGTCAGTGGTAACAGATCACTGACTGGAGTACAAAGCTTGGGAGCTCCATGATAGAAAAAAAAAAAAAAAAAAGAAAAAACGGAATTATATTATTGGAATAAGATGGCTAGTTACAGCTAAATGTTCTTTCTGTGTGAAGCCACACATCAACATACACACACACACACACATAACTGTGCGACAGGTCTTGGGGTGACCCTTCTCAGGATGTAGTTTCTGCTGGGGCGATCAAAGTGTCAGAGGACGGGGAGGGGCAGGGCTGCTAGGGGTCTGGAATCAACATTATAGCTGCTTCACATAGTTTCCTGGGAAGGTTCCAAACAGCTTGCTCCGTCGAGACGTCCCTGCACAAACAGAAAGACATAAAATGCAAAGGTCAGCACTGTAGCAATTAATGCTTATGCATATCCTTCAATGAGAATTTGACCTCTATGTATCAGCAATACCATAAGCCTGAGAAATTTTCCTTTTAAAAAAGTGTGACGGTAGCATTAGCTGCCACTGACACAAACACTACACTAGTTCACTGCAGTGTAGTCATTATCCAAGATCTGAGTCAAGGTTAGATTTTTGTCAAACATCTCTAGAGTTTCAAGTTTTGTAAGCAAGGAAACACTTGGAGTAAGATATTTAAAAGTCAAATGGATTCTTAGGACAATCAAGCTGTAAGTGGCCAGACATTGGGCATGCTACAAAAAGCTGGTGGGACCACAGCAACATCTAGTGGCCTAAAGTGTTAACAAAATGAATGTAATATTATACTGTAATGGGCACAAAGCCTAATCCAGTATAATATTACCATCTTTCCTGTCTTTGCTTCTGTTTCTGAGAAGTCTAACATGATGCATCATGTGGGGTGTTTTCCCCTTCTTACCAACAAACCAGCCATCATCACACTTCTCCATCACATCAACAATGTCTCCCTCCTTCAGCTCCAGCTCATCCTCATTGCGGGGCAAGTAGTTATACAGGGCCTGGAACCTGTGGAGGCAACACAGATATCACAGATAAACTGGGAGGAAATGCTGCTTCAGTATTTCAATAGAAATAACTTGTTCTGTTTATGATCACTGATTAATAACAACAACAATCTTGATTACATGACATTAATAGTTGTGACTTACGGGTCTCCCGCACCATGGGGTGCATCATGCACAAATCGCTGAATTAGACAGAAAGAGAGAGATAGAGTAAATCAAAACATGGCATTTATAGTGGTTTAACTGGCTGATGGGCAGATTCAGTCTAATATAAGTCAGTGGAGGTTCATAATGAATGAAGAATAATTTATTACACTCCCAGCAACCCAACTGAAACAAACATGAGCAGACAAAGCAAAATCAACCAACCAAGCAACTACACCCAAAACCCCATTCCTTTAGCAGAAAAACTATAACCACTCCATTTCCTATGAGGAAGAAGACAATATATTTAGGTAAAAAACTCCAGCATGCGCTGTTAGGGACCATGGGGTGACCCATCACGTGTGAGGTATGAATTAGTAAAGTCAACTCCATATCCCTTCCTGCACAGCTAGTAGGGTTAGAGCACGGGGTGACGAAGACGCGCCCCCTACCCTTCGACCTCTAACGGGTGAAAAGGACCTCCTGGACATGATGGGGCTACGAGGAGGTTTACCATCAACCACCAGATTCTGCCTTAAAGCTGGCTGAAAGAACCAGAAGCAAAACACTTGTGAGCTTTAAGAGTAACCTGGTCAGCAGCCTTCACTATGCATCAAACACCTGCACACAAGCACACACAGACCAAGGTCATGCTACAAAACCTGATCCATCAGCACGTCAATGAAATCCTTACACACTGCAGTTCACAAATATTACAACAAACTCTGCTACGTCTAGGGAGGCACAAAAAGCACATTCTCTGCTGCCCATGTATCTACACCACAGCGCATGTCAATAGATGTTAACGTATGGCATCACACACAAAACTCATGTCTGTTTTACTAATGTTAAGCCCATGGGTGGGTTTTTATTATGAAATTTATTGTGACCCTCTGAACAAAATCCACTTTATTCATTTTTAATTTTCTTCTTTTTTTAGGTATCTATCTATCTATCTATCTATCTATCTGTCTGTCTGTCTATCTATCTATCTGTCTCTCCATCTATCTCTCTATCTGTCTGTACATACACACATACGCACACATACACTCAGACACACATCTCTCTCTCTCTTTCTCTCTCTCTCTCTCTCTCTCTCTATATATATATATAATTTATTAAAAAAATTTAATTTGAAAATTAATTTGTGTGAATCACAATAAGCACTAATGTGCTTATTGTGATTCTTTAATAATAATAATAATAATATTAATAATATAATATTAATAATATTATTAACATTTCTTGTAATTTTTTCAAACTTTTTTCTCCTACTTTTCCACCCTGCCAATTTTATACTAATTTTCCTATTTTTTATTTTTTTTGTATTTTCTTGATAAATTTGGGGTCTTTTTTGTTCATTTGCTGATCCCCTTTTTGTCCATGTTTTTAAAGAAATCACATGAATTTGCTTTTGTTTCAATGGGTTAACAGACACAAAGCCACAATGTACAGAGTTAGAGAGATATTAACAGCCTCAGATGAGTTCTCATCATAATCCTCATCACCACTAACGTCAGCAGCAACACCACATCACCATCATCTCTACATTCCAGCAGGGTTTACCTTCACCTTGGGAGACCTAGGCTCTGGATGGGGTAAAGTTGGAGGAGGGGATGGAGTGGTAAGGGGAGGAGAGGAGGATAGAGGACGAGAGGGGAGAGGAAGGGGGAGAGGGGGCTCTGAATCGGGACAGGATGGGACTTGGTGAGGAAGACGTGGAGAGCTTGGGGGAAGGGAGGAGAGGTGAGAGACAGAGTCATGCGAGGCAGGCTTTGGAGAGAAGTGATGGAGGAGAGGGGCTGGCGAAAGTGGTCGAGAAGCGATCTGAGGTACCGGTGATGTTGTGAGAAGAGGAGGGGTTGGGGGAGGAGGGGAGCTCGTAGGAGAATGAGGGATGGTCGGATGATCATGCTGTTGTGAGGGGGAGAAAGAAGAAGATGGAGGAGGAGGTGAAGAGGGCAGAGGAGGTTGTGTGTCAGGTGTGGGGAGGCCAACGTGAGCAAGCCGTGGTAAAGTGGTTGGCCAGACATCAGCCTATGGAGGCAATGGCACACATCAATGCTACAGCTGAATCCAAACAACCTAAATGCTTAGAAACATATGACTAGAATGAACAGCGACTCTCTTAATTAGACATTTTAAATATATTTTGTTGGGAAAGTACAACTGCATTTCAAAATCCAAGAGATTCAGTTCACACACCATGCGCTACCTGTGGATCGAGCCTCTCATTAATATTTCTAACGTTCTCCTCTCTGTCCGCTATAACGTCCTCCTCTTCCTGAATGAACAACTCAGGATGTCCCTTCCCTGTGACAGATGGTAGTTTTTGAGACTCCATTGGTTGCTTATTCAGAATTTGTGATTGCCCTTGCCAAGTTATAGACAGCGGTTCCATTGTCACTGGCTTGTGAAATTTCACCTCGCGCTGAATGCTACTTGCTGATTCATCAGCAGGGAGTTTCATGGCTGGCTGATGTGACTCCTCTGCCTCTTGCCTGTTTTGCTGGCCTTCACTGGTTGGTGCAGTGGGAGGGACATTTGCTGGAGGCAACCTCAAAACTTTACCATCATCTATACTGGTGGGATGGTCCAGAATCATAGACAACAGCTCATCGTAGGGATCTTCTCCCTGCTGCGTAACTTTGGGGGGCTTGCTGTGTTTGTCTGCTTGCACAGTTGACTTGTGCCACTGTGAAACTTCTGCAGGTGACACCTCTGTCTTGGCCGGGCATACTGGTTGGGTTGTTTCAGTAATATTTAGCCTAGTGCCACTGTGGCAATGGGATGAAGAGTCAGGCAGAGGAGAGGTGAATGATGAAGAAAGATTGGGAGTTGGGGGTTTGGAGAAAGTTGGGATTGCTGGGGTGTGGTCTAAACCAAGTGAGGGAGTTGATCTTCCGGACACAGGTCGGGGTGGCAGGGTGAAGCCTCTTGGCAACGGCACAGCTGGGGTCGCTTTAGGCTCCTGAGCCTTTAGGAAAGGGGTGAGGTCATCAGGGAGAGGGGGAGGTGTGGGGGGTATAGGGGTGCCTGGGAGGGAGGGGTAGGCGGTGGAGACTGATGGGTCCAAAGTGAGGGAGAGCCATTCGCTGGTGACAGCTTGCAGGTTATGCATGCTCAAATTGCCGCGAGGGGAGGAGGAGCGATTGGGGGAGGAGGTTGCAAGTAGATTGTAGAAAGGCTCCATGAAGGTAAAGTGAAAAAGAAGGAAAAGAGACAGACTTACAAAACCAGGATGAAAAGGTTTGTATTTGTGTGTGTTGTGAGGGCTGAACAGAACATAACGTACAGAAGGTCTATTACCTCCCTAGTGTAAATGAACCATTTGCTCTTACAATATTCATGCAAAACTTACCTGTGTTTTCTTTTTGTTTTTTATTGAATTGCATTTTTTTCAAGATGAAGTGCATGTTTGTATGTAATTGCATGTATGTTTAAGCTTTTGATACTAGCGCTACGTGATAGATAAATTCGCATTTTAGTCTGTGGAAACACCGATCTGTCATGTCACAG
This sequence comes from Myripristis murdjan, assembly GCF_902150065.1. Classification (NCBI taxonomy): domain Eukaryota; kingdom Metazoa; phylum Chordata; class Actinopteri; order Holocentriformes; family Holocentridae; genus Myripristis; species Myripristis murdjan. The sequence goes on from NC_043980.1 coordinate 27,642,595, forward strand.
ATTGAAATTTGACTCTATCTGCCTGCCTAAAAAAAAAAAATAGACATTAGCATGACAGAACAGTGTGGCTGCAGCCTTAGCCGTGTATTTTGAGAATGTAAAAGAATGATTGGTATTTGTAATGTTTGCAAAAATTCTCTGTTTTAAGTTATGTCTTCAGAAATTTCTTGAGAGCTCATCTTCTCAGTCATGTTCTTTTAGAAGACCGACACAAAATACTCAAACATTATATGGGCATATTGTAAAGTATTGTTAATAGGCAATTTCACTACCTTGATGGGTGTGGAACTTGGTGTCCTGTTGCCAGGGTAACCATGGGGATCACCGTGGTGGGTGGGGCTCTTGGACGGGGAACGCTTGACAATGTCAACATAGGAAACAGGGAAGATGCCCTGTTTGTTGGTGTCTGGGATCTTCCCTTCATACCAGTTCTGATCCACCTGTCTTATCAGGATTACTCTCTCACCCTGAGGAATTGACATGCCCACACACACACACACACACACACACACACACACACACACACACACACAGATGTATATATGATATTTATATATTTTTTTAACTCTTACACACCACTGTTGATTAAAACCCAGGAGTCACAGTTTTTAAATCCCCAATAAATAAACTAACATTACCATTACTTCCTGGAAAACAGTGCATGCTCATTTTTGAACTCATGCAGCAGCAGGTGCAAATTAAAAAAAAAAAAATCAATGAATAAAATCCTCACAATTTTTTTTTTTTTTTTTTTTTTAAATAACAAACCTGCTGCTCCACCCATCCCATCAAATAAAACGGTGTCTCCTCTGCATTGTAAACATGGTGTCAGAAGCTATTCACACACACAAACATTACACAGGCTACCTTTCTGAGAGACAACTCCACGTTGGTATCAGCATTAAAGTTGTAGCGGGCCACTGCCTCTCCAATCTCTCTGACATGTGCTGGTGGAGGAGGCCGGACTGGCTGCTGCTTCTCTGTGGAGGGCATCCTCTGTGGACATTGGGCAACATTTGTTTGTTTAAGAGAGAGAGCGAGATATGAAAGAGATAGCTCAGATTAAAATACAACACAGAGACAGGAGTAGTTATACAAGTACAAAGACACAGTTTGCATCAGATACGCGCATACCTCCACATATGAGATGGGGAATATCCCCACTCGCCCGCGGTGCTCGCCCTCATACCAGTTGTTATCTATCTGCCGAATGATGTTCACCGCATCACCCTTCTTGAATGTCAGCTCCCTGTAACAGAGTCGTGTCATCATAACATCTTTGTACTGTACTACCACACAGGAGAAAGGAAGACATGAGCTGCTCAGTGGCTCGAGTCAGTTACACCATCGCTTCAACAAACAGAACTCATTTCATGGAAACAACATCAGAGATGGCAGCCAGTGAAGCATGATTTAGGATGCTCAAGCACAAGAAAATTCAGTTTTATTCATGCATTCAGTAGAAGACAAGACAAAAATGCATCTAGTACACCGAAATTTTGTGGCAAAGGAGTTTTCTTAAAAGATGAAAAGTGACTTCAGGACAAAACAAAACAAAACAAAACAAAACAAAAAAACCCCAAAAAACAAACAAACAAACAAACAAACAAAAAAAAAAACCCGACAAAGAAACAGTTAAGAACTGGAATCATATCATGGATGATGTATTCATTCACAGTTAGAAATTCATGCTTTACAAGTTTGGTTTCCTGATGTGGATGCTCTGAGTTTACTGTACTCACTTAGCTGTTTGTGCCTTAAAATCATAAATGGCTCTTGCAGGCTGTTTCTGATGGAGGAGAGAGAACAGAATAAGTTGTGTCATCTGTTTATGGGAGACCTAGGAGATGAGAGTGAGAGAAAGAAAGCAAGCACGCATTATCGGTATAACAGAGAAAGCAGCTTTACAAGTTTTGTGGGGAGATATAATTTGCTCTGAGGTAAATATAGCTAAAAAAAATCACGAGCCTCTTAAGGTTTATTCCAGTATAATAATAATTGAATACACACCACCACATGACTTACATACTGTAATTTAATTTATTAGTGTAACTTAATATGGTAAAGGGAGATGTAATTTGCTCTGAGGTAAATATAGCTAAAAAAAAATCACAAGCGTCTTAAGGTTTATTCCAGTATAATAATAATAATTGAATACACACCACCACATGACTTACATACTGTAATTTAATTTATTAGTGTAACTTAATATGGTAAAGACTATGGCGGTAATTCTGATCTGTGTGAAAGAAGGAGAGAAAAAAAGATAAGATATTCGATTTACTATTTTACAAACACACTCCCTATCTATCTTTCTCCGTGTGTGGCATAGCCAGTCTGTACTGTTTTAGTTCAAGGCTCTACCTCTCTGTCAGGGGTAGGTCTTCTGCTCTGGGGTGTGTGGCGTCCATCCATAGTGGAATAACTCCTGGAGACATCCTGGTCTGGGATTGACAGAGACAGGTGACAAAGGTCACAGGAGTTACCATGGTGACCATGATCACGGCCACATGCATGCACAAAATGCATAATTGATCTTTGGAAAAGTGTCTGATGGTATGGTGATGGCCATTCCAACAGGGAAATGAGGGACTGAAACTTAGGGAGGGGGGATATGAGTGTTTTATTTCCATTTCGTTTGGACTTTTCCCACAGTATGACACAGGAGACACATGCAATTGTACAAATAGCTAAAGCACAAAATGAAACAAGGGGAATGCATTCCAAAACTGATACGTCCTAAAACCATTTACAAACGTAACATAAAAACAAATGGCTCAAAAGAAAAAAGAAAATTATAGTGGGATAAAATGATGACTGAGTGCAAAGCAACCCATCAATAAATCCAAAGCAAAAGTTAAATGAAAACCATATAAAAAGTGCATTCACAATATACTCCAACCAGGGTAATACAAGCAGGTTCCTGTGAATGTCATGTGAACAGAAATTTGACAGCACTTTTCATAACATCACATATTAATGGATATAAAATGGCTGTTGAGGAGGGTGGAGGAATGAGCACAGACAATACTGGATGGACTAAACAAGGACACGTCCACTGCTGGTGAGTGTAAGTGGATGTAGATTTCAATTATGTAGGTGTCCAGTGTAGTTTTTCCATGTATGTATGTGTGTATGTGTGTGTGTGTGTGTGTGTGTGTGTGCGTGTGTGTGTGTGTGTGTGTGTGTGTGTAGAAAAACTATGTGTGAGAATGACTGTGTGAACTGGGAAGGGTATGTGTATATTTGATATATGATTAATGTGTTATCTCCACCTGAGTAACAGAGAGCGTTTCCATTGCCCTGCTCCCCTCCATAATCGTTATTGTTTGAGGTGTCTGAATGGTGTCCGTAACAGGCACTGATTGGTGACTGTAGCCGTGGTGACTGTATCTGTGGTGTGGAGGGGTCCCGTCTATATGAGGCATACCCCATGGGGCTCCCATCTGGGTAGAAAGACGTAGAGGAGTGACCCCCCTGCCGGCAGCCTCTCCTCCCCCGCAGAGAGGAGCTTCGTTCAGGCACATTTGGTAGCAGTTCAGCCAGTATTCTCCGTAGGATGCTATCATCTGGTACCCTAGTGCCTCTGTGGCCTCTCTCTGTTTGGATGTGCTCATATATGTCTCTCAAGGCTGTGTCTAGTGCTTCATAAATGGCCTCTTTGGACTTTGGTCTGCTACCTCGACCTCCACCAGCACTGCTCCTTCTGGAGGTAGGTGGTGAGCCCTTTTTCCTGCGGAAAGGCACTGGGCTGACCAGGAAGGCCAGCTTGGACATCGCTTGCTGGGACTGTGAGGTTTGACTTTGGGAATGACTGCTGCGGCTCTGCTGTGGTGGTCTCTGGTGCTCCTGGCGTGCCCGCTCCCTCTCATGGCGCAGCATGGTGGTGAAACGAGTATAGGAGGCTGGGCAGCGACCTTTACAGGAGCTGATTAGGTGGCGGTGTTGGTAGCCCTGGCTCTGGCCTAGACTCTGGTGAGCAGGGTGGTGGTGGTGATGGTGGTGGTGATGCCGGAGGTGGTGGTGATGGAGGGTGGAGGAGCCATACAGGCTCTCAGAGGAGGTTAGTGAGCAATGATCAAAGTCACTCTCACTACAAAACGATGAGCCTTCCACCTGGATGAAGTCACTGAGGTCTGATGCAGCAGCGTCTTGTTCACTGTCAGAATACTCTGCGTTGGCTCGGCGGCCTTGGGGAAGAATATGAGGAGCAGCAAAGGACCGCCCGTGGTGGGATTCTGGCCCAACACGAGGTTGGCCCTCCGGTGGGCTACGAGGTCGATGCAAGTGAATCATGGTGTGTGGGACTGCTCCATTGTTTCCATTGTTGTCCTCCTCTAGTAAAGACTCTATGGAGAAACGGCGTTTGGGATAACTAGGTGTGCCACCACCACCGCTGCTGGCCCGAGACGATGAGCCACCTGGTGTAGTGGTGCCCGACGGCACCTCACTGTCACCCAAATTGGGCATAGATTTGGACTTTTGAATGAGGCGCTCGTATTCAGAGATGCGGGTTGGCACCACATCCCGTGGAACCTCCACACCCCAAGAAGGTGTCCAAGGAGAGAGGCGATGTCGATGCAGGTGTGGCTGGCGCTCTAGCTCCAGGATGCGGGCGCGTACCGAGCGGATGACTTCAGATGGGATGAGCTGGGTGCGGTCAATGTGGTGCATCTTACGATAGAGCTGGAGAAAACCTGGTGAATCGTGTGCTCGTTGCCGGTGGGGGCGAGGCAAGGAGCGGGTAGAGGATGACCCAGTCTGGCCTGAAGCATTCCCATCACATACCAGTGACCCAGCACTTTCTGATCGAGTGGCATTGCGTCCACCTGACCCAGAATGGCCATCATTCAGGAGATCATCGCAACTGCGTGACTTGAGTTTTCCGGGAGAGGGTGGCACCTCCTCTGCACTGCTCCATGTCTCAGTGTCCTGGCATTTTGTCTGCCAGCTGTTCTTAAAACAGACAGACTGCTTGGAGGAGGAGCTGCCTTCTTGACTAGCATCCTCATGGCAATGGATAGGGTCAGAGGGCACAGGGGATAGATAAGGGCGTAGAAAAGGACCTGGAGAGGTCAAGCGGGGTGAGTACATGTTGCATGCGTCCCCACCTTTGAGATGTCCAACACAGAGCAGCGTGGTGAGAGAGAAGAGGGAGGAAAGCATGTTAAGCAATAATACCCAGCGGAAAGATGGGAGAGTTGAAGAGAGGGAAAAGCAGCAAGAAAGATCATTTTAAAAAAGCAGGAAGCATTTCAGTAATCAAGACAGGTTACAATTCTAAGTGTGACAGAAGATGTGATCTTTTGTGTTCAGATTTCTGGAAACAAAACAAACCAAACAAACAAACAAACAAAACAAAAAAAAAACATGACTACAACAAATCCTTGACATCAGTAATACTTGGATCAGAATACTGCCTTTAGCGCTACCAACAGAAAGTCTCAGCTTCTAGTGTATTGTTCCTTGACCTGGAAGGGTCCCTTGGCATAATACAAGAGGAGGGGCGGGGCCACTGCGATTATGTACAGTATGTACTGCGGGTCATGAGTGCTGTGCACACACGTGAGGGAGAGAGCGAGAAACAGAGATGAGGAAGAAGAGGGAGAGGAAATTCTCAGTTGAAAAGAACATGGGTTTTTTTGTGGATATGTGTACCTTTGGATCTGGAGGGTGAGGATGGTGAGGAGCGGATGACAGGTTTTTTTAGGCTGCTGGCTCTGTAGGCATCCAGCGGTTTAGGGGAGGTTGCAGCTCTGCTGTGGTCAGACTGCGCATTAGTTTGGGATCCTGATGGCTCAGACTTCCTTCTCTTCCTGTAGTCACTGGCAGCACTGTAACACAAAGAGGACACAAGAACACCAGTGGTCACAAATTGCTGTACACTGTCCACTGGTACTGCAGTAAAACTGCATTCAGTTTAAAAAATACTGCTGATGAGGAAACAGCGTCCAAGTTGTATGTCAATGACACAATCCTCAATACTACTTAGTTAACAAAAGAGCCAAATAGAAATTTATTGATAGCCATGCTTTCACATCTCATCCATCACCTTCTTAGTGGACACTGTTCAAAACAGTGGGATATTTTTATATGAAATAGCACCTTCTTTCAACCACTAAGACTTAGGGATAATGAGCAGTATATATGAGGAAAAGCTCTGTGTCACAGAGCTCTTAAATCATGAACATGTCAGCATTACTTATTCATATATCATTATTGTTTTTCCAAGCCAATGAAGCACTATGGGTGATAACTTTTATTATTCAAAATTTAGGCCCACAAAACACCATCAGCTGCTTTCTATTCAAAGCAAGTACACTCAGTGTCACTTACAAGAATTACACAGCTTATTCATCGCATCCCATTTCTGCCCTTCCCATTCACTGAGGAAAATGCAATTGAATGAGAGGGGCATTGGTGAAAGAAAGAGGGAGGAGGAGAGGAATGAGAGGGGGTATGAGATAAAGGACAGAATCAATAGGTTTTCTGGGTTAATTTATTCAGACTCAGAGGTAGTAAGATGGGGATGGAAAGTGCGCTCCGTCCAGTGACTAAAGCAAATAAACACACTAACCCTTATAAAGCACCATAAATAGCAGATACAGAGGCTATTTGCAATAGAGAAAGGGCAAGAAAGAGCAGAGGAGTTCTGCATGCCATGTCGCCTCACAACAAGATCCACTGCAGTGGAGAAAGGGAGATCAGGGGAGGGGGGGCAATGAAGAATACAAGAAGTGGAGCTTACCTCGCAGGCCTCTCGGGAGGCTTGTCAGCAGGGGCGATGTACAGGGACGTCTGAAAGAGGGCAGACAACAAAAGAGAAGAGTGAGCTCCGCATGAACAAAGACTCGAGGCAGAGCAGCTCACAATGCACAGCTCACATGCGGTTGTTGCTGTGCCACAGTCAAAACGCTCCCCCAGCGTACGGTGTGATGGATGCAGGTTCCACATAGCACACCTGAGGAGGCCTACCAGTGCACAGTGAAGATGAACCTCTATTCTGTCTCCTCACGGACTGCTCTGGATGATGGCAAAAATGGAATCAAAATCAAAGGATGAAAGAGCTGAGCTTTCAGGCTCAGAGGCCAAATGTTACCACGCAAAACCTGGCATGGATTAGCTGGAATGGGTCTTGGTGGTAACAACAAAGGATAGGATAAGCCTTACACCAGCAAATGTCCCTCTGAGGAGATGCTTAAGATCATAATGGTATCCTCTTCTAAGTCTTACCTTATGACTTTGGGGTTCTTCCTAGTTTTCATTCAAGACATATAAAATACAGTATTTATATTTTGAGGTCAAAATGAAAATATAAATAACATCCAAAGGCCAGAGATGTTAGAAACAGTGCAACAATAATTTGTATGTACAGTAGACTACAAATAAAAATTTTCATGGGATTCACTGGCTGCAAGGGTTACATGTGGTTCTGATCACAGGTCAAGCAAATGGAGGAATTACATTTCAGTGCTACTGTATAAGCAAGCAGGATCATCACAGTCAAAAGATAGTTTGTGGTAGATGGCTGACATAGTGTTGAGATGAGATCAAATGACAAAGCCACGGCTGCTACAATGTGTGCCATTTAAAGTGATCATATTTTCCATTTTACAAGTTACTGGATCCATATGATTTCAGTCAGGAAATTGTGATCAACAATGCCTCATGAATACTCATGAATATGAGATTACCTCAATGCGCTGGCGAGCGGAGATGTCTGGATTATAATCCAGTCGTTTTTTAGGAGGCTTGAGCCCCAAGCAGCAGCAGTGAGCAGGAGGAGGAGGAGAGGAGGAGGAATAGGAGGAAGGTGAAGATGAGGTGGAGGAGGAGAAGCAGTGGTGACATCATGGGGAGAAACCAAAAACAAGAAACATGTGGAGAGAGTGACACTGGTTAGAGAAACTGAGTAACGAGAGATGGACTAGTTCACAAACATCGCACATGTATTATGCATGTACATTGCACACATGTGCACCCAGACTCTATACATACTAACACGCTTTTCCTAACAAACACAATACACACACGAACACAGACACACACACACACACACACACATGCACAGACATACATACACCTCTCACACACACATCAACAACTATACAAATTCTAACACAACCTATTAATGTTTTGTTCGCCTATTCCTATGTTTATGTTAAAACAGCTTTAATGATTTAGCAAAACTGCACTACGATTGAACCATTTCAATGCTAAAATTAAACTTTTCCATAACTCACACGTCATCAGCCTTTGTATCATACACACGCACATGTGTGCACACACATGCACGCACACACACACGTGTGCCAACATACAGTATATGCACGCACTCACACACACACACATAAACACCCACACGCACACACACACACACAAACATGCAGGGTGTGAGAGCAAGCTGTGAGCAGGAAGCAGAGTGAAGCATATAGTGTTGTGTTTAGTTGAGAATGCACTGAAGCTGTGCTTTAATTCTGGTTTACTGGTGCAGATACTGTAAACTACAGTTCACTCGACTGGGAAAGGGCTCTTGTGACTTGTCACCTCAATAAATAATCAAACACCGAACATTCTGTGAGTTTCATTCCTGGTTGGACCTGTCAGTGCGTGCAGAGGAATCATCTACACTCTAAGGGCTTATTCGGTGAGGTGGAGCATTCAGAACATTACAGGTAGAAATCTTACTCCATGATCTAACATGACTCCAGAAGAGAAGAAGTCATGCCAGCGCCACATGTAACATTTCCACCTGAACATTGTGAATAAGCCCTACTAGTCAGCACCTGATGTCATACTCTGGCATGGGCAGAGGCATGGCCTCAAGACACTTGGTAAATCAATCATGTTGGGCAATTTGATTCAAGATTGTGGCTAGAGGCAATCCCTGCCCCAAGCCCCAAGCCACTGGCATGCTGTTGCAACGTAAAACCAGCAGAGGGCACTAAAACCTTTAGTGAGCTTGAGAACTTAAAGGGGAATGCCACCCATTTGAGAAAAAAAAAAAAAAAAATTCACAGTATTCTGGTGCCCAGGAGAGTTCAGTGACTAATCGTATATACACCAGTCCTTCCTAAAACTATAAACTGTATTACTAATCCTTGAATTTGTGGTGTCACTAGGATATTCAATGTCTGTGTAGCATTGCTGCATAACCACAGAATGGGGCACTGACTTTGTTGACCCATAAGAGTTTTAAATTCTACTTCATAGCTGTTAGTAATGCTAGAATATAAGCTTCATTTTGGTGTAGTAGCTTGACTTGGCAGTGCCACATTCAATGTCCATGGAGCAGCTCCTGATTTCATATCTCAGTGATATCACAAATTCAAGGGTTTTCTGATTTCCAGCTTTGGAAAATAGTGATACAACATCACAAACACTGACAGCACTGTCCTGGGGCACAGAAATAACATGAATTCTTGACCAATGTGACCAAAATGGAGGATAAACACAAGCACTAGCACAAATGAATGAATAGGTAAAGAAGGATAGAAGGAAGTAAATAAATAAACACTAGAGTGTGCAAGAAATGCTGGTGAAATTGCACAGATTCACAATGATAATAGCATGAAAAACAAAAGGAGAATGTTTATCAAATCATTATCTATCATTATGAAAGTAATCATCTATTGCATGTGTGTGTATATATATATATATATATATATATATATATATATATATGTGTGTATCAATTCATGTTCTGTGCAGTTCCTCCAGCTTCCAAGATGTATCACCCAAAGTGCTTGGTGCACACTGCCTTTTGGCATATTTTCCAAACACCTTCAGCTCATGAAGGAGAGACAAGCTGATTTTAGGAGATGAAAGCAGTGATGAACCAGCTGAAGTAAAGTGTCCCAGGTTTGCTTTCTTTTCAGCAGTGTATGAACATTTAATGCCTGCTAGCCACTAGACCAAACAACCCAGCTACGCAGAGACATCACACAACCTATCACAAGGGTGGGGGGGAGGTCACAGCACCCAGTACCACATGCCCAAACAACTAGCCCCACCCTGTCTACTGGTGCAGACACAAAAAAAGTCATGGGTCGGGGAGAGAAAGGGGTGTATGCCTATGGCAGGGTTGTGGTTGAGGGAGTAGCTAGGCCCTGACTTACCGGCCGCCCAAACTCCAGCTCGGAAAAGAACTTATACCAAGGCTCGTTCTCTAAATCTATGTCATCATAGGTCTAGGACAGCATGACAGCAACAGAGAGAGGGAGTAGAAAAAAGACAGAAGGGAATGGAGAAAGAAGTCACACACAAAGAGAAATATGGACCTCATGGTTAGGATTGGTCAAGGGACGCACAGGGAGATGGACAAAGAATGAACCAGGATGGAAAGTTATACACTGTGGAACAGGAACAAAGGCACTTTTGCAAACATTTACTGATGAAAAATCTTATTATTAATGTCATAATTCCGCCTTTTTATTTTTATTGGAAATGTGAAAATATTTATAAAAGTTGAGGTAACTGAAACAGATTTCAAATCAGGCAGAGTGCAAATAGTGCATATATTATCATTAAGTAACTTGCATATACCAATCTGTATAGACTAAAGTTCAGTGTAGATGAGGTACAGCCACTGGGGTTGCAATTTCCCTCCACTGGGGAGAGATGAATTTATCTATTTTAACTTCTTAACCCTAATTCATAAAACTCAGTGGCAACAGCATTGCTGCACACCATGTCTGCAACCTGGTTATTTGATATTCATTAATTTTATACTCATTAAAATTTAACAGGGTTGCAATTCCCATGGTGGAATCAAATTACTGCCGCCTTACTCTCAGCCAGAGTCCAGGTGGCAGCCAATGAAATTCACCATGTTACTTGAGCGTTACATATTTAACACCTAACCATATTATCCACACCTCTGTGCAGGTTCAGTGGATTGCATACTAAATATGTCAGAACAGTAGAGAAAGCCAATTTTCCCCAAAACAGAGCAAGTTTAACAGAAGAGTTGCAAATCGTGGCAAATACTACAAAATAAAGACACTGTTTGGAAAATAAATGGGAGATTATTCTGTATTTGTGGCTTCCACGCTTATATACACTACTCACAAAAAGTTAGGGATATTCGGCTTTCGGGTGAAATTTCAGGATGAACCTAAAATGCATTATAACCTTTACAGGTGAACTTAATGTGACCTTCTGTAAACTTTTGAATGCACATGTCCAACTGTTCAATGTTTCAGTACTTTTTGCACAAGTTGCTGTTCTCTAACAAGGAGTTTAACGGCAAAATTCACATCAGGTGTTTGATCCATGAATCAACCAATAAATTTCCTGGTTCAATTAGAATTGGCATTTAAACAGTCCTCCTCATCATGCTGTTCACATCTTGACATCATGAGACCAAGACGACACGTCAGTACAGAACTGCCCTACACTTTGTGAATGGTACAGTGACAAGCCCATGCTACCTGAATAACATCATTAATCCAGTCATTGTGCCCCTGCATGAACAACACAGGCCTAATTTCATCTTCATGGATGACAATGCTCCAGCTCATCGAGGTCGTATCATTAGGGAATGGCTGCTGGAGACTGGGGTACCTCAAATGGAGTGGCCTGCATGAATCCCATAGAAAACCTATGGGATCAGCTGAGTCACCGTGTAGAGGCTCAGAGCTCTGTACCCCAGAACCTCAATGTCCTGAGGGCCGCCCTTCAAGAAGAGTGGGGTGCCATGCCTCAGCAGACAATAACTTGACTTGTGAACAGCATGAGACGTCGTTGTCAAGCTGTAATTGATGCTCAAGGGCACATGACAAGTTATTGACACTGGCATTTTTTGTTGTGGTATATCCACCACTGTTGTTGGCTTTTGTTTCAAGCAATTGTTTGAGATGAGGAAATCACCAGTGTATGCTTCTATTTAAATGCCAAACTTTCATGATATAATATCACTGTAGTGTGAACTTTTTACATTTTCCATAAATTTCACCCAAAAGCCAAATATCCCTAACTTTTTGTGAGTAGTGTATATATATATATATGAAATTTTTTGTCTTGATCTTTGTGTTTCATACTTATGATATAAGCCAGATACCAAATTTGGACTCACTTAGGCAAAAAGAACAGCAAATGACACACTTTGCCACACCTAACACCAACGGTAAGATGTAAAGTGTCTCATAATGGTACATGATGTAACACTGCAGAGTGTTAATTGAGGTGCGGATGTTTACACTCAGCTGACAAAAAACACATAATAATCACGTAATCTATCAGTGAGCTGGACTGATGATGTGAGGAGTCCATCATTGAAATAATGTGCTTATTCCAGTTTATGTCAGCTGAGTCTAAAGGATCAAATCAATAGACTCCTGGCACTTTTGCATAGCACCTTAAATTTTAAAAGTCAAGCCAATATCATCAGGCCAATATTGACTGACTAGAGCTGGTAGTTTTTTTTTGTTTTGTTTGTTTTTTGCACTGTGGTGTGCTATTATAAATTACTCATGAAAATCAAAGATGATAAAAGGAGAGGGTGTATCATATATATGCAGACTCTATATACTCAGTGGCCACTCTATTAGGTACAGCTGGATTTTTTCTCCATGCTCTATGGCTGCATCGCCTCCCTGATGCTACATCACACTTATATTGAGGAAAATATTCAAACCAGTCATGCCATTGTTTTATGGCTGCATTATAACATCAAAAAGAAAATATTTAGATGTCTTGTGCATCATTTAATACACATTTACCTGTAATTCAGCAGGACATATTCATGTCATTTAAAACCTTGGGATCTCCACCAGAATTTAAACTAAGCTTCTGTGGGTTTGAACAAAGCAGTGTGCATTAATTTGTTACCAGGAAGTCCCTTGAGACTAATATCTTTTTTCCAAGGGAGACCTGGCCCAGTAGTTCACCAGCTACAGTTTAAATAGAATAAAACACAACAGACAGGGCACACAAACACCAAACACATACAAGAAAGATGAACCCACTGATGGGATCAGCAGTGCTGAAGAGACTAACCCTGCCACATTAACCTCTCTGTGGGGATAATCCTCACCAACACAGCAGACCCCTTGTCGCATACTGTACTGTACCGTCACAAATGTTTCTTTCAGAGCTCTGTCTATAGCACTGAGCTGTATCTTTTACATTTGAGGACTGCGTGATAACAACAGTATATCACCACAATGTAATAGTAATGACTGGCTGAAAAAATGAACAAATGCTTAGCAGGTATGGCATGCACTCCAAGGATACACACATTTCCTATTCCTAAGCACATTGTAAAAGGTTGTCTATACTGTATCATATGTGTATACTGTACCATATGGTGTAGTACTGTATATCATCAAACTCTTCCTGCACAGCACAATGAGCAGAATTTTCACATAAATCAAACCAATCTACAATAAACTGTGCCAGCAAGGATGCAAATATTTACATGTAACTAAATCAGACCACTTAGCCATGGCAACAATACTGGATACCACTGCTGGCTAGTTAATCATCAACACTTTTCTGCTGTATGTTGAAACTGTAAGAAGTACATCTTTCTCCATCCTTTCCCTCCTACTGACTTCAGTGCTAAAACTCCTCTGTTATAGCTGAGGGGTTTATTCCCTGGTCATTTTCAAAGAACTGCACTGTCAACTTTAGCTGTACAGCTGAGGCAGTGATTTACTACTCTGCCTGGTAGATGACCTGTCTCTAACCCAATGGAGTCTGCAAGCTGGTTGACATAGCCAGGGTATCTTTGTAGGTGTTGTGGTATTACTATAAATCTGACTTGCAAAAGAGACAATTCACCTTGGAGACAGATGAGTCATACTGTAAAAATAAAGGGGGGCCAGCACAGACTGCAGGACAGGTTGCAGATTGCTTATCTTGCCTATGTAGGCACATACACAGAATAAATAAGACAGAGAGAAAGCTCTGTGACAGTTTTTTGTGTACTGGATGGTAACTCTCCAAATTTACCAGACATACAGTATTTTACCACCCAGCCTGAGTTTTTGCCACTTATTACTTTGGAGAGTGGAGATTTACTTAGGAGCAAAGAGAGACTAAATTAACCAGTATATGTTTACAGGCTTTCTCTACAGCTTTTTCCTTCTGCTGCCTCTGTCTCTACCAGGGTATGACTCACACATTACTGTCTGCAGTCATCACATCGCACACCTGCCAAACCACCAGAAAACCTAATTTTTGCTCTTTACTCTCTAACATACCATGCTCCTTATTCTGTCCTGTCCATATCTTTGATATTCTGTGATATTACACATTCTTTTTCTTTGCACTCCCTATGCAGTCCTTCTCTCAGCTGTCAGCTCTCTCATTCATCCCCACAAAGACGCAGGGGTGAATGTGGGGAAGCATGTTTCTCATTTCCTACATTGCTCTCTGTAGAAAAGAGGTGTATAAAGAAACAAGATAGAACATGAAATATGTATTCCTATGTAATTATAATATGTTAACAAGTGGCTCAATTGTCAAAACATTGTAATTACAGAAATCAGAACTGCTTGTCAATGAAATTGTGACACAAATTCTATCTCAAAGTATTCAAAAAAAAAAAAAAAAGAAAAAAAGAAAAAGTGAATACTTGGCAGTCATTTTTCCAGTACATTAAATAGTTAATTTTGTGGTTCCATTTCTGCATTACATACACAACTTTAAGTTGCAGTTACAATCATCCTGTATTATTAACAATTAAATTCCATTACATCTTCACAAATGAGCCTTCTAGGATGTTCAGCTCCAAGGTGTGGAGCAGCAGATCAATGTATTTATTTTTCACTGCTCTTTAACAAGCACGACTGCCAGAAATATGTAGCTAAAGAGACAGAGACAAAATAGGAAGATTTCCTATACATAATGGTTTAAGGCCGACATGGATTAATTCACCTTGACTGTATAGGGAACAAATTTAACAATGAGTTGATTCCAGTTTAGTGCCTAGAAGCCTTTCAGCTGGAGTGAACAGTTGGACAAGGAGGGAGGCAATAATGTGAGTATGAGTTACATGTTTTCAATGGATTTGGACATGAAAATGTCACGTTTTCAGTGTAATTGAGTAAAATGGCACAATGTATAAAAATACTCACTGGTCTTTCATGTTCCAAAATAGAGGACTTCCCGGGCTCATACTCAAAAATACTTTTAGGCTCAGCACGGTACTTTCGTGTGTCCACTTTCCTGTCGGGAGGACCCCATTCATTCCTATGTGAGGAAAACAACTCTCTGAAAAAAAGGCATTATACCTTATACTGTCATATCAGTGGTCTCAAATTGAACCTAATTAACTAGGCTTACTTATCTCACATTTTGTAAAAAGAGTGTAATTCTAACCCATGTACTAGCTTATGTGTAAGAGAGATTTCAGTGTTAATTCGTTGAAACCACTTGAAACCACTTAGTAGATTCCAGCTACTAATGGGATGTACTTAATGAAAGAGGTGAGAGAAAGTTCCTCTTACGTGTCAGGTGAGTCTTTCTCTCGGTCGCTGTCTCGGGTCCTCAATTGGAGGAGGGAGGGCATGGGTGGGGGCGGAGGAGGCACAGGAGATGGCGAAGGCTCCCTGTGCCCCAGGTGCCCTCCATTGTCTGAAGGGCTCTTGGCTAATGGCCGGTATGTGTGTGTCCGAGGGGCAGGATGGGCCATGGTGGGATTTGATGACGGGCTATAGGAGTCTGATCAGGATGGGAAGGAGGAGAGAGAGGAGAGACAGGCAGTGAAGCAGAGTAAGCCAGAGAGGAGACAGAGGAGACAGATGGATTGGAAAAAATAATTTACTGTGTGAAAAACAACTTTTGCCATGCATAAAGCAATTCTCACCATTGTTTATGACAGCATATGTTGCATTGTACGTGTCAGCATAGTCATCATCTGCAGAAGAAAGGGACAAAAGGACAAAGATTGTGATACAGTACATTGAGTTCTGTGCTGAATACAGCCCATTGTTAACCTTTTTTGTGCTCCGTCCATATCTTCTGTCCCCTTATGCAGCAGAAATATTTTCCCCATCACAGGAACCCTTAAAAATCCACTGAGACTGTGTGATTATCAAGGGAATGAATGAAAAGAATATTCTAACAAGATGTGCCAAAAAGATAATCATAGGCATGCAGATTTTTTTCAGGCTCAGACAATCATGACATAGTGAGTCCGCATACATTTGTGTGTCTACAGCAGCAGAAAAAGCCTTGGCAGTTTTGAACAAACAAGCCTTGTAATGACTGATGTGATTTGGTCAAGCCCACACAAATTAAGCAGAGTGCATCAGTGCATCTCTGTGTCTTTTAGAGGTCTCTCCCAACCCCTCCTCCTCTCCATATTCTCTCTCCCTCTCTAATGAGTTCTGGCCCTGAGATTCTTTTAGTTTAACAAGAACTGACACACACACACACACACACACACACACACACACACACACACACACACACACACACACACACACACACACCACACACACACACACACACACACACACATTACTGCATGTCCATGATGTCAGACCATACAGTAAGATCCCAACAATGGCCTTACCTGCTTTGTGAACCATGTGGATCTGTTTGAACATAGTTTTGTACCAATCCTTGGGCCTATCCACCGTCTGTAGGAAGAGAAATAATCATTAATATGCTATCAGATACAACATGATTTGGATGGCTAATGTTGGAAACCAGAACAGTTCCCACCGATTCTAAGGTCTAATTTTTTTAAGGTTTTTCAAGGAGAACACTGTCCAGACATATACTAGGCAAAAAAACGTTCTGCACCGCTTTTTCGGTCTATAATTTCTCCCCTTTATTTATACCCAATAGTGTTTTATCTTATACCGTTGTAAAGCCTGATCGTCCTCTTTCCAATGAGATACCCTTAAAAATCCACTGAGACTGTGTGATTATCAAGGGAATGAATGAAAGGAATATTCTAACAAGATGTGCCAAAAAGATAATCATAGGCATGCAAAAAACGAGAAGAATGTGGAATAAGCATGTAATTTCTCAGTGAGGCACACCAGTGACAAGATTCAACTGTAAACTCAACTGTTAAAATTTTGTGCTTATTCCACCATTTCTTTCAGCCTAACTGGTCCTCACTTCAATCGACCAAATGGACCCAGTTTTTCGTAGTGCACCTTTAATGATCTATTGGTAGTTGATAATTTAGGCAAGGAAATGTTTTTATCAACAGGATACAACCAACGAAATACGATCAAAAGAAAATTGAGATTGATATTAGATTTACTGACTCACCAATTTTGTGTGCATGCCTTTTATATGTGTGTGTGTGTAGGTGTACGCAGAAGTTGAGAGTGATTGCACTTATTTTCAGAAAACTGTGTCAGCATGTATGGTTTTGCAGCATGGCGACTGGAGGAGGCATTACACTGTACCAGCACCGCGGTGCTCTGGGTGGAAACAATCAAGAAAAAACTGTATGTGTCTGTATTGTATGTGTGTGTCTATATATCTATCAACCTAAAAAGAAAAATCAAATGGAAGAGACATTTCCATCTGGTCAGAGAAGAGGCAGTTTGGCCTCAGAGGGAGGCGACTCAGGCGAGTTTGTGTTACCTAGTACAGCAATGGAATTTCAACTTGACTTACAATCATTCTCTAAAGCCTTTCCCTAATTTTAGCCATAACGAAAATTATATCTAACCCTCATCTTAACCCTAACCTTTACCTTAACCAATAGGCCAAAATAACCACCTGAAAATATAAAAAAATTCTGTTGCTGTTCGAGGAAACACAAATTTGCCTGAGGGAGACTATGTATGACCAGGCAGCTCCAGACAGCACAGGCCTGGCCAACAGAGGGGCCAATTACCACTTCACTCACCATGGTTACCAACTAGAGGGGCCACAAAAATGTTTGTGTGCTCACAACATGGCGCATCTGTTTTTTTTTTTTTTTTTTTTTTGTCTGCTTTCTTTTCTTTCTACCTTTTCTCTCAGCTTTATTGCCTGTCTCGATGTCTTTCTCGCTCTCTTTATTTCTCTCTCTCTCCTTCTATTGCTTTCTCATTCTGTAGCATGGCATGTCTGCCTTTTAAAACCACTTGTCAAAAAATGGATAAATGGCTGAAGTACTCACACATAGAAAGCCTGGATGGCGATGATACACATACAAACACACTGACAAGCAATCAGCATGGACCTTGCAGGACAGCACATAAAAAAAGACCTTGTCTGAGCTCTTAATTACAACTTGCTCACAGCGTGAGAGTGAGAAAGAAAGGAAAAGAACGAAAGGCAAATAGGGTACAGTGAAAGAATGTAAAAGGCAGACTTAAATAGAGAGAGTGAGAGAGAAAAAGGGCTTTCAATATGGGGTCTAAAGCTGCTGACAGCTGAAAATAATCCAGTTCTCTTGGGCCTGATTGCATATTGCAGACACAAATGGGTCTGATCAGGGCTAGAAGACAGCCTAATATTCCCAAACAGCACAACAGTGCTTAACTCAGTGAATACTCAGTCTGCTAGCAAGCAATGGGTTTTATATGTTCTGCTTATGGTTGTACTCACCGTGCGGATAGCAATGGGGATGCCAGACTCATCCACAGGGCCGATGCCTTCGTAGTGGGGGGCTTTAATGACAGACACCTTTTTCTCTTCTTCCGAGAAGCGTGCAATGGGCACAGTGCTGCTGACGCTGGTGTGGCCCACCACTACAGACTCCCTGGTAACTGACTCACTGCCCTCTGAATACAAGGAGAGAGATGTGAGTCAGAGAAAGATACGTCTCAGTTGTTCCCAGGATACACAGTCAAACAGAAATGGAAATTTATTCACCAACACTCAAGTACATATACAATTCGGCTGAGTTAACCAGCAATGAATCTATTTATCTGTGCTCAAGTATAAAATTTAACTGCACTCTTATAATTAATGCTGTAAGATTTGAACAGTGCAAGCATAAGCATTACCTCCCTCTCCATTTTGTAGCAATTCATTTCCAATTGTGTTCCACAACTGACTGGCTCTGTCTGCTGCTAATGGGTGTGCATATACGATATCTTGTGAACCCCACTCTGCATATGACTGTCAACAAATCCACTTCTTAAAATGACTCATTAACTCTTCAACCAATATGGAGAATGATAATGAAAAAAGGGTTGAGTAAATCCTTTCAACAGCAAGCAAGCAATTTCTATTCATTTACATGTTATGACATGAATTCAGAAAGATTCCATGAGTGGTGCTTAAGAGATTTACACCTTCTTGAAATTCTAAGCACTTTGAACACTTCAGATAAGGCGTCTATAATGTGATACAGAACTAGTGAAGGTACATTTATTAAATTTTCCCCAATTTATAGCAGTGGGTATGGAAATTTTAGTCGCAGGGCATGGTTTACATGCAGTTACAGGCCTGGGAGTCGAGCATGATTTCTTTTTGTTTCACATTGTGTGTGTGTGTGTGTATGTATGTGTGTGTGTGTGTGTGTGTGTGTGTGTGTGTGTGGTCTGTGTGTGTGTGTGTGTGTGTGTGTGTGTGTGTGTGTGTGTTTGGTGACAAAGTGACAAAAGAGCAGTGCCTCACCTGAACTCCTGCTCTGTCTCTGCAGCCCGGTGTTGAGTGAGGAGGGAGGAGGAGGATAGGCTGGGGGAGAGAGGGGCCTCTGAGGGTGTCCACTATTTCCATTCATAGCATGAGAGAGGACCTGGCCCTAAGAGAGACCCACAAGCCAGAAAAACATAACAATCAGATCTACCACATACACAACTAATGGGGGCAACAAAGTATTTCTTATTGAAAGTGATCTTGATCTTGTTGAACATGGATTTCTTGCATGAACTATACAGTTGACAATGATGGAGGTCAAAAGGGTAGAGGAACCAGTTCTGATGTAGGAATGGGCATACAAGTAGATAGATATTGGCTGAGGTGTTCTATAGGGTCAGATGTGATTCATGAGGAAGTGCTGAATCTGAAGACACTGTACGGTGTAAGAACAGTTAGTGAGGGAGAGACATACAAAAGAGGTTAAAACAATGAAGGTAAACAAGACACCTTTCAGATTCAAATACATTTCATTACAAATTAGTCGTGAGTGTTGCATATTCACAGGACTGGGGACAGCAATAGTTACAATGGAAGGCTCTTCAAAAGGATGCTCTCCCATTTAACATAATGCACTACAAGCAAATCATTTCAGTTGATGATCATCAAAGGGTAAAATTATAGTAGTTTCATTTAAGAGAGTAAGGTTTGCAAAGAGCTAGAAAACATAAAAAAAACATGTAGAGCACAAAGGAGTACAAAGACATTAACACATTAAAAAGGAACACAGCAGGTTGAATGTAATGCTGGTATCACACAAATAGGTTGAAGTTGGAGGTTAGTGTAAGGTAAAAATTGGTAGAGATAACACATTGTGGTGGGTTGGTTCACGCCTTCCAGCTGGACTGGGGGAGGGAGGGAGCCGTATGTTTTGGTAGTGATGTGTGTTACAGCTGTGAACTTGCTGGCATAATTACGTTAGTGACAGTGGCTGCTGCAGCAGTGGAGGCCACAGAGGCTGTTAGCGCTTCATCAGGGCTGGCAGTGGGTGTGTAGGCAGAGACGTGGCTGAGGGTGGGCGATGGCGTGGGCGAAGTGCCAGGCGAGTCCAGACTGCAGATTTGCAGCTCGTCCAGCAGACCCGCCGTGGATGAAGAGTAGTGGCTGAGAGCCGACACGGTCACAGGGGAGGCCGAGGGTGACGCGCAGCCACCGGTGCCCACACTGCTGACTACACCAGCTGTGGCGGCGGCTCCACTAGGGACATATGGGGTGGGTGATAGGGCCATGGGGATTAGGCTTGACAGGTAGTCGAGTGATTCTGAGCTGTGGCAACGGTAGGGGGAACGCCGTGCTGTGGGGTCGGGGGAAGGTGGCCCCTGGTGTGGGAGGGAGAAGGGGTTGATTGGAAAAGGAGGAAAGATGAAGAGTGCTTAGTGTTATCACTGATTAGCCATGTTGTCACAAAGGAAGGGTGGAAGTAACAGGTGAGTCTGACTGTAAGTGGAACGTTGTTGTGGAACTGTCATGAGACTGCAACATCATTTTATGAAACAAGAGTAGTTCTGTGGATTGAAGGCTCTGTTAATTCAAACTGTGAAATGCAACAAACACACAGTAAAAACAGGAGCACTGCTACTATAAATGAAACAGATGGCCCACACATAAGTTCTCACAGCTAGTTTGGCTGGTTGGATGGCAGCACCAAAACAAAAAAACACCCTTGATGTCTTGGTGGCACAAGGACAAAACACACAGTGCTATTCAATAAAAATGCCATGAAAATGTACAAAATCACAGCTCTCTAGTTGTTGTTACAGTGTGCAGTCAGTTATGTACCAACAGTTCTGCAGGAGATGGCCTTGGTGGAACTGCAGGAGCCATCGTCACCTCCATAGGGGATGAAGCTGGAGTTGGAGCTACAATTGGGCCTTGAGCTTGGACCTTGAGTTCCTTCGTGGTGTTTGGAGACTGTGGCTCAGGATGGGTCAGGGTCTTGGGGGCCAAGCGGACAGAAAGCGAGGCTGTCTGCATTGGGGGCCGAGAGATAGTGGAATCCAGTCGCGGGGGCGGGGTAGGTGGTGGAGGAGAGGCTGAGGTCTGGGTCTTGGGCTGAGGCTGAGGCTCAAGGTAAGAGTTAAGGTGCGCAGGGGGGTCGGGGATGGTGACAGGGGTCAGTTTGAGGGAAGACACCTTGCGTTCCTGGACCTGAGAATTAGTGGTGGCAGTTGCATTAGAGTTGCTAATGTCATTTGAGACAGTGGACTGGTACACCTGCGGGACTGGTGGAGAAACAGAAGTAGAGGTGGTTGTGCTAGTCTCTGAGTACGAGTAAGAAGATGTGCTGCTAATAGTGAGAGACTCCTTCAAAACTGTTTTATCATTCTGAGACAATGCTAGTGCTCCAGGCCTTAAGGCATCAGCCAGGGTAGAGAGGGAGCTGTAAGAGGGTGGATTAGTTCCTGTGGGTGGAAAGTGGAAACTCTCTCTCCTGGGAGGTGGGGATGGCACCTGATTGACATCCTTATTGGCCGATGAGGATGAAACAGCCCAAAGACGTTCAAAAAACAACAAAAAATGGCATCAGTGAAAAGCTTGGCACAAATCATCATCAAGCTGTTCCAAATAAATACTTACAAAATACGACACAACTCTATGTGAATCATTTGCAGTGCTCTTTTGAGTCTGTGGTGTGATTTAATTTACCCCTTGGGGTTACATTTTCACACAGGCATTTACGAGCCCACGGCCCATCCCTGATGTTTTGATTAACTTCTCTCAATAGCCACTAAAATCACAAACATATTGCAGAAAGTCTCAAGCATGGGAAAATATGAATTAACTGTGCCGTGCGGAATCTGCTGTGTGTGCAGTTTATGTGAGAGAGAAAATTTGATAGATAGATAGATAGATAGATAGATAGATAGATAGATAGATAGGTAGATAGATAGGTAGATAGATAGATCAATCGATAGACAGATACATAAATACATACCTACCATATGTACATAGATAGACTGACGGACAGACAGACAGAGAAATTTTACCTGTGTAGGTGACTTCTTATCCTGTAGGTTGGGTCTGACACTGCGGAAACCTTTGGCAGCAAGAGATGAGGTGCTGGCGTCTCCATTCCTCAGACCCTCTGTTGCACTGAGTGACCGCCAAGCATCTGAGGACACACAGTCAACACTGCTCAACATCACTCACTGTAGTGGTAATGACTGTAATATTGTTAGAAAAACATCTAGCCTCTCACAGTGTTTTCCATTAGCTAATTTCACTGTAGTATCAGAAATCTCCAAGGAATTCTCCACGAGTAGACATACAAGCAGAGCTATTGTGTTGATTGAGAAATAACAAAAGTGTACCTGAGTCTGATGAGTGAGACTCACTCCCTGGGGAACAGAAAAGACAAAGGAGCTATAAATGTGTGACACCATCCATTAGTATTTGGATGCATGTATCTCTACAACACATGTCACTATTGTTAAATTTGAAGTAGTTAAGCAATATTCCCTCATCTCACGAAAAGTTTAGTGTTAAGAAGACAAAGAGCTAAAGGAGAGGTGAGGGAGTGCAAAAGGCGAGATAAGACACAGAATGGAAGGGAAAAATGCATGAAATATAAGCTGATCCTTTGTCAACACACACACACACACACACGCACACACACACACACGCACACACACACACACACACACACACACACACACACACACATACACCACTCACATGCAAACAAACAGTAACTTGATACTTTTGAATCACAGATGTGTAAACCTGCCCAGCATTCACTAGGAAGTTTACATTTGTGCTTTGCAAGAGCACGCCTCTGCTCTTTAGTTACAACCCCCCAACACAGTCTACAATCATTGCATCCATAAACTGTCATCTTGTAGAAAACAGTGAGGGTGATACCAGGGGAAAATTGAATTTACATGGTTCTCAAGATGCCAATATTTAGGTGCCACATGTAACAGCTTTAGCCAATAACCTTCGTGGGGGAAGACATCAACTGCAAAACTCATGTAAATATTTACTTTTTAATGCCATTGCAGCACAGCACTATTTCTTTTACACTTGATTTCTAAAATAGCAAAAAGCTACTTAGGGTCCAGGGGTCCATTTTGCTATTTCTGAATAAAAACTACACAAAGAGTTGCATTTACGACTGTAGCAGCAAGACTCTTCCACCAGAAAATGAACACATTGCCACAGGTGGGCAAAATCTAAGGCATAATAAATACTGGCCTTTTGCCATCTCACATCAGAACACTTTGATTAACCTGTTTGGAGTAACTGTATGGTCATTCATTATATGACACACAAATTTCATCAGTAGATAGTGACAAAATTTTCATTTTGGTCAACTACTCCTTTAGAATCACATCTAACAGAAACTGATGCTATGGGGAGAACTACAGTGGATTTCTCTATATTTGAACTGTGTGTAATTTACTTCTGAAAAAGTCAACCCTGGATATTCTTACAGTTATATCACCAATATGGTGATGTGTGATGTATTTCAGGAGTTATTTTGTAATGAAGCGTAGTAAACATCACCCTACCACCTGTTACTACACTCCTACACACCCTTCTGTGCTTTGGTCTGGCTCCTGCACTCAGTGCTACAACATGTAGACACCTTCAGTAACATGGCTAGACTACTCTTCAGTGATTTTAGCTCTGCCTTCTATACAATCCAACAACATCAGATCCAGAATCATCAGATTAAGCCTCATAAACTTTCATCTCCACTTACTCACTGGATCCATAACTTCAGCTGCAGAACAGTAAGTGCAGGCAAATGGGGCTGGGCGATTTATCAATGTTATACTGATGCCGTGATAAGAAGCTCTAGATATTATCTGAGATTTTGGATATAGTAATGATATGGCCACAGTGTTGTCTTTTCCTAGTATTAAAGACTTTACATTAATGAAATTCAATTTTATTAAGTAATTAGATTGTTCTTGCTGTTGTATTATGTTTCTCTACTGGCTTGGTCATCACATCTACACCACATCACCAGCTCCTCCTGAGGGATCCCAAGGGATTCCCAGGCCAGCCGGGACACATAACCCCTCCAGTGTGTCCGAGGACTGCCGCGGTACCTCCTACCAGTTATTCATGCCCGGAACACCTCCACTGGGAGGCGCCCAGGAGGCATCGTGACTAGAGGCCCAAACCACCTCAACTGGCTCCTCTGAATGTGGAGGAGCAGTGGCTCTACTCCAAGCTCCTCGCGGATATCCAAGCTCCTCACCCTATCCCTAAGGGTGTGCCCAACCACCCTACAAAGGAAACTCATTTCCGCTGCTTTTGTTTGCTATCTTCTGCCCATAGGTGAGGTTTGGAACAAAGATTGACCAGTTTAAATAACTAATGATTGTTTATCAAAATCTCTTCTGTGTATAAGCTCCAACAGTCATCCCGACAGTAGCGTCCAAATACTGATAGCAATATATATGGTCAAATAAATTGTTATATTTGATTTTGTTCATATAGCCCAGCCCTGTTGGCAACACACAGTCAGCTGATACTGTCATCATCAGTAGTTGGTATGTCCCAGGCCTGTGTCCTCATTGAATTTTTGTAAAACCTTTACAGAGCTCATCCCCTTTTACCATGCACTTCATATATGTAGATGTCACAGCAGTCACAGCTGTCATTTCACTCCTCAAAGACAGTAACTGCCTACCAAGTCCATTATTCACTTCACCACATGGCGTAATAGTAACCTCTTCCAGTCCAGTGCCTTCAAAAGCAAAGAACTACTCATCGTCTCCTCCATATAACACCTGATCACGACCCCAGTATTTCCATTATTTACAGTGAGACAGTGCTTAAGTCACTGGAGCTGGGCTGTCTCACCAGTCATAGTAATGCTCTGGTGTCTGAGAGAGGACAAACAGTGATAGGAAAAGACAAAAGGGAAGGGACAGGCTGTTAAAGCTTAGACAGCGGGAAAAGGAGGGGAAGCCAGAAAGATGAATTGAGAAATGGCAAAGAGCAGTCTCAGAGGATGACATATGAGGCCAGTCAAAAGGGAGGAAGATCAACACCAACAATAGGAAGGAAACCCAGGGTAGGAGGAGACGTAACAAAATGAAATAAAAGAAGTACACAATGCATCAATTAGAAAGAACAGCATCACACAGTCATTGCTTAACATTGCTTAGGCATACTGACAAAGCTACAACTTATTTGAAAATACTTAAAATATGCTCAAGCCATATCAAAATGATGAATCCCAAGCATGATTAACAACAATAACAAGCCGCTTAGTGTAAGCTTACCTCATTGTTTGACCAACAGTATAGCCCAATCATGGACTGCAGAGGTCTGCATTTTGGGCGTTTAGTTGTGTGTTAACCAGTTTAATTTACAAACTTGTGCTGATTTCCAGTATGAATGTGAGTGTTAGTACCTGTGGCCAGATTTGGTGAGCTCTGGACCCTCTTCATGGGAGAGAGAGTGAGTGACAAGGCAGTGCTTTTGCGAGCACATCCTCCGCTATCTGGGAAATCATAGCCAGGCAGGTGATCACACAGGCAGAGGCAGCAGCAGCACAAATGCACATGCATACACACAAAGACAGCAAGACGGAAACAAACACAAAACAAAGCATACACACACAGAAATACCACATGCATTCAGCCAGAAAAATGTAGGCAAAGCACGTGCATTACAAAAGCCTGATTCTCACTGCAACAGAAAAGGCAGCAGCTCATATCATTTTGAATGGGCAAAGGAATTGTGGAGGAATTAATGTGCCACCGATTTCGATCTGCGATGAAAATATGAAACAGCTGATTGAAACTACTGTATTGCATCAGCTTGACCGAGCCAGACCATTTCCTTCAGAGGATGTGGTGGCAAATGTTTTTGTTATAACATCAAGTGGCATGATACAGGGTGTTTTCTAAATTCAAACAAGTTCACAAATTCAATGTGAGCAATCTGACATGGGAGATTAAAAAGGGGAGTAAAGGTTAATAGTTGAAAAATCAAGTGTCAACATGTCTATGGATCTTTAAATCTGTAGATGCTGTCACACACTGAAGCACCAGCAGATATACCACAATGAACTGAACAGCAGTGAAATAGCTTCACCACTCAAACCAGCAAGCTTATATTGATCACACACACTGAGCTATGATGCATTAGTTCCCTGGCTCTCAGTCATTGTGGACCCAAATGAGAATGTGCAATCTACATATAACCTGAAGGATTGTGGAATACATAGCAGCTTTGGACAATATTTTCTTCATTTAACAACTTTACAGGAAATCTCTAATATGAGCTGACACATGGCAGCAAATTACCTTTACGCTCAGAAAATGTTTTCACAATGACACTTAACCTCTTTTATTCCTCGGTCCTGCAAATCCACTCAGCATCCAAAATCTTTCAGCACTCCCATTACACAGATAAGGCCGATGCCAATGACTTGCTGTGTTATGGCAGCCAATTTCCTGATTGCAGGATTAGTTCAGTACCATACAATTTGAGGTATTGGACAGTATCATTTCTCAAAAAAATCAGTGGGTTTAACTCTTTTTAATATTGCTTCAAATTTAATGTGTATTATTGACACTGGTGTTGCAGTTCGTACTGTTATCTGTGTCAAACAAAAACATCATCTCATGATGGAGATTGTGTAATGTCTTATTCTATGAATACAGATAGACTACCATAGTGGGTGAAGCTAATGCTGGCAACCAGACTGCGTGGTGTGTGGTGTGTGTGTGGAGACAGATTAGTCATCACAGGTTCTGGGATGTAATACTCGTACGTCAGCTTGGGATAGCTGCCAAGTTTAGACCATGGCTTTGGAAATTTATTTATGAATGAGGAATATGTGTCTGTGGTAAGAGCAACAGGCCCACTGTACTCATCAGTAATGCTTTCTCTCACAATTATAATTCAAGCCCCAAATGAACATCAAAATAGCAAAATTGGGTTAGAGAGCAATGTTGGTACGAGCAAAACGCCCAAAACAATTTTTTTAAAACAGCAAAATGAAACTTAGAATTGTCTGTGTTTTCAAAATTGTTGAATGCATGTTTTCTATTCAGTCTAAAATTCCAGGATTGATCATAAAAAATTAAATTCCAATGATAGTAATTATTTGACTTAGGGCAGACAATGCCAAACAAAAAGAGAAAATAATGTGCATGAATTGTAAGCATGAATGTTGTACATTTTCACACGTGTGCATGTGTGTGTGATGCATACCTGTATTCATGGTGAAGAGCACTTCTTACTGATCTACTGTAGATGGACACACCTTCCTGCAATAGAAAATATACTTGACTTTACTTTCTTCCATTTTCAGAAGGTGATTTCAGCAGGTGATTTTCAGTAGATGATTTCAGAAAAATCACCTGCCACACAAACACCACAAAACCACAGACACAGGGATTGGCCTTACCAATTCATTTCCAAACCCAACAAGTGAAGCAATACACACAGCATTTTTCCCCACAGTGGAAGAAGTGGGCATCAGGAAGAATACTGATATTAGTCAATCATCAGACAATTTAACTCTTCTGTATATAAAACACAATTACAAAATGATTCGCAGTATTTGGAAAGTTATTTTTTATCATTTTCCCTCTTTGATTTACAGAGTAATTAATTAAGGTAAGCATAAGCATCAGTTCAGTTATTATGAGCATGTTATATATATATACAGTACAGGCCAAAAGTTTGGACACACCGTCTCATTCAATGCGTTTTCTTTATTTTCATGACTATTTACATTGTAGATTCTCACTGAAGGAATCAAAACTATGAATGAACACATGTGGAGTTATGTACTCAACAAAAAAAAGGTGAAATAACTGAAAACATGTTTTATATTCTAGTTTCCTCAAAATAGCCACCCTTTGCTCTGATTACTGCTTTGCACACTCTTGGCATTCTCTCGATGAGCTTCAAGAGGTAGTCACCTGAAATGGTTTTCCAACAGTCTTGAAGGAGTTCCCAGAGGTGTTTAGCACTTGTTGGCCCCTTTGCCTTCACTCTGCGGTCCAGCTCACCCCAAACCATCTCGATTGGGTTCAGGTCCGGTGACTGTGGAGGCCAGGTCATCTGCCACAGCACTCCATCACTCTCCGTCTTGGTCAAATAGCCCTTACACAGCCTGGAGGTGTGTTTGGGCTCATTGTCCTGTTGAAAAATAAATGATGGTCCAACTAAACGCAAACCGGATGGGATGGCATGTCGCTGCAGGATGCTGTGGTAGCCATGCTGGTTCAGTGTGCCTTCAATTTTGAATAAATCCCCAACAGTGTCACCAGCAAAACCCCCCCACACCATCACACCTCCTCCTCCATGCTTCACAGTGGGAACCAGGCATGTGGAATCCATCCGTTCACCTTTCTGCGTCTCACAAAGACACGGCGGTTGGAACCAAAGATCTCAAATTTGGACTCATCAGACCAAAGCACAGATTTCCACTGGTCTAATGTCCATTCCTTGTGTTTCTTGGCCCAAACAAATCTCTTCTGCTTGTTGCCTCTCCTTAGCAGTGGTTTCCTAGCAGCTATTTGACCATGAAGGCCTGATTGGCGCAGTCTCCTCTTAACAGTTGTTCTAGAGATGGGTCTGCTGCTAGAACTCTGTGTGGCATTTATCTGGTCTCTGATCTGAGCTGCTGTTAACTTGTGATTTCTGAGGCTGGTGACTCGGATGAACTTGTCCTCAGAAGCAGAGGTGACTCTTGGTCTTCCTTTCCTGGGTCGGTCCTCATGTGTGCCAGTTTCGTTGTAGCGCTTGATGGTTTTTGCGACTCCACTTGGACACATTTAAAGTTTTGCAATTTTCCGGACTGACTGACCTTCATTTCTTAAAGTAATGATGGCCACTCATTTTTCTTTAGTTAGCTGATTGGTTCTTGCCATAATATGAATTTTAACAGTTGTCCAATAGGGCTGTCGGCTGTGTAGTAACCTGACTTCTGCACAACACAACTGATGGTCCCAACCCCATTGATAAAACAAGAAATTCCACTAATTAACCCTGATAAGGCACACCTGTGAAGTGAAAACCATTTCAGGTGACTACCTCTTGAAGCTCATCGAGAGAATGCCAAGAGCGTGCAAAGCAGTAATCAGAGCAAAGTGTGGCTATTTTGAAGAAACTAGAATATAAAACATGTTTTCAGTTATTTCTCCTTTTTTTGTTAAGTACATAACTCCACATGTGTTCATTCATAGTTTTGATGCCTTCAGTGAGAATCTACAATGTAAATAGTGATGAAAATAAAGAAAACGCATTGAATGAGAAGGTGTGTCCAAACTTTTGGCCTGTACTGTGTGTATATATATATATATATATATATATATATTTTTTTTTTTTTTTTTTTTTTTTTTTTTTTTTTTTTTTTTACAATTTTTAGTATTACAATCTTAGTAATGTGTGAAAGCTTTGCATTAATCTGTGTTATAGTGAATATTTCAGTTGCAAATAGACAACTGGAGTTATCAAAGTAGTTTTGCAAGCGTATAATTTATTGTATTTGGGCAGTGCTGACTAAACACTGTGCCAAACAAGCTAATATGTTATTATCATTATTAGTGATATTATTAAACCTTTATTTAACCAAGCAAAGACACATTGACTCAAAATGTCTTTTTCAAGTTTGATCTGGCCAAGAGGCAGCAGCACACAGATAAAACCTAGATGTTACCAACAAACCACACAAACAAAACACAACAACAAAAAAGAAAAAACAAAAACAAAATTCAGTTTAAAACAGAAGTATGAGTGTTAGCTTTGTCACAAACTTTTAGAAAACACCTGCGAATAGTCTACTTCCAATTCGTTTACAAGGGCTTTAAATTCAGCCAGCTAACTAGCTGGACCATAGCTATACAGTGGAGGGGATTTATTCTTGACAATATTAGGTGCTGTGGGACTGAATAGAATCTGCCCTTAGTTCAGTTAAAAAACTACAACTGTGTTCAGTAGCTTAAACAGTGATATCAAATGAAATTTAATTTACTGATTTTAACTGTTGATTCATATTTATTTAGTTTTAAAACAGCGTTTTCATTGTGGAACTTATTAAATGCAGCTGAAAAGTCAACATTGTGGTGCAATGAGGAGCTCATAATGCTTTCCTACAAGTCTTGTAGAAGTTTAACTACCTGTGGCGGTGCTGAGAGTAGAGGCATGGGCCACAAAATGGTTTACTTGTCAAGAGCTTATCTTGACATGACGATAGCACTGTGCATATAAATGAATGCTCACTCAACTTAAATATAAATGCAAATAAATAAATAAAAAACTATTCAAATATTCCCATACATTGCATTTCAATACAGCTGAAATGCAAACCTTAATCCATGAAACTCAAATTGGTGACTTTAATAAGCTCTTTATGGCACATAAATAATACAAAAGTAATATCAATGGCACTGATCACTGATCACACACAGTGATCACTGCCACAGTGATCAGGATATTTACTTAGCTGCACCATTATGCGAGGCCCATCTCATGCTATATGGAAAAAGACTGCAGAGGAGGACAGACGAGATAGATGTGACTTTTTCTCAGAACTGGAACAGCACAGTTACATGATTGATATAGATGGCATGCACTTCAAAAGCAAAAGGCACAAGACAGCCTGTCGCTTCGCTATGTTAATGCACATGTGTGTCATCAGGGGACTTACTGTACATGACATATACTATAAGCGACAGCCTACCGTGGCTGCAATATGGATCACACATGTCTGGTATGTAAATAGCTGGAAAATATGTACGCCTAACCTTGCCTTACGTGCATTGGGCCTGTTGTGAAGTATAGGTAATGCAATACTAGTGTTTATGGCTCCTTAGCTCTTAAACCACTGAAACACTGTCTGGGATGACTAAAATGTATTTGTAATGAACAGTGATATAACAGGTAATTAATATGTTGACAATAGCATATGCCGTTTTAGCATTTTTCAATTGCCAGATGCTGAAATCCTGCAGCCTAAATAAATAACTCTCAACTTTCAACTCACACCAGACTCATGAGACTACAACAACACAGAATTTGGAGCTATTATAAATGAATGATATCAAAAAGCCTAACACGCATTTAAGACATGTTGTTTATTTATTATCTTGAGTGGCTTAAAAGAAATCAGGCTGTGTCCCTGGAGGAGGGGAGGTGTAAGCACAGCCACAACACCAATTAGACTGTTAACATCATCTGAATATTATGCATACTGTGACTGGTCAAATTAAGTACAGTAATTATATCTAATGGGTGACCAAAATTCTCGACCTCCACAGTATGTCATTGTATCATTGTGGTTGCATATCAGTGAATTAAGCTCTACCAAGCATAGAGGTCGTGTAACGGTGAGACCAGGATATATACAACAGAGCAGCAGAGTTAGTAATTCAGTTCAGGCTCATTTTATCACGATAACACTTTTAATAAAGACCCTTACATTGCAGGGGATTTAAAAATATGACAAAGTGTTAATTAGCATCTGCTTTCAATAGTAGGCCAGCTGTGGGCCTCAATGCAGATTTTCAAGGACTCCTGATAATTCTCCTCATCAATTACTGGCACTTATTTGGGACAAGTTAAAAATAAACAAATTGTGAAATGAATGTGCAATTGCCTTTGCAGTTGCCTCAAGTGATGAGTGGTCCCAGATGTATGGCATAACATGAACATGGACTACTACCATGCTGACAATTTTCAAGGCCTGCTTAAGATGGGAAGATTGCCAGCAGCCAAAGCAAGATGAATAGTGTCAGCTTCCTTTGAATAATAATCTTAATGTCTGCTGAGTCTTTGATACAGAAAAAGTAACATGTTAAATTTGAGGATGCTACTGTAATCCAGCATAGATTCTGGTAAGGACTGGAACCAAAGAGGGAAAGAGAATATATCCCTAGAGTTTTCTTTTCTCACATCCTTAGTACCTTTCTTTCCTCTGTGCTCACAAAACCTAGAAACAGCCTGTCTTAGAAGCAAGCTTCCACAGTCCATGCATCTGTGCTGCAAGCCATTACAGGAGACTGATATGTATCAGTGACATCTGCGTTTACAGTAAGTTGTATGTCAAAGCAGGTCTGCGGTGACTTTTATCATGACTCATATCTCACACGAAGAGTTGAAAATAGGCCTAGCTACTTCAGTGGCCAATGCAGACAGAGTTGAATTTATAATGAAAAACTCTATGGGTAAAAAATGTACACTGCAGGAATGCTTTAAGTTAATGCAGCTATATGTCAAAATGATATCACATTTTGTGCAAACAAAGTTAGTCCTCTTCATATATTGTTCCAAAACACACATATTATTCCAAAACAAAACACGACATGTTTCATTTGACCAAGTCGTAATATTAAACAATTTTTTGTAACTATATAATATACAAATTCCATTGAAATAATTTTTAAAATACAAAACAACAGAGTCACAGCTACAGCAAAAAAACAAAAAAACAAACAAACAAACAAAAAAAACCCCTGTGATATTTAATCTGCAATCTGCAAGACCTAGTATATCACCTGCTTATCCTGTTATTTGGCTGCCATCATAAACCCAGGTGGTAGATTTGGAGGAAGTGCTGTTAGTCGTGAGACTGCAATGAACCAGGCTTCACGGGACACTTTCAGCCCTCCAAGGCCTTATCTTCACTCACATACAGTAAGTCATCGTAAATCTATCTCTGAGAGGCACACATACACACACACTGGGGTAAATCATAGGTCCGGCGTCGCAGCCTGTCACCGTCCAAATGATGGCCAGATTATAAACAGGATCATGTTTCCGGGGGACAGATCGGTGGCGACACAGCAGCTGTGCCCATGGTGTAATATTATGGCTGCACACTGGAAGTAAACCACCAGGCTCTACACCTCCAAGGAACTTTTTTTAGACTTTGCCTCCATCTAGCCATTTTTAATATTTTAAAAACAGAATCTGAAGTACTATCAAAGGCTAGTGCTAGATCATTAGGTGCTTATGCATTTCAGCACACATATAAATATACTTGAGGTGAACTACACAGTTTCATCGAATATCTCTGAATAGGACTACTGGATAGTACTATATAATTATTGGCGAAGATTATCAAATAAGTAGAGCATTTCCATTTTTGTCAATTATACAGACCAACAATTTCTAAATGACACACCTTTACAGCCGCGCCTTACTTCCCGGTATTTCAAGTACTGCACTTTTGCAGATCAGCAAGGCATACATGATCTGCTTAAAAACTGCCTAAATCCTAAATCCTTAATCCCAACCTGACTTCAGATGGTTGGGAACCACATGTGACAGATGCAAGGGTTTATCAATCTACCAGCAAAACCTTTTTCTTTTTTTTTTATATTTTGTGAAATATTAGTGGCTAATAATTGATGACTCCCATGACAACTCCCCCTCAGAGGTCAGCACAATAATAAGGGAGGAGGGAAGATAGTGAAGAAGAATTCACAGTCTTAACACTGTAAAGATAACACAAATGCATGTTTAGCAATGACAAATGAAATCAGAATGAATAATCAATGATGTATTAAATCATTATGCTCACTGAATGGAAACATCTCCCAGTGTAAACAGAGCTATATCCAATGTGGACCATCCTCCTCTGTGACAAAAGCCAAAAGCTGTACCAATGTGTGGCAAATAGCATTAGCTGTTATTTCTGTCCTACAGGAACACATTGAGGCAGCAGTATCATACGCCAAACAAGATGCTTCCCCTCCTCTTCATTCTCTCCCTCTCTCACATCTACCTTTGAACATGCATGGGCACGCATACAGGACTAAAGGCAAGACATATAATGATCAGACAAAGCAATTTTATTTATAGCCTCTGAGGTAGGCATGCTCTCCAATCAAGATGACAAGGTGGTATACTGACTTGGAGAGGATGCAGTATTAACCTGGGCCACATGTATAACATTTAGCATAGATGATTCCACACTAAAATGTTACCTATGCAGAACTCTGAAAATAGGAAAAGAATTACCCTTGAAATCAATTAGCCTACCTTTGAAATTAACTTGACATTTGCCATATGTGACTGTGCTTCCCACCCCATCCCATTAACACCAACAAAAAGCCACAAATGGTTGCTGAAATGCCCTTTCTAAATTTTAAAATCTATTTAAATAGGCTTCTCAAACCCATTGTTGAGAGAAATTACAGACAGATTTGAGAGAAGCAGCATAATTTCATAACTGTGAGGTGGTGGTGCTTGTTGGGGATAGTGAAGGCAGAAAAAGCATTTTATTTGGCAGTCATGCATAACAAAGGAAAATATTTTGTATGGCAACATGTCATGGCAGCAGTCAAACACAGCAGCTCAGAGCTGCACACTAATTCTGAAATAAAAAAATGAAATGGTTGGATCTCAAATTTGACACCAAAAGATGCATCACTGCACAACACAGAGCATCAAAGGGAGCACCAGGGCCATCCCCCCTCAGCGAGTGGCTCCCATCACAGGGAGACATCAATCAGCAGCATTGTGGCACCATGTGAGGGCAAATGTGAATGCTGGTGATGAGTCAGGTACAGTAAACAGGCGTTGGCTATTTTTCATTGGGAGGCTTTCATCTAGCAAAAATAACATCTGTTCGACATGTTAGATCTGTCATGCTTTTGCCTTAAGAACATTCTCCCAGACAGCTGAACGCTGAACTGGGTGCCACCAGTGGAGAAACATTCCAAGTGCAGGGGGTGAGGGAGGTTGGGCAGAGTTTCCGAGGCAGCCCATGAAAGTAGCCATAACACATCATTACACACCATCAGCATAAGCTCTTTAATTACCCTGTCAGCCGAACTGCTCGACATCTTGAATTTATCACAATTAAATGGGATGCACAACCTATTAGCCTGAAATGAAAGTTAATTACAAATAGGGAGATGCTTTTGACAGGATCTAGACTAAGACAACAAACTGATTAAGGGCTGGATGTTGCTCTGAGATATTGTAATAAGTCTGACCGTGTCACAATAATATTTTACTTTATTTCACTGCTTTGGATGGCATTTCCAGCTGGCCTATATTATTCTAATTATTACTGCCAACTTTGGGGAATAAAGGTCAAAAGCATGATGGGGCACATTTTTAAAAAATATTTTCTGGGGATTGCTTCTCTCACCTAAGGACCTCTGGGGGTCACTGAGCCCACTTTGAGACCGACTAGTGTTGGGTAAGGTTATCTGAGTAAGGGCCACAGCAGAGACGAGAGGAAGTAAGATTAGAGAAATAACCCGACACTGCAGTGCACATTACTGACATTAACAAACATCCCAATGGCACAGCATTTAGAAAGAACTAGTAAAAGCTTCCATTTGGGATGTTGCTTGAGGGTCTGTCCCTGAAGCAAAATGGATGTAATGTATGTCATGTATTTATTAACTTTGCCTATACATTAATACATGAAACAAACAAACAAACAAAAAAAAATCTACAATCATTGCTATTATGAAACAGAATTAACATATATCCGTTCACTTAAACTGATATTGCTGAATTGCTGACTCTGTGAACTCATAGGCTGATTCCTATTTATTTATTTATTTCTGAGTATTTAAAATTTGCTTTATGCAACTTGTTAGTGTTAACAAGTGTGCTAATTACCCATTAATGTTTGCTGGTTCCAATTTTGACATCAACAGAAAAATTGTGGCATCCTGTTGGAAGCCTTGGGTTGCAAAGCAGCACAAATCAAGTTTGGACTTGGCAGCCCCAAGAGTTGAGAAATAACAGTTTTAATTTTTGAACCTGAAATTCATACAACATGGCTTCAGTAAACTGTGATCTCCTTGAACCTCAGCTGCTTCTTCTTACTGGCTGGTGCATGTGTAGGTAGTGGGGAAAAAATAGCAGGTTTAAAGACAGTTGGTAAGTCAAGATTTCTCTGGACAGACCATAGACTCACCATAGGCTATTTAGGAGACAGCTTTGTATTCACACTTTCATTTCAATTCATCACTATCTGTGCTCTGAGAAAATTACCTCCAATGACCATACCCCTGATGCCTGAAATTAGCTGGGCAGATTTCCAGTATCTCCCCAAATTGTAATTAAAACTGATGAGACATATTTCTTCATAAAATCATGCCTAGCGCATCTTTGAAAGTCCACCTGAAAAGTCAAATAAAATATCAAAAGCATGCTTAGATCGGAGGAGTTAGATTTTAAAAATTTGTGCTATTGGAGGATATGTTAAATTTTCTTTTTTGATGAAAATAGAGATAAATACAGATATATAAATAGAGAAAAAGAGTAACTCCATGAATAAAGTTGATTTCATACTGTTAAGTATTATACGAGTTTTTCATATAAGGAAATACATTTCTGACAGATCAGACATGTATTTATTTAATCTGATCCTCATATGAAGATTCTGTTTGACTGAAAAACATATGGCCTCAAACTCATCCATCACGTCAGTTCCCCAGAATTTTCTCTACAATGAATTTCACTGTTTCTTTAGTGAATGAAAACAACTGTGCTAATTGCACAGTCTTGGTCAATAAACAGTGAGAGATGTTATTTTCTAAGAAGTTGTTTTCAGTTCTTTGTCCTGGTTTTGCTTGCCAAAACACATGGTATGTTAAGCTTCTTTGAGATCATTTTATTTTCTTACTTTGCAGTGGTTTATCCACTCACTGTAATTTAGGCATTGGTGGGCCATTCCAGATACTTGTGTGTATATAATTACTGCATGTAATTGCTATGGGCCTGGAAACACACAAGTCAGAGCTATCAGTTTCTAAACCACAGAGAGCCATGATGCCCCACACCACAAGGCCATCAAGTTTCATTAGCCAGTTGAGTGACCCATTGGGAACCATTCAGGTCCGATCAGTGGAATGGAACACTCAAAGCAAATGGAGCTTGGGTGTTAATATTATTATGTGCTTGCCTTGGAGAGGCAGCACATCTTACTATTCTAAATTATTATGTGCTTGCCTTGGAGAGGCAGCACATATTACTATTCTAAATTATTATGTGCTTGCCTTGGAGAGGCAGCACATCTTACTATTCTAAATTATTATGTGCTTGCCTTGGAGAGGCAGCACATATTACTATTCTAAATTATTATGTGCTTGCCTTGGAGAGGCAACACATCTTATTGTTGTGCATATTTTTTATTTTTATTATGTGCTTGCCTTGGAGAGGCAGCACATCTTACTATTCTAAATTATTATTTTTATGTGCTTGCCTTGAAAAGGCAACACATCGTATTATTGTGCATATTTATTATTTTTATTATTATTATATTTTATTATTCTGCACGTTTTTCGGCGCGCTACTCCTCCTACAGCTTTCGTTTTAGGCCCACACAATGAAAAATCAAAATGTGCGGCCCGATCGGGAATAGTGTGCTATTACTTTTATAAGGAATCCGACTTCCGGAATTCTCAAAATTCCAATTTTCCCGAAAATTTCGGCCATAGACAATGAATAGCCAAAACTTCGGAATGCTCCAGCACGCAGAGCTTTTGACCTGCGTCCACGCACCAAACACAAAAATCGTGCAGTTTGTGGAGAGGAACCGGCATGTCAATTTTCAAGCCGCTCTGACTTTCCGTTTTTCCGCAATTCCAGTTTGAAGCCGAAATCCGGACGCAATACACACTAATGGCGGAACTTTCGGAGAGCCTGCCAGGGAGAAAGTCCCCTCTCACTGACACAGAGATACACACGCGGCTCTGTATCTCTCCTATTCTGTCTCAAGGGCCACTAGCACTGCAGCCAATGCATCCCAGCACTGACCCCAGACACTAATGGAAGTCCATAGCAAGGACCCCAAGCACCCTAGCAACCCCATAGCAACCACCCTAATGACCATAGCAACCACCTAGCAACGCCCTAGCAACCCCCCCAAACACCATAGCAACTGCCTAGCAACACCCTAGCAACCATCCGGAACACCACAGAAACACCCTAGCAACCACCCAGAACACCATAGCAACCACATAGCAACACCTTAACAACCACCCAGAACACCACAGCAACTGCATAGCAACACCCTACCACCCATCCAGAAAACCATAGCAACTGCCTAGCAACACCCTAGCAACCGCCCAGAATACCATAGCAACCACCTAGCAACGCCCTAGCAACCACCGGGAACACCATAGCAACCGCCTAGCAAGGCCTTAGCAACCATCAATAACACCATAGCAACCGCCTAGCAACCGTCGAGAACACCATGGCAACTGCCTAGCAACAGCATAGCAGCCATCAGGAACACCATAGCAACCACCTATCAGCACCTTAGCAGCCACCCACTGTACCATAGCAGCTGCCCAGAGACATGCTAGTGATCACTCAAAAGATGATCACAACTGCCTGGA
The DNA here is from genome assembly GCF_902150065.1 of Myripristis murdjan. Taxonomy (NCBI): domain Eukaryota; kingdom Metazoa; phylum Chordata; class Actinopteri; order Holocentriformes; family Holocentridae; genus Myripristis; species Myripristis murdjan. The sequence goes on from NC_043980.1 coordinate 27,681,441, forward strand.
CAATACCCGGACCACAGTAGCTGCCTTCTAGCCCTCGAACAACACCAAACAACCTTCAAACAGCATAGGGCTGGTGGTTTAGCGCATGGCCAGGCGGTCGGCAACGGTGGCAAGCACATCAAAGTTTCTTCAGAAACTTTACAAAGTCTAGTTATTATTATTATTATTATTTTTCTGCAAATTTCTTCGGCGCGCTACTCCTCCTACAGCTTTGATTTTAGGCCCACACAATGAATTGGGAAAATGTGTGGCCCAATTGGGAGAAGTGTGCTATTACTTTTATAAGGAATCCAACATCTGGAATTCCCCAAATTCCAATTTTTGTAGCAAATTTGGCCCATTCGAATGAATGGGCAAAAACTTCCGAAGGCTCCAGCGCCCAGAGCTTTGGACCTAGGTCCACACACCAAATTAGAAAAATGTGCGTCTTGTGGAGAAGAAGCAGAGTTTCGATTTTCAGACCGATCCGACATTCCGTTTTCCCGCAATTCCAGTTTAACGTCGAAATTCCAGACTCAATACAAACGAATGGGAGAGGTACGTAGGCTGAGCTAGAGCGGCATAGCTGGAATTCCTGAGAGCTAGAGGGAGGCAGCCATGAAAAATCGCCTGAAACCTTTGTCTTAAACTTGCTCTGGTGGCCACAATTTTCACTCCACATGCATAAATTTGGGATCAAAATGTAGGAAAAATAGTTGTGCTTTGAAAAATGTAAAGACAAAAGCAAAATAGCTTCAACTTTTTTCATTTCGACTCTTAACGAGGCGGGAGTTCCAGCTCTCTCCCCCATTCAGTCCCATTATATCGGCAAAGCAAAGTCGCGGGAGGAAAGCAGAGACACACACGTTTCCAACTCGCCGTAAATCGGGCATTTTCGGGAATTGGAAAATAATTTAAACATGGTTTAAAAGCTCAAAGCCTTAGGATTCTCGTGGTGCAATCCATTTTCTGCTCGGACTTACTATCGCGGAGAAAAATGCGGTAGTTTGACCCGTGGTTTTCGGCGATCTTGTCACCAGCACCAGTGTCATTGCTCCTGTCTGCTTCATACAACGTAATTTCGGGCTCCTCCCCCCTGAGCTCCGGTAGCGCAGCGGTAACCTCTTTGTCTCTCGTGCTGGAGAACGGAGTTCAATTCTCCTCCTGCCAGGATTGTCAGATTGGGCTATTTTTAATTCCGTTGGGCAGGGAACAATCACGTTGGGCGTCTACTTCAAAATTGGCCTGCTTTTGGCAACATTTGGCTGCTTATGAACTTTCAACTTTCAACACTAATTCTGCATCAAGGTAAGAAAAAATATGGAGCCTATTTGTGTGACTGTGACTGATTTACGGTAGTTAAATAAATAAATAAATGAATAAATAAATAAATCTGCTGGAATGTGATACTTATCTCCAGTCTTCACCCACTCCACTGATCTCCAGTCTTAACTCTGTTTGTGACTGTATCTACATTTACATCCAAAGAGCGTGAGCTCCCTCTACTGGCAGCCCTGTAAATATATACAAAATAGATGTTATTATAGTTAATAATATTAAAATAAATAATAATAAATAATTTAAAAAAATTATGAACATTTTTTAGATGTGTTCTAATATCCCTCAGTAATAGTCAGGTAGCATAACAACCTCTTATTTATCTATATAATTCTCTAGAAAACTATTAAAACCAATCTTTTCATGGATAAGGAAGCCTAACAAGGTAACCAAGAGATAAGAAACACATTGGATGAAAAATAATTGTTTTTTGTTGGTATTTTATGGCTGATTTAAAACACGGGTCAAAACTGAGCCTAACACCGGGGGTGTTACCATGAAATCAACACAAGAGCAAGGTTAATTGTATATTTGAAGTTATTTACGAATCAATTTGAAAACTACATTTTCATGGCTGTCTCCCGCCCTCTCTCCCCCCTCCCCAGTCCCCTGCTGGCCTGCACTCACATTATCAAGCCCAAACGCGCTCCAGCGCGACTGCCCTCGGTATGCACGTCACATTGAAATACACACATACATTCATCATGTCTTCCTTTTAACTAACAGACGTTTTGTTTCATTTAAGGGGTGTTTATTTACCTTGACAGTTTCAGAGGTAACTTCCTCCGTCTGTGTCCAACTGACAGCCGGAGCCCCCATTTATTTTTTATTTTTATTTTTATTTTTGAATCATAATAAGAAATACCTGTTATTGTGGGACTTACCTTCAGTTGTGGTAAAGGGAGAACTGTCTATTGTGGTGATACCAGTTCTTATCACAAGAGGGCACGCTAAGACAAGAAATACAGTCCGTTCAGACGCCGTGCTCGGCTACATTCGGCTGTAATCGTCAGAAGAGTTCCGTATGCAGTTATCAACCAGGCTGAAATGTGTGCGTCTTCTGTGATGTATGATTGACAGGTAAGCAGACTGTTTAGTTTAATGGAAATGTGTGTGTGTGAAATAGTGTATGTGAGTGGGGTAGTGAGACATATCAAAGAGACTCACGAAGGACATATATTATTTATTTAATGACGTGAGTAAGCTAACTGTTATGGCTAGCTCGCTCGCTAAGCGCTAATAACCCTTAGCTTGCTCCCGCGACCCGGAGCTAACGTCAACGGACGGTGGGTGATGTTTATTATTATGGAGTGCAAAATGTAACTAATATAGTCTGCCCCCTTTACTTGATGTCGTAGCACAGTGCACATGACGGTCGCCTTTGTTTTTATGTTGATCCCCTGTTGTGTTCGTGCTCTTTACATTCGGCTGTAATCATCAGAAGAGCTGCACATGCCATTATGAACCAGGCTGCAATGTGTGTGTCTTGTTATGTATGATTGACAGATGGAGAGTAAACTCGTCTCGACCACAACGCCCTTGTAAGCGTCGTCCTTTGCAAGTGTGCTACACTATATGACAGTCTGTGTGCGCGGTGCCGGCTCGGTGTTGGCCAGCACCTCACGCTGTGTGTGGCCACCCGAGGGGTGTACTACGAAGGAGGCTCAATATAGCCAGGCTTTGTGTTCACTATCAGGCTCAACAAAACCTAAAGCTCCAGTCAAAGTTAAGTGGTATCACGACGGCGGTTATCATCAAGGTTTGTTAAGCCCGGCTGTCAGCTTTGTGCTCTGTGCGCATTCACAGAAAAGGAGGCGTTTTGGCATCATATGATTCTACTTCCGTGAAAAATGGACCGTTTACGGGTTGCATAGTTCACGCAAGAGGAGCAGCTTGTCCTCATGGAAAGCTATGAAAATTTCAAAAATAAAATTAATGCCAAGAGCAACAATGTGGCCAACATAAAGCGAGAGAGGAGAGCTGGCGATTAATTTCAAAGGAAGCACAAAGGGGGATTCTGTCACTGTTATAGCCATTTTAAATAATTGCTGCAATATTCATTCAGTATTATGAATTTAGTTTAGAAATAGGTAACTTCAGTAGCCTTATGGGAGTGTTGCCTAGGAATTGGAGGTAAAGCCTGAGGTTAAGTCAGGTGACTGAAGGTGTGTGTGGGTGAGTCTAGCAGTGTCGGACGGAGCAGGCGGTGGTTACCATGGTTACATGACAATTTTGACCACTATTTACGCTGCTTAGAGCCACTTGTCAGTAGTTTCAGATAATTGTTCGTTACATTTGAAGTTTAACTTGAATTATGGAGCCATTTCGGTTGATGTTTGTTTGCTCATTTTTTGTTAAATCTTTTTTTCTAAATCGAAATAAGTGGCGTTTGGAGCGCGTTTGAATCACCACTGGCTGCTCCCGTCCAATCATCATGCCGTGACAGTCACCGTTATAAGGGGTTTCCTAAAAAAGTAGCCTACTATAACAAAGTCTGTGATACAACGGAATATTTCTAACAAACGTGAAGTCTGTGCACCACTAATAGTATACCTGCATTGTGCATATGTGTTACCAAACACCGGACAAAAATTACTTTTCGTGATTTCACCTGGGTGAGATAGCGCCGCTTTTATATCCGGGCGGGGTTAAACTTAACTCATAACCTGGTCGGGACCAGGTTATGAGTTAAGCATAAGTTACCATGGTGATCTAGCCGGGTTAAAAGAGAGCCACCTTCGTGATACAGGAAAGCCTGGCTTTAGACCCAACATACCTCGCTAACCCACTGAACCTGCTTCGTAGTACAGCCCTCTGGTTAGGTCTGCCGGATCTGGTTGATTATTATTATCGGTTGATTATTGATTGCGCAATGCCGCCGTTCGCATTAAACGATTTTGTGGAGGGAGGAGGACTGCATGATTTACGTCGTATCCACGTTCGCGTGCCCGACCGTGCATGTGCTTGTGCATGACATAACCACCGCGTGTCTTTGAGTATCACGGATGTGTGTAGAGCGGCGAGGAGAGAGAGAGAGAGAGAGAGAGAGAGAGAGAGAGAGAGAGAGAGAGAGAGAGAGAGCAGCACGCAGCAGTTTGTTTTGAAGCTGAGGCGCGACATATCAGAGAAACTCTAATACAGTAGACAGGCTCTGTGATGTCGCGTGTAACCCGACATGCGCAAGGCAAGCACATTAAAGTTTCTTCAGAAACTTTCTATCCTCTAGTTATTATTATTATGTGCTTGCCTTGGAGAGGCAACACATCTTATTGTTGTGCATATTTATTCTTATTATTATTATTATTTTTATTCTGGACATTTTTGGCGCGCAACTCCTCCTACAGCTTTCATTTTAGGCCCACACAATGAATTGGGAAAATGTGCGGCCCGATTGGGAGAAGTGTGCTATTGCTTTTCTAAGGAATCCAACATCTGGAATTCCCAAAATTCCCATTTTTGTGGCACATTTTGGCCCATTCGAATGAATGGGCCAAAACTTTGAAAGGCTCCAGATCGTACAGCTTTGGACCTGCGTCCACGCACCAAATACGAAAAATGTGCATCATGTGGAGAAGAAGCTGCTTGCGAATTTTCAAACCGATTCGACATGCCGTTTTTTCGCAATTCACGAAAAACAGCTCACGAAATACAACAAATGGCCGAGGATTCAAGTGGTACGTAGGAAAGTAGAGCGACGTGCCTGAGCACCTAGAGCGAGGCAGCCCTGAAAAATCGCCTGAAACCTTTGTCTTAAACTTGCTGTACTGGCCACAATTTTCACTCAACATGCATAAATTTGGGATCAAATTGTAGGAAAAATAGTTGTGCTTTGAAAAATGTAGAGACAAAAGCAAAACAGCTTCAACTTTTTTCATTTCGACTCTTAACGAGGCGGGAGTCCCAGCTCTCTCCCCCATTCAGTCCCATTATATCGGCAAAGCAGAGTCGCGGGAGGAAAGCAGAGACACACACGTTTCCAAATCGCCGTAAATCGGGCATTTTCGGGAGTTGGAAAATAATTTGACCATGGTTTAAAAGCTCAAAGCCTTAGGATTCTCGTGGTGCAATCCATTTTCTGCTCGGACTTACTATCGCGGAGAAAAATGCGGTAGTTTGACCCGTGTTTTTCGGCGATCTTGTCACCAGCAACAGTGTCATTGCTGGTGTCTGCCTCATAGAATGTAATTTCGGGCTCCGCCCCCATGAGCTCCAGTAGCGTAGCGGTAACTTCTTTACCTCTCAAGGTGGAGAACGGAGTTCAATTCTCCTCCTGCCAGGATTGTCAGATTGGGCTATTTTTAATTCCGTTGGGCAGGGAACAATCACGTTGGGCGTCTACTTCAAAATTGGGCTGCTTTTGGCAACATTTGGCTGCTTATGAACTTTCAACTTTCAACACTAATTCTGCATCAAGGTAAGAAAAAATATGGAGCCTATTTGTGTGACTGTGACTCATTTATGGTAATTAAATGAATGAATAAATGAATAAATAAATAAATGAATAAATAAATAAATATGCTGGAATGTGCTACTTATCTCCAGTCTTCACCCACTCCACTGATCTCCAGTCTTAACTCTGTTTGTGACTGTATCTACATTTACATCCAAAGAGCGTGAGCTCCCTCTACTGGCAGCCCTATAAATATATACAAAATAGATGTTATTATAGTTGATAATATTAAAATAATGATAAAAAAAAATTATGAACATTTTTTAGATGTGTTCTAATATACCTCAGTAATAGTCAGGTAGCATAACAACCTTTTATTTATCTATATAATTCTCTTGGGATTTTTTTTTGGAAGTAACAAGGTAACCAAGAGATAAGAAACACATTGGATGAAAAATAATTGTTTTTTGTTGGTATTTTATGGCTGATTTAAAACACGGGTCAAAACTGAGCCTAACACCGGGGGTGTTACCATGAAATCAACACAAGAGCAAGGTTAATTGCATATTTTAAGTTATTTACGAATCAATTTGAAAACTACATTTTCGTGGCTGTCTCCCGCCCTCTCTCTCCCCTCCCCAGTCCCCTGCTGGCCTGCACTCACATTATCAAGCCCAAACGCGCTCCAGCGCGACTGCCCCCGGTATGCACGTCACATTGCAATACACACATACATTCATCATGTCTTCCTTTTAACTAACAGACGTTTTGTTTCATTTAAGGGGTGTTTATTTACCTTGACAGTTTCAGAGGTAACTTCCTCCGTCTGTGTCCAACTGACAGCCGGAGCCCCCATTTATTTTTTATTTTTATTTTTGATTCATAATAAGAAATACATGTTATTGTGGGACTTACCGTGTGCATTGTGATAAAGGGAGAACTGTCTATTGTGGTGATACCAGTTCTTATCACAAGAGGGCACGCTAAGACAAGAATTACAGTCCGTCCAGACGCCGTGCTCGGCTACATTCGGCTGTAATCGTCAGAAGAGTTACGTATGCCGATATCAACCAGGCTGCAATGTGTGCGTCTTCTGTGATGTATGATTGACAGGTAAGCAGACTGTTTAGTTTAATGGAAATGTGTGTGTGTGAAATAGTGTATGTGAGTGGGGTAGCGAGACATATCAAAGAGACTCACGAAGGAAATATATTATTTATTTGATGACGTGAGTAAGCTAACTGTTATGGCTAGCTCGCTCGCTAAGCGCTAATTACCCTTAGCTTGCTCCCGCGACCCGGAGCTAACGTCAACGGACGGTGGGTGATGTTTATTATTATGGAGTGCAAAATGTAACTAATATAGTCTGCCCCCTTTACTTGATGTCGTAGCACAGTGCACATGACGGTCGCCTTTGTTTTTATGTTGATCCCCTGTTGTGTTCGTGGTCTTTACATTCGGCTGTAATCATCAGAAGAGCTGCACGTGCGGTTATGAACCAGGCTGCAATGTGTGTGTCTTGTTATGTATGATTGACAGATGGAGAGTAAACTCGTCTCGACCACAACGCCCTTGTAAGCGTCGTCCTTTGCAAGTGTGCTACACTATATGTCAGTCTGTGTGCGCGGCACACCTGTCAGATCTGGTTATTATGTGCTTGCCTTGGAAAGGCAACACATCTTATTGTTGTGCATATTTATTCTTTTATTATTATTATTCTGCAAATATTTTGGCGCGCTACTCCTCCTACAGCTTTGATTTTAGGCCCACACAATGAATTGGGAAAATGTGCGGCCCCATTGGGAGAAGTGTGCTATTACTTTTATAAGGAATCCAACATCTGGAATTCCCAAAATTCCAATTTTTCTGAAAATTTCGCCCATAGAAAATGAATGGCCAAAACTTCCCGAGGCTCCACAGCGCAGAGCTTTGGATCTAGGTCCACACACCAAATTAGAAAAATTTGCGTCTTTGGGAGAGGAAGCTACGTGCGAATTTTCAAACCGATCCGACATTCCGTTTTTACGCAATTCCGGTTCGAAGTTGACGCTATACACACTAATGGAGAGAGCTAGAGTGAGTGACGTCACACTTAGAGTGAAGCAGCCCTGAAAATTCGCCTGAAACCTTTGTCTTAAACTTGCTGTGCTGGCCACAATTTTCACTCAACATGCATAAATTTGGGATCAAATTGTAGGAAAAATAGTTGTGCTTTGAAAAATGTAAAGACAAAAGCAAAATAGCCTCAACTTTTTTCATTTCGACTCTTAACGAGGCGGGAGTCCCAGCTCTCTCCCCCATTCAGTCCCATTATATCGGCAAAGCAGAGTCGCGGGAGGAAAGCAGAAACACACACGTTTCCAACTCGCCATAAATCGGGCATTTTCGGGAGTTGGAAAATAATTAAACCATGGTTCAAAAGCTCAAAGCCTTACGATTCTCGTGGTGCAATCCATTTTCTGCTCGGACTTACTATCGCGGAGAAAAATGCGGTAGTTTGACCCGTTGTTTTCGGCGATCTTGTCACCAGCACCAGTGTCATTGCTCCTGTCTGCTTCATACACAGTAATTTCGGGCTCCGCCCCCATGAGCTCCAGTAGCGTAGCGGTAACCTCTTTGCCTCTCAAGGTGGAGAGCGGAGTTCAATTCTCCTCCTGCCAGGATTGGCAGATTGGGCTATTTTTAATTCCGTTGGGCAGGGAACAATCACGTTGGGCGTCTACTTCAAAATTGGGCTGCTTTTGGCAACATTTGGCTGCTTATGAACTTTCAACTTTCAACACTAATTCTGCATCAAGGTAAGAAAAAATATGGAGCCTATTTGTGTGACTGTGACTGATTTACGGTAGTTAAATGAATGAATACATGAATAAATAAATAAATCTGCTGGAATGTGATACTTATCTCCAGTCTTCACCCACTCTACTGATCTCCAGTCTTGGAGATCAGTGACTGTATCTACATTTACATCCAAAGAGCGTGAGCTCCCTCTACTGGCAGCCCTGTAAATATATACAAAATAGATGTTATTATAGTTAATAATATTAAAATCATAATAAAAAAAAATTATGAACATTTTTTAGATGTGTTCTAATATCCCTCAGTAATAGTCAGGTAGCATAACAACCTCTTATTTATCTAAATAATTCTCTAGAAAACTATTAAAACCAATCTTTTCATGGATAAGGAAGCCTAACAAGGTAACCAAGAGATAAGAAACACATTGGATGAAAAATAATTGTTTTTTGTTGGTATTTTATGGCTGATTTAAAACACGGGTCAAAACTGAGCCTAACACCGGGGGTGTTACCATGAAATCAACACAAGAGCAAGGTTAATTGTATATTTGAAGTTATTTACGAATCAATTTGAAAACTACATTTTCGTGGCTGCTGGCCTGCACTCACATTACCAAGCCCAAACGCGCTCCAGCGCGACTGCCCCCGGTATGCACGTCACATTGAAATACACACATACATTCATCATGTCTTCCTCTTAACTAACAGACGTTTTGTTTCATTTAAGGGGTGTTTATTTACCTTGACAGTTTCAGAGGTAACTTCCTCCGTCTGTGTCCAACTGACAGCCGGAGCCCCCATTTATTTTTTATTTTTATTTTTGATTCATAATAAGAAATACATGTTATTGTGGGACTTACCTTGTGCATTGTGATAAAGGGAGAACTGTCTATTGTGGTGATACCACTTCTTATCACAAGAGGGCACGCTAAGACAAGAATTACAGTCCGTCCAGACGCCGTGCTCGGCTACATTCGGCTGTAATCGTCAGAAGAGTTCCCCATGCAGTTATCAACCAGGCTGAAATGTGTGCGTCTTCTGTGATGTATGATTGACAGGTAAGCAGACTGTTTAGATTAATGGAAATGTGCGTGTGTGAAATAGTGTATGTGAGTGGGGTAGCGAGACATATCAAAGAGACTCACGAAGGACATATATTATTTATTTAATGGCGTGAGTAAGCTAACTGTTATGGCTAGCTCGCTCGCTAAGCGCTAATTACCCTTAGCTTGCTCCCGCGACCCGGAGCTAACGTCAACAGACGGTGGGTGATGTTTATTATTATGGAGTGCAAAATGTAACTAATATAGTCTGCCCCCTTTACTTGATGTCGTAGCACAGTGCACATGACGGTCGCCTTTGTTTTTATGTTGATCCCCTGTTGTGTTCGTGCTCTTTACATTCGGCTGTAATCATCAGAAGAGCTGCACGTGCGGTTATGAACCATGCTGCAATGTGTGTGTCTTGTTATGTATGATTGATAGATGGAGAGTAAACTCGTCTCGACCACAACGCCCTTGTAAGCGTCGTCCTTTGCAAGTGTGCTACACTATATGACAGTCTGTGTGCGCGGCGCACCTGTCAGATCTGGTTGATTGTTATTATCGGTTGATTATTGATTGCGCAATGCCGCCGTTCGCATTAAACGATTTTGCGGAGGGAGGAGGACTGCATGATTTACGTCGTATCCACGTTCGCGTGCCCGACCGTGCATGTGCTTGTGCATGACATAACCACCGCGTGTCTTTGAGTATCACGGATGTGTGTAGAGCGGCGAGAGAGAGAGAGAGAGAGAGAGAGAGAGAGAGAGAGAGAGAGAGAGAGAGAGAGAGAGAGAGAGCAGCACGCAGCAGTTTGTTTTGAAGCTGAGGCGCGTGATATCAGAAAAACTCTAATACAGTAGACAGGCTCTGGTGATATTGCGTGTAACCCGACATGCGCAAGGCAAGCACATTAAAGTTTCTTCAGAAACTTTCTATCTTCTAGTTATTTTTATTATTATTATTTTTCCGCAAATTTCTTCGGCGCGCTACTCCTCCTACAGCTTTCATTTTAGGCCCACACAATGAATTGGGAAAATGTGCGGCCCCATTGGGAGAAGTGTGCTATTACTTTTATAAGGAATCCAACATCTGGAATTCCCAAAATTCCCATTTTTGTGGCAAATTTGGCCCATTCGAATGAATGGGCAAAACTTCCCGAGGCTCCACAGAGCAGAGCTTTGGACCTAGGTCCACACACCAAATTAGAAAAATTTGCGTCTTTGGGAGAGGAAGCTACCTGCGAATTTTCAAACCGATCCGACATTCCGTTTTTACGCAATTCCGGTTCGAAGTTGACGCAATACACACTAATGGAGAGAGCTAGAGTGAGTGACGTCACACTTAGAGTGAAGCAGCCCTGAAAAATCGCCTGAAAATTTTGTCTCAAACTTGCTGTACTGGCCACAATTTTCACTCCACATGCATAAATTTGGGATCAAATTGTAGGAAAAATAGTTGTGCTTTGAAAAATGTAAAGACAAAAGCAAAGTAGCTTCAACTTTTTTCATTTCGACTCTTAACGAGGCGGGAGTCCCAGCTCTCTCTCCCATTCAGTCCCATTATATCAGCAAAGCAAAATCGCGGCAGAAAAGCAGAAACACACACGTCTTCTACTCGCCATTTCTCGGGCATTTTCGGGAGTTGGAAAATAATTTAAACATGGTTTAAAAGCTCAAAGCCTTACGATTCTCGTGGTGCAATCCATTTTCTGCTCGGACTTACTATCGCGGAGAAAGATGCGGTAGTTTGAGCCGTGGTTTTCGGCGATCTTGTCACCAGTACCAGCGTCATTGCTCCTGTCTGCTTCATAGACAGTAATTTCGGGCTCCGCCCCCATGAGCTCCGGTAGCGCAGCGGTAACCTCTCCAGCCTCTCATTGTGGAGAGCGGAGTTCAATTCTCCTCCTGCCAGGATTGGCAGATTGGGCTATTTTTAATTCTGTTGGGCAGGGAACAATCACGTTGGGCGTCTACTTCAAAATTGGCCTGCTTTTGGCAACATTTGGCTGCTTATGAACTTTCAACTTTCAACACTAATTCTGCATCAAGGTAAGAAAAAATATGGAGCCTATTTGTGTGACTGTGACTGATTTACGGTAGTTAAATGAATGAATAAATGAATAAATAAATAAATCTGCTGGAATGTGATACATATCTCCAGTCTTCACCCACTCTACTGATCTCCAGTCTTAACTCTGTTTGTGACTGTATCTACATTTACATCCAAAGAGCGTGAGCTCCCTCTACTGGCAGCCCTGTAAATATATACAAAATAGATGTTATTATAGTTAATAATATTAAAATAATAATAAAAAAAAAATTATGAACATTTTTTAGATGTGTTCTAATATCCCTCAGTAATAGTCAGGTAGCATAACAACCTTTTATTTATCTATATAATTCTCTTGGGATTTTTTTTGGAAGTAACAAGGTAACCAAGAGATAAGAAACACATTGGATGAAAAATAATTGTTTTTTGTTGGTATTTTATGGCTGATTTAAAACACGGGTCAAAACTGAGCCTAACACCGGGGGTGTTACCATGAAATCAACACAAGAGCAAGGTTAATTGCATATTTGAAGTTATTTACGAATCAATTTGAAAACTCCATTTTCGTGGCTGTGTCCCGCCCTCTCTCTCCCCTCCCCAGTCCCCTGCTGGCCTGCACTCACATTATCAAGCCCAAACGCGCTCCAGCGCGACTGCCCCCGGTATGCACGTCACATTGAAATACACACATACATTCATCATGTCTTCCTTTTAACTAACAGACGTTTTGTTTCATTTAAGGGGTGTTTATTTACCTTGACAGTTTCAGAGGTAACTTCCTCCGTCTGTGTCCAACTGACAGCCGGAGCCCCCATTTATTTTTTATTTTTATTTTTGATTCATAATAAGAAATACATGTTATTGTGGGACTTACCTTGTGCATTGTGATAAAGGGAGAACTGTCTATTGTGGTGATACCAGTTCTTATCACAAGAGGGCACGCTAAGACAAGAAATACAGTCCGTCCAGACGCCGTGCTCGGCTGCATTCGGCTGTAATCGTCAGAAGAGTTCAGCATTCAGTTATGAACCAGGCTGCAATGTGTGCGTCTTCTGTGATGTATGATTGACAGGTAAGCAGACTGTTTAGTTTAATGGAAATGTGCGTGTGTGAAATAGTGTATATGAGTGGGGTAGCGAGACATATCAAAGAGACTCACGAAGGACATATATTCTTTATTTGATGACGTGAGTAAGCTAACTGTTATGGCTAGCTCGCTCGCTAAGCGCTAATTACCCTTAGCTTGCTCCCGCGACCCGGAGCGAACGTCAGCAGACGGTGGGTGATGTTTATTATTATGGAGTGCAAAATGTTACTAATATAGTCTGCCCCCTTTACTTGATGTCGTAGCACAGTGCACATGACGGTCGCCTTTGTTTTTTATGTTGATCCCCTGTTGTGTTCGTGCTCTTTACATTCGGCTGTAATCATCAGAAGAGCTGCACGTGCCATTATGAACCAGGCTGCAATGTGTGTGTCTTGTTATGTATGATTGACAGATGGAGAGTAAACTCGTCTCGACCACAACGCCCTTGTAAGCGTCGTCCTTTGCAAGTGTGCTACACTATATGACAGTCTGTGTGCGCGGTGCCGGCTCGGTGTTGGCCAGCACCTCACGCTGTGTGTGGCCACCCGAGGGCTGTACTACGAAGCAGGTTCAGTGGGTTAGCGAGGTATGTTGAGTCTAAAGCCAGGCTTTCCTGTATCACGAAGGTGGCTCTCTTTTAACCCGGCTAGATCACCATGGTAACTTATGCTTAACTCATAACCTGGCCCCGACCAGGTTATGAGCTAAGTTTAACCCCGTCCGGCTATAAAAGCGGCGCTATCTCACCCAGGTGAAATCACGAAAAGTAATTTTTGTCCGGTGTTTGGTGGCACATATGCACAATGCAGGTATACTATTAGTGGTGCACAGACTTCACGTTTGTTATAGTAGGCTACTTTTTTTTTTTTTTTTTTTTAAAGGAAACCCCTTATAACGGTGACTGTCACGGCATGATGATTGGACGGGAGCAGCCAGTGGTGATTCAAACGCACTCCAAACGCCACTTATTTCGATTTAGAAAGAAAGTTTTAACAAAAAAGGAGCAAACAAACATCAACCGAAATGGCTCCATAATTCAAGTTAAACTTCAAATGTAACGAACAATTATCTGAAAATACTGACAAGTGGCTCTAAGCAGCGTAAATAGTGGTCATAATTGTCATGTAACCATGGTAACCACCGCCTGCTCCGTCCGACACTGCTAGACTCACCCACACACACCTTCAGTCACCTGACTTAACCTCAGGCTTTACCTCCAATTCCTAGGCAACACTCCCATAAGGCTACTGAAGTTACATATTTCTAAACTAAAATTCATAATACTGAATGAATATTGCAGCAATTGTTTCAAATGGCTATAACAGTGACAGAATCCCCAACCTTTGTGCTTCCTTTGAAATTAATCGCCAGCTCTCCTCTCTCGCCTTATTTGCGGCCACAGTGTTGCTCTTAGCATTAATTTTATTTTTGAAATTTTCATAGCTCATAGCTTTCATAGGACAAGCTGCTCCTCTTGCGTGAACTATGCAGCCCGTGAACGGTCCATTTTTCGCGGAAGTAGAATCATATGAGGCCAAAACGCCCCCTTTTCTGTGAATGCGCACAGAGCACAAAGCTGACAGCCGGACTTAACAAACCTTGATGATAACCGCCGTCGTGATACCACTTAACTTTGACTGGAGCTTTAGGTTTTGTTGAGCCTGATAGTGAACACAAAGCCTGGCTATATTGAGCCTCCTTCGTAGTACAGCCCTCTGGTTTGGTCTGCCGGATCTGGTTGATTATTATTATCGGTTGATTATTGATTGCGCAATGCCGCCGTTTGCATGAAACGATTTTGCGGAGGGAGGAGGACTGCATGATTTACGTCGTATCCACGTTCGCGTGCCCGACCGTGCATGTGCTTGTGCATGACATAACCACCGCGTGTCTTTGAGTATCACGGATGTGTGTAGAGCGGCGAGGAGAGACAGAGAGAGAGAGAGAGAGAGAGAGAGAGAGAGAGAGAGAGCGCAGCACGCAGCAGTTTGTTTTGAAGCTGAGGCACGTGATATCAGAGAAACTCTAATACAGTAGACAGGCTCTGGTGATGTTGCGTGTAACCCGACATGCGCAAGGCAAGCACATTAAAGTTTCTTCAGAAACTTTCTATCCTCTAGTTATGTGCTTGCCTTGGAGAGGCAACACATCTTATTGTTGTGCATATTTTTTATTTTTATTATTATTATTATTTTTCTGGACAAATTTCGGCGCGCAACTCCTCCTACAGCTTTCATTTTAGGCCCACACAATGAATTGGGAAAATGTGCGGCCCCATTGGGAGAAGTGTGCTATTACTTTTCTAAGGAATCCAACATCTGGAATTCCCAAAATTCCAATTTTTGTGGCAAATTTGGCCCATTCGAATGAATGGGCAAAAACATTCGAAGGCTCCAGCGCCCAGAGCTTTGGACCTAGGTCCACACACCAAATTAGAAAAATGTGCATCATGTGGAGAAGAAGCTGCTTGCGAATTTTCAAACCGATCCGACATGCCGTTTTTTCGCAATTCACGAAAAACAGCTCATGAAACAGAACTAATGGCCGAGGCTCAAAGTGGTACGTAGGAAAGTAGAGCGACGTGCCTGAGCACCTAGAGCGAGGCAGCCATGAAAATTCGCCTGAAACCTTTGTCTTAAACTTGCTGTACTGGCCACAATTTTTACTCCACATGCATAAATTTGGGATCAAATTGTAGGAAAAATAGTTGTGCTTTGAAAAATGTAAAGACAAAAGCAAAGTAGCCTCAACTTTTTTCATTTCGACTCTTAACGAGGCGGGAGTCCCAGCTCTCTCCCCCATTCAGTCCCATTATATCGGCAAAGCAAAGTCGCGGGAGAAAAGCAGAAGCACACACGTATTCTACTCGCCGTTTCTCGGGCATTATCGGGAGTTGGAAAATAATTAAACCATGGTTTAAAAGCTCAAAGCCTTAGGATTCTCGTGGTGCAATCCATTTTCTGCTCGGACTTACTATCGCGGAGAACGATGCGGTAGTTTGACCCGTGGTTTTCGGCGATCTTGTCACCAGCACCAGTGTTATTGCTCCTGTCTGCTTCATACAATGTAATTTCGGGCTCCGCCCCCCTGAGCTCCAGTAGCGCAGCGGTAACCTCTCCAGCCTCTCATGCTGGAGAACGGAGTTCAATTCTCCTCCTGCCAGGATTGGCAGATTGGGCTATTTTTAATTCTGTTGGGCAGGGAACAATTACGTTGGGCGTCTACTTCAAAATTGGGCTGCTTTTGGCAACATTTGGCTGCTTATGAACTTTCAACTTTCAACACTAATTCTGCATCAAGGTAAGAAATAATATGGAGCCTATTTGTGTGACTGTGACTGATTTACGGTAGTTAAATGAATAAATAAATGAATAAATAAATAAATGAATAAATAAATAAATATGCTGGAATGTGATACTTATCTCCAGTCTTCACCCACTCTACTGATCTCCAGTCTTAACTAGGTTTGTGACTGTATCTACATTTACATCCAAAGAGCGTGAGCTCCCTCTACTGGCAGCCCTGTAAATATATACAAAATCGATGTTATTATAGTTAATGATATTAAAATAATAATAAAAACAAAATTAGGAACATTTTTTAGATGTGTTCTAATATCCCTCAGTAATAGTCAGGTAGCATAACAACCTTTTATTTATCTATATAATTCTCTTGGGATTTTTTTTGGAAGTAACAAGGTAACCAAGAGATAAGAAACACATTGGATGAAAAATAATTGTTTTTTGTTGGTATTTTATGGCTGATTTAAAACACGGGTCAAAACTGAGCCTAACACCGGGGGTGTTACCATGAAATCAACACAAGAGCAAGGTTAATTGCATATTTTAAGTTATTTACAAATCAATTTGAAAACTACATTTTCGTGGCTGTGTCCCACCCTCTCTCCCCCCTCCCCAGTCCCCTGTTGGCCTGCACTCACATTATCAAGCCCAAACGCGCTCCAGCGCGACTGCCCCCGATATGCACGTCACATTGAAATACACACATACATTCATCATGTCTTCCTTTTAACTAACAGACGTTTTGTTTCATTTAAGGGGTGTTTATTTACCTTGACAGTTTCAGAGGTAACTTCCTCCGTCTGTGTCCAACTGACAGCCGGAGCCCCCATTTATTTTTTATTTTTATTTTTATTTTTGAATCATAATAAGAAATACCTGTTATTGTGGGACTTACCTTCAGTTGTGGTAAAGGGAGAACTGTCTATTGTGGTGATACCAGTTCTTATCACAAGAGGGCACGCTAAGACAAGAAATACAGTCCGTTCAGACGCCGTGCTCGGCTACATTCGGCTGTAATCGTCAGAAGAGTTCCGTATGCAGTTATCAACCAGGCTGAAATGTGTGCGTCTTCTGTGATGTATGATTGACAGGTAAGCAGACTGTTTAGTTTAATGGAAATGTGTGTGTGTGAAATAGTGTATGTGAGTGGGGTAGTGAGACATATCAAAGAGACTCACGAAGGACATATATTATTTATTTAATGACGTGAGTAAGCTAACTGTTATGGCTAGCTCGCTCGCTAAGCGCTAATAACCCTTAGCTTGCTCCCGCGACCCGGAGCTAACGTCAACGGACGGTGGGTGATGTTTATTATTATGGAGTGCAAAATGTAACTAATATAGTCTGCCCCCTTTACTTGATGTCGTAGCACAGTGCACATGACGGTCGCCTTTGTTTTTATGTTGATCCCCTGTTGTGTTCGTGCTCTTTACATTCGGCTGTAATCATCAGAAGAGCTGCACATGCCATTATGAACCAGGCTGCAATGTGTGTGTCTTGTTATGTATGATTGACAGATGGAGAGTAAACTCGTCTCGACCACAACGCCCTTGTAAGCGTCGTCCTTTGCAAGTGTGCTACACTATATGACAGTCTGTGTGCGCGGTGCCGGCTCGGTGTTGGCCAGCACCTCACGCTGTGTGTGGCCACCCGAGGGGTGTACTACGAAGGAGGCTCAATATAGCCAGGCTTTGTGTTCACTATCAGGCTCAACAAAACCTAAAGCTCCAGTCAAAGTTAAGTGGTATCACGACGGCGGTTATCATCAAGGTTTGTTAAGCCCGGCTGTCAGCTTTGTGCTCTGTGCGCATTCACAGAAAAGGAGGCGTTTTGGCATCATATGATTCTACTTCCGTGAAAAATGGACCGTTTACGGGTTGCATAGTTCACGCAAGAGGAGCAGCTTGTCCTCATGGAAAGCTATGAAAATTTCAAAAATAAAATTAATGCCAAGAGCAACAATGTGGCCAACATAAAGCGAGAGAGGAGAGCTGGCGATTAATTTCAAAGGAAGCACAAAGGGGGATTCTGTCACTGTTATAGCCATTTTAAATAATTGCTGCAATATTCATTCAGTATTATGAATTTTAGTTTAGAAATAGGTAACTTCAGTAGCCTTATGGGAGTGTTGCCTAGGAATTGGAGGTAAAGCCTGAGGTTAAGTCAGGTGACTGAAGGTGTGTGTGGGTGAGTCTAGCAGTGTCGGACGGAGCAGGCGGTGGTTACCATGGTTACATGACAATTTTGACCACTATTTACGCTGCTTAGAGCCACTTGTCAGTAGTTTCAGATAATTGTTCGTTACATTTGAAGTTTAACTTGAATTATGGAGCCATTTCGGTTGATGTTTGTTTGCTCATTTTTTGTTAAATCTTTTTTTCTAAATCGAAATAAGTGGCGTTTGGAGCGCGTTTGAATCACCACTGGCTGCTCCCGTCCAATCATCATGCCGTGACAGTCACCGTTATAAGGGGTTTCCTAAAAAAGTAGCCTACTATAACAAAGTCTGTGATACAACGGAATATTTCTAACAAACGTGAAGTCTGTGCACCACTAATAGTATACCTGCATTGTGCATATGTGTTACCAAACACCGGACAAAAATTACTTTTCGTGATTTCACCTGGGTGAGATAGCGCCGCTTTTATATCCGGGCGGGGTTAAACTTAACTCATAACCTGGTCGGGACCAGGTTATGAGTTAAGCATAAGTTACCATGGTGATCTAGCCGGGTTAAAAGAGAGCCACCTTCGTGATACAGGAAAGCCTGGCTTTAGACCCAACATACCTCGCTAACCCACTGAACCTGCTTCGTAGTACAGCCCTCTGGTTAGGTCTGCCGGATCTGGTTGATTATTATTATCGGTTGATTATTGATTGCGCAATGCCGCCGTTCGCATTAAACGATTTTGTGGAGGGAGGAGGACTGCATGATTTACGTCGTATCCACGTTCGCGTGCCCGACCGTGCATGTGCTTGTGCATGACATAACCACCGCGTGTCTTTGAGTATCACGGATGTGTGTAGAGCGGCGAGGAGAGAGAGAGAGAGAGAGAGAGAGAGAGAGAGAGAGAGAGAGAGAGAGAGAGAGAGAGAGAGAGAGAGAGAGAGAGAGAGAGAGAGAGCAGCACGCAGCAGTTTGTTTTGAAGCTGAGGCGCGACATATCAGAGAAACTCTAATACAGTAGACAGGCTCTGTGATGTCGCGTGTAACCCGACATGCGCAAGGCAAGCACATTAAAGTTTCTTCAGAAACTTTCTATCCTCTAGTTATTTTTATTATTATTATTATTTTTCTGCAAATTTCTTCGGCGCGCTACTCCTCCTACAGCTTTGATTTTAGGCCCACACAATGAATTGGGAAAATGTGTGGCCCAATTGGGAGAAGTGTGCTATTACTTTTATAAGGAATCCAACATCTGGAATTCCCCAAATTCCAATTTTTGTAGCAAATTTGGCCCATTCGAATGAATGGGCAAAAACTTCCGAAGGCTCCAGCGCCCAGAGCTTTGGACCTAGGTCCACACACCAAATTAGAAAAATGTGCGTCTTGTGGAGAAGAAGCAGAGTTTCGATTTTCAGACCGATCCGACATTCCGTTTTCCCGCAATTCCAGTTTAACGTCGAAATTCCAGACTCAATACAAACGAATGGGAGAGGTACGTAGGCTGAGCTAGAGCGGCATAGCTGGAATTCCTGAGAGCTAGAGGGAGGCAGCCATGAAAAATCGCCTGAAACCTTTGTCTTAAACTTGCTCTGGTGGCCACAATTTTCACTCCACATGCATAAATTTGGGATCAAAATGTAGGAAAAATAGTTGTGCTTTGAAAAATGTAAAGACAAAAGCAAAATAGCTTCAACTTTTTTCATTTCGACTCTTAACGAGGCGGGAGTTCCAGCTCTCTCCCCCATTCAGTCCCATTATATCGGCAAAGCAAAGTCGCGGGAGGAAAGCAGAGACACACACGTTTCCAACTCGCCGTAAATCGGGCATTTTCGGGAATTGGAAAATAATTTAAACATGGTTTAAAAGCTCAAAGCCTTAGGATTCTCGTGGTGCAATCCATTTTCTGCTCGGACTTACTATCGCGGAGAAAAATGCGGTAGTTTGACCCGTGGTTTTCGGCGATCTTGTCACCAGCACCAGTGTCATTGCTCCTGTCTGCTTCATACAACGTAATTTCGGGCTCCGCCCCCCTGAGCTCCGGTAGCGCAGCGGTAACCTCTTTGTCTCTCGTGCTGGAGAACGGAGTTCAATTCTGCTCCTGCCAGGATTGGCAGATTGGGCTATTTTTAATTCCGTTGGGCAGGGAACAATCACGTTGGGCGTCTACTTCAAAATTGGCCTGCTTTTGGCAACATTTGGCTGCTTATGAACTTTCAACTTTCAACACTAATTCTGCATCAAGGTAAGAAAAAATATGGAGCCTATTTGTGTGACTGTGACTGATTTACGGGAGTTAAATAAATAAATAAATGAATAAATAAATAAATCTGCTGGAATGTGATACTTATCTCCAGTCTTCACCCACTCCACTGATCTCCAGTCTTAACTCTGTTTGTGACTGTATCTACATTTACATCCAAAGAGCGTGAGCTCCCTCTACTGGCAGCGCTGTAAATATATACAAAATAGATGTTATTATAGTTAATAATATTAAAATAATAAAAAAATTATGAACATTTTTGAGATGTGTTCTAATATCCTTCAGTAATAGTCAGGTAGCATAACAACCTTTTATTTATCTATATAATTATTTTGGGATTTTTTGGGGCATTTTTTAATATTGAAAGCAAGGGTTATGATGGGTTATCAATTTGAAAACTAACTTTGTGGCTGTGTCCCGCCCTCTCTCCCCCCTCCCCAGTCCCCTGCTGGCCTGCACTCACATTATCAAGCCCAAACGCGCTCCAGCGCGACTGCCCCCGTTATGCACGTCACATTGAAATACACACATACATTCATCATGTCTTCCTTTTAACTAACAGACGTTTTGTTTCATTTAAGGGGTGTTTATTTACCTTGACAGTTTCAGAGGTAACTTCCTCCGTCTGTGTCCAACTGACAGCCGGAGCCCCCATTTATTTTTTTATTTTTGATTCATAATAAGAAATACCTGTTATTGTGGGACTTACCTTCAGTTGTGGGAAAGGGAGAACTGTCTATTGTGGTGATACCAGTTCTTATCACAAGAGGGCACGCTAAGACAAGAATTACAGTCCGTCCAGACGCCGTGCTCGGCTACATTCGGCTGTAATCGTCAGAAGAGCTGCGTCCGATATGAACCAGGCTGCAACGTGTGCGTCTTCTGTGATGTATGATTGACAGGTAAGCAGACTGTTTAGTTTAATGGAAATGTGTGTGTGTAAAATAGTGTATGTGAGTGGGGTAGCGAGACATATCAAAGAGACTCACGAAGGAAATATATTATTTATTTGATGACGTGAGTAAGCTAACTGTTATGGCTAGCTCGCTCGCTAAGCGCTAATTACCCTTAGCTTGCTCCCGCGACCCGGAGCTAACGTCAACAGACGGTGGGTGATGTTTATTATTATGGAGTGCAAAATGTAACTAATATAGTCTGCCCCCTTTACTTGATGTCGTAGCACAGTGCACATGACGGTCGCCTTTGTTTTTATCTTGATCCCCTGTTGTGTTCGTGCTCTTTACATTCGGCTGTAATCATCAGAAGAGCTGCACATGCCATTACGAACCAGGCTGCAATGTGTGTGTCTTGTTATGTATGATTGACAGATGGAGAGTAAACTCGTCTCGACCACAACGCCCTTGTAAGCGTCGTCCTTTGCAAGTGTGCTGCACTATATGACAGTCTGTGTGCGCGGCGCACCTGTCAGATCTGGTTGATTGTTATTATCGGTTGATTATTGATTGCGCAATGCCGCCGTTCGCATTAAACGATTTTGCGGAGGGAGGAGGACTGCATGATTTACGTCGTATCCACGTTCGCGTGCCCGACCGTGCATGTGCTTGTGCATGACGTGTCTTTGAGTATCACGGATGTGTGTAGAGCGGCGAGGAGAGACAGAGAGAGAGAGAGAGAGAGAGAGCAGCACGCAGCAGTTTGTTTTGAAGCTGAGGCACGCGATATCAGAGAAACTCTAATACAGTAGACAGGCTCTGGTGATGTTGCGTGTAACCCGACATGCGCAAGGCAAGCACATTAAAGTTTCTTCAGAAACTTTCTATCCTCTAGTTATTTTTATTAGTGGGCAAGCTGCAGCTTGCACACTTATGTTATTCCTACTATTTCTTTCTTTATTTCTTTATTTCTTTCTTTCTTTATTTATTATTCCGTACGTTTTTTGGACCGTAACTCCTCCTACAGCTTTCGTTTTAGGCCCACACAATGAATTGGGAAAATGTGCGGCTCGATTGGGAATAGTGTGCTATTACTTTTCTAAGGAATCCGACTTACGGAATTCCCAAAATTCCCATTTTCCTGAAAATTTCGGCCATAGGAAATGAATGGCCAAAACTTTGGAAGGCTCCAGGGCCCACAGCTTTGGACCTGCGTCCACGCACCAAATACGAAAAATGTGCGTCTTATTGAGAAGAAGCAGGGTTTTGATTTTCAGACCGATCCGACATTCCGTTTTTCCGCAATTCCGGTTTGAAGTTGGAATTCCAGACGCAATACACACTAATGGAGTTGAGCTAGAGTGGCATTCTTGGCATTCCTGAGCGGCTAGAGTGGAGCAGCCCTGAAAATTCGCCTAAAACTTTTGTCTTTAACTTGCTCTCCTGGCCACAATTTTCACTCCACATGCATAAATTTGGCATCAAATTGTAGGAAAAATAGTTGTGCTTTGAAAAATATAAATACAAAAGCAAAGTAGCTTCAACTTTTTAAACTGTGACCCTTAACGAGGCAGGAGTGCCAGCTCTCTCCCCCATAGACTCCCATTATATCTGGAATGCAAAGTCTCGGGAGAGAAGCAGAAACACACACGTTTTCAACTCGCCGTTTCTCGGGCATTTTTGGGAGTTGGAAAATAATTTTGACACCGTTTGAAAGCCCAAAGCGTTACCTTTCTCATGATACATTTTATTTTCTGCTCGGAAACCGCGCGCCGCGGTTACGCTTCCAGCTTGCCCACGCAGTTTCCCCAGAAACTGCACAATCCTCTAGTTAGTGGGCAAGCTGCAGCTTGCACACTTATGTTATTCCTACTATTTCTTTCTTTATTTCTTTATTTCTTTCTTTCTTTATTTATTATTCCGTACGTTTTTTGGACCGTAACTCCTCCTACAGCTTTCGTTTTAGGCCCACACAATGAATTGGGAAAATGTGCGGCCCGATTGGGAATAGTGTGCTATTACTTTTCTAAGGAATCCGACTTACGGAATTCCCAAAATTCCCATTTTCCTGAAAATTTCGGCCATAGGAAATGAATGGCCAAAACTTTGGAAGGCTCCAGGGCCCACAGCTTTGGACCTGCGTCCACGCACCAAATATGAAAAACGTGCGTCTTATTGAGAAGAAGCAGGGTTTCGATTTTCAGACCGATCCGACATCCCGTTTTTCCGCAATTCCGGTTTGAAGTTGGAATTCCAGACGCAATACACACTAATGGAGTTGAGCTAGAGTGGCATTCTTGGCATTCCTGAGCGGCTAGAGTGGAGCAGCCCTGAAAATTCGCCTAAAACTTTTGTCTTTAACTTGCTCTCCTGGCCACAATTTTCACTCCACATGCATAAATTTGGCATCAAATTGTAGGAAAAATAGTTGTGCTTTGAAAAATGTAAATACAAAAGCAAAGTAGCTTCAACTTTTTAAACTGTGACCCTTAACGAGGCAGGAGTGCCAGCTCTCTCCCCCATAGACTCCCATTATATCTGAAATGCAAAGTCTCGGGAGAGAAGCAGAAACACACACGTTTTCAACTTGCCGTTTCTCGGGCATTTTTGGGAGTTGGAAAATAATTTTGACACCGTTTGAAAGCCCAAAGCGTTACCTTTCTCATGATACGTTTTATTTTCTGCTCGGAAACCGTGCGCCGCGGTTACGCTTCCAGCTTGCCCACGCAGTTTCCCCAGAAACTGCACAATCCTCTAGTTAGTGGGCAAGCTGTTTGCTTGCACACTAACGTTATTCGACTTTTGGATTTCTTTCTTTACCCCGTTTTTTTGGACCGTAACTCCTCCTACAGCTTTCATTTTAGGCCCACACAATGAATTGGGAAAATGTGCGGCCCGATTGGGAATAGTGTGCTATTACTTTTATAAGGAATCCGACTCACGGAATTCTCAAAATTCCAATTTTCCTGAAAATTTCGGCCATAGGAAATGAATGGCCAAAACTTTGGAAGGCTCCAGGGCCCAGAGCTTTGGACCTGCGTCCACACACCAAATACGAAAAACGTGCGTCTTATTGAGAAGAAGCAGGATTTCGATTTTCAGACCGATCCGACATTCCGTTTTTCCGCAATTCCAGTTTGAAGTCGGAATTCCAGACGCAATACACACTAATGGAGTTGAGCTAGAGTGGCATTCCTGGCATTCCTGAGCGGCTAGAGTGGAGCAGCCCTGAAAATTCGCCTAAAACTTTTGTCTTAAACTTGCTCTGCTGGCCACAATTTTCACTCCACATGCATAAATTTGGGATCAAAATGTAGGAAAAATAGTTGTGCTTTGAAAAATGTAAATACAAAAGCAAAGCAGCATAGACTTTTTACACTGTGACACTTAACGAGGCAGGAGTGCCAGCTCTCCTCCCCATAGACTCCCATTATATCTGGAACCCAGAATTTGGGGAGAGAAGCAGAAACACACACTTTTTCAACTCACTGTTTCTCGGGCATTTTGGGGAGTTGGCGAATAATTTTGACACAGTTTCAAAGCTTTACCTTTCTCACGATACCTTTTACTTTTCAGTCGGACTTACTGTCATTGATTAAAATGCATTAGTTTGACCACTACTTTTAGGCGATTTTCTGCCAAGTGCCACTGTCACTCATGCTGTGTGCTCACACACTTTTTCAACTCGCTCCAGGGTGGGCATTTTTGGGAGTTGGAAAATAATTTGGACACCGTTTGAAAGCCCAAAGCGTTACCTTTCTCATGATACATTTTATTTTCTGCTCGGAAACCGCGCGCCACAGTTACGCTTCCAGCTTGCCCACGCAGTTTCCCCAGAAACTGCACAATCCTCTAGTTATTATTATTATTTTTCTGCAAATTTCTTCGGCGCGCTTCTCCTCCTACAGCTTTGATTTTAGGCCCACACAATGAATTGGGAAAATGTGCGGCCCCATTGGGAGAAGTGTGCTATTACTTTTCTAAGGAATCCAACATCTGGAATTCCTAAAATTCCAATTTTTGTAGCAAATTTGGCCCATTCGAATGAATGGGCAAAACTTCCCGAGGCTCCACAGAGCAGAGCTTTGGACCTAGGTCCACACACCAAATTAGAAAAATTTGCGTCTTTGGGAGAGGAAGCTACCTGCAAATTTTCAAACCGATCCGACATTCCGTTTTTCCTAAATTCCAGTTTGAAGTCGAAATTTAAGACTCTATACAAACTAATGGGAGAGGTACGTAGGCTGAGCTAGAGCGGCATAGCTCGAATTCCTGAGAGTTAGAGGGAAGCAGCCCTGAAAAATCGCCTAAAACTTTTTTCTTAAACTTGCTGTGCTGGCCATAATTTTAACTCCACATGCATGAATTTGGGATCAAATTGTAGGAAAAATAGTTGTGCTTTGAAAAATGTAAAGACAAAAGCAAAGTAGCTTCAACTTTTTTCATTTCGACTCTTAACGAGGCGGGAGTCCCAGCTCTCTCCCCCATTCAGTCCCATTATATCGGCAAAGCAAAGTCGCGGGAGGAAAGCAGAGACACACACGTTTCCAACTCGCCATGAATCGGGCATTTTCGGGAGTTGGAAAATAATTTAAACATGGTTTAAAAGCTCAAAGCCTTACGATTCTCGTGGTGCAATCCATTTTCTGCTCGGACTTACTATCGCGGAGAAAAATGCGGTAGTTTGACCCGTGGTTTTCGGCGATCTTGTCACCAGCACCAGTGTCATTGCTCCTGTCTGCTTCATACAATGTAATTTCGGGCTCCGCCCCCATGAGCTCCGGTAGCGCAGCGGTAACCTCTCCAGCCTCTCATCCTGGAGAGCGGAGTTCAATTCTCCTCCTGCCAGGATTGTCAGATTGGGCTATTTTTAATTCCGTTGGGCAGGGAACAATCACGTTGGGCGTCTACTTCAAAATTGGGCTGCTTTTGGCAACATTTGGCTGCTTATGAACTTTCAACTTTCAACACTAATTCTGCATCAAGGTAAGAAAAAATATGGAGCCTATTTGTGTGACTGTGACTGATTTACGGCAGTTAAATGAATAAATAAATGAATAAATAAATACATGAATAAATAAATAAATATGCTGGAATGTGATACTTATCTCCAGTCTTCACCCACTCTACTGATCTCCAGTCTTAACTCTGTTTGCCCCCATCAATACCCAAAAGTGGATTTGGCAGTGACTGTATTTACATTTACATCCAAAGAGCGTGAGCTCCCTCTACTGGCAGCCCTGTAAATATATACAAAATAGATGTTATTATAGTTAATAATATTAAAATAATAATAAAAAAATGTATGAACATTTTTGAGATGTGTTCTAATATCCCTCAGTAATTGTCAGGTAGCATAACAACCTTTTATTTATCTATATAATTCTCTTGGGATTTTTTTTGGAATTTTTTAATATTGAAAGCAAGAGGTATGGTGTCAAAACAAAGGCCCACAAAGGGGCACTACAAAAATATTAAAAACCAATCTTTTCATGGATAAGGAAGCCTAACAAGGTAACCAAGAGATAAGAAACACATTGGATGAAAAATAATTGTTTTTTGTTGGTATTTTATGGCTGATTTAAAACACGGGTCAAAACTGAGCCTAACACCGGGGGTGTTACCATGAAATCAACACAAGAGCAAGGTTAATTGTATATTTTAAGATATTTACGAATCAATTTGAAAACTACATTTTCGTGGCTGCTGGCCTGCACTCACATTATCAAGCCCAAACGCGCTCCAGCGCGACTGCCCTTGGTATGCACGTCACATTGAAATACACACATACATTCATCATGTCTTCCTTTTAACTAACAGACGTTTTGTTTCATTTAAGGGGTGTTTATTTACCTTGACAGTTTCAGAGGTAACTTCCTCCGTCTTTGTCCAACTGACAGCCGGAGCCCCCATTTATTTTTTATTTTTATTTTTGATTCATAATAAGAAATACCTGTTATTGTGGGACTTACCTTGCATTGTGGTAAAGGGAGAACTGTCTGTTGTGGTGATACCAGTTCTTATCACAAGAGGGCACGCTAAGACAAGAATTACAGTCCGTCCAGACGCCGTGCTCGGCTACATTCGGCTGTAATCGTCAGAAGAGTTCCGTATGCAGTTATGAACCAGGCTGAAATGTGTGCGTCTTCTGTGATGTTTGATTGACAGGTAAGCAGACTGTTTAGATTAATGGAAATGTGTGTGTGTGAAATAGTGTATGTGAGTGGGGTAGCGAGACATATCAAAGGGACTCACGAAGGAAATATATTATTTATTTGATGACGTGAGTAAACTAACTGTTATGGCTAGCTCGCTCGCTAAGCGCTAATTACCCTTAGCTTGCTCCCGCGACCCGGAGCTAACGTCAACAGACGGTGGGTGATGTTTATTATTATGGAGTGCAAAATGTAACTAATATAGTCTGCCCCCTTTACTTGATGTCGTAGCACAGTGCACATGACGGTCGCCTTTGTTTTTATGTTGATCCCCTGTTGTGTTCGTGCTCTTTACATTCGGCTGTAATCATCAGAAGAGCTGCACATGCCATTATGAACCAGGCTGCAATGTGTGTGTCTTGTTATGTATGATTGACAGATGGAGAGTAAACTCGTCTCGACCACAACGCCCTTGTAAGCGTCGTCCTTTGCAAGTGTGCTACACTATATGACAGTCTGTGGCCAGCACCTCACGCTGTGTGTGGTCACCTGGTTAGGTCTGCCGGATCTGGTTGATTATTATTATCGGTTGATTATTGATTGCGCAATGCCGCCGTTTGCATTAAACGATTTTGCGGAGGGAGGAGGACTGCATGATTTACGTCGTATCCACGTTTGCGTGCCCGACCGTGCATGTGCTTGTGCATGACATAACCACCGCATGTCTTTGAGTATCACGGATGTGTGTAGAGCGGCGAGGGGAGAGAGAGAGAGAGAGAGAGAGAGAGAGAGAGAGAGAGAGAGAGAGAGAGAGAGAGAGAGAGCAGCACGCAGCAGTTTGTTTTGAAGCTGAGGCGCGTGATATCAGAGAAACTCTAATACAGTAGACAGGCTCTGGTGATGTTGCGTGTAACCCGACATGCGCAAGGCAAGCACATTAAAGTTTCTTCAGAAACTTTCTATCCTCTAGTTATGTGCTTGCCTTGGAAAGGCAACACATCTTATTGTTGCTCATATTTATTCTTTTTATTATGTGCTTGCCTTGGAGAGGCAACACATCTTATTGTTGTGCATATTTATTCTTCTTCTTATTATTATTATTATATTTTATTATTCTGCAAATTTTTTGGCGCGCTTCTCCTCCTACAGCTTTCATTTTAGGCCCACACAATGAATTGGGAAAATGTGCGGCCCCATTGGGAGAAGTGTGCTATTACTTTTATAAGGAATCCAACATCTGGAATTCCCAAAATTCCAATTTTTATGGCAAATTTGGCCCATTCGAATGAATGGGCAAAAACTTCCGAAGGCTCCAGCGCCCAGAGCTTTGGACCTAGGTCCACACACCAAATTAGAAAAATTTGCGTCTAGTGGAGAAGAAGCTGCTTGCGAATTTTCAAACCGATCCGACATTCCGTTTTTCCTAAATTCCAGTTTGAAGTCGAAATTTAAGACTCTATACAAACGAATGGGAGAGGTACGTAGGCTGAGCTAGAGCGGCATAGCTCGAATTCCTGAGAGTTAGAGGGAGGCAGCCCTGAAAAATCGCCTAAAACTTTGTCTTAAACTTGCTGTGCTGGCCATAATTTTAACTCCACATGCATAAATTTGGGATCAAATTGTAGGAAAAATAGTTGTGCTTTGAAAAATGTAAAGACAAAAGCAAAGTAGCTTCAACTTTTTTCATTTCGACTCTTAACGAGGCGGGAGTCCCAGCTCTCTCCCCCATTCAGTCCCATTATATCGGCAAAGCAAAGTCGCGGCAGAAAAGCATAAACACACACGTATTCTACTCGCCGTTTCTCGGGCATTTTCGGGAGTTGGAAAATAATTAAACCATGGTTCAAAAGCTCAAAGCCTTACGATTCTCGTGGTGCAATCCATTTTCTGCTCGGACTTACTATCGCGGAGAAAGATGCGGTAGTTTGACCCGTGGTTTTCGGCGATCTTGTCACCAGTTCCAGTGTCATTGCTCCTGTCTGCCTCATAGAAACTAATTTCGGGCCCCGCCCCCCTGAGCTCCAGTAGCGCAGCGGTAACCTCTCCAGCCTCTCATGCTGGAGAACGGAGTTCAATTCTCCTCCTGCCAGGATTGTCAGATTGGGCTATTTTTAATTCCGTTGGGCAGGGAACAATCACGTTGGGCGTCTACTTCAAAATTGGGCTGCTTTTGGCAACATTTGGCTGCTTATGAACTTTCAACTTTCAACACTAATTCTGCATCAAGGTAAGAAATAATATGGAGCCTATTTGTGTGGCTGTGACTGATTTATGGTAGTTAAATGAATGAATAAATGAATAAATAAATAAATGAATAAATAAATAAATATGCTGGAATGTGATTCTTATCTCCAGTCTTCACCCACTCTACTGATCTCCATTCTTAACTCTGTTTGTCCCCATCAATACCCAAAAGTGGAGTTGGCAGTGACTGTATCTACATTTACATCCAAAGAGCGTGAGCTCCCTCTGCTGGCAGCCCTGTAAATATATACAAAATAGATGTTATTATAGTTAATAATATTAAAATAATAATAAAAAAATGTATGAACATTTTTGAGATGTGTTCTAATATCCCTCAGTAATTGTCAGGTAGCATAACAACCTTTTATTTATCTATATAATTCTCTTGGGATTTTTTTTTTGGAATTTTTTAATATTGAAAGCAAGAGGTATGGTGTCAAAACAAAGGCCCACAAAGGGGCACTACAAAAATATTAAAAACCAATCTTTTCATGGATAAGGAAGCCTAACAAGGTAACCAAGAGATTAGAAACACATTGGATGAAAAATAATTGTTTTTTGTTGGTATTTTATGGCTGATTTAAAACATGGGTCAAAACTGAGCCTAACACCGGGGGTGTTACTATGAAATCAACACAAGAGCAAGGTTAATTGTATATTTTAAGTTATTTACGAATCAATTTGAAAACTACATTTTCGTGGCTGCTGGCCTGCACTCACATTATCAAGCCCAAACGCGCTCCAGCGCGATTGCCCCCGGTATGCACGTCACACACACACACACACACACACACACACACACACACACACACACACACACACGCTCACACGCACAGACACACCATTTCTAGTTATTGTTGTTGTTCTTGTTATATATTTTTATTAGTAGTAGTAATAGTATTAGTAGTAATAGTATAGTATTAATGGTCAACTTCTTTTTCTGTACTGCACTAGACACATACGTGTCCCTCAAACGCCCAGCAGGTGGCTCACTATAAAACTCATGTCTCTCATTGCTCAGCCAGTTACGGTATTTACAATATGACATGCGCAGTAATGTCGGTGACGACACGTCCGGTTTAAAAGGAATACGATGCTGCATTATTTGAAAGTTCCTCTACAAAAGCTGTGATTGGGTAGCGCTTTTGCTAGCGGAGTATGGACCAATCACTGCTGCAGTATTGAGTGACGCATCCGGGGACTACAAAAACACGCCGCACTCCGAACGTGACCCCCTTCGACTCTGCTGCTGCTGAGAGGTAAGAATGGTTTTAATTTACGATTAATTTTCTTGGTTTACAAATGCTATGAGACAGTAAGATTACTTTTCTAGACGCATGTTTCCGATAAACGACCCCCGACATATCACTCAACTTTGTTGTGTAGCACATAACGCAGTAAGTTGGGTAAGGACATAGCATGGGTCCGTTTCACAAAGCAGGCTTAGTGAAAACTGTAAGTCTGTTAACCCTGAAATCCCTCATTTCAGGGTTAACAGACTCCCTCATTTCAGCGTTAACAGACTCAGAGTTTTCACTAAACCTGCTTTGTGAAACGGACCCCACGCGTGACAGTGCTGCTTGAGAGAAAATCGCCAATAACTGATATACACATGGCCGGCGCTTGTTTGCTAACGTTAAGCTAGCCGCTCGCCTATAACTGATATACACATAGCCGGCGCTTGTTTGCTAACGTTAAGCTAGCCGCTCGCCTATAACTGATATACACATAGCCGGCGCTTGTTTGCTAACGTTAAGCTAGCCGCTCGCCTATAACTGATATACACATAGCCGGTGCTTGTTTGCTAACGTTAAGCTAGCCGCTCGCCTATAACTGATATACACATAGCCGGTGCTTGTTTGCTAACGTTAAGCTAGCCGATCGTCTATAACTGATACACATAGCCGGTGCTTGTTTGCTAACGTTAAGCTAGCCGGTCGCCTCTAACTGATATACACATAGCCGGCGCTTGTTTGCTAACGTTAAGCTAGCCGCTCGCCTCTAACTGATATACACATAGCCGGTGCTTGTTTGCTAACGTTGTCAGCTATTTAAAATACCCATCTTAACAGATAACAATCGGCGGCAGTATGTCTG
The DNA here is from genome assembly GCF_902150065.1 of Myripristis murdjan. Taxonomy (NCBI): domain Eukaryota; kingdom Metazoa; phylum Chordata; class Actinopteri; order Holocentriformes; family Holocentridae; genus Myripristis; species Myripristis murdjan. The sequence goes on from NC_043980.1 coordinate 27,713,243, forward strand.
CACTTTTTGCCGACTTTCGACGAGCCCTGGCGAAACGTAGACGTTTCGTCGGGTCGGCCTTTACGTTAACGTCCCAGCAGTCATACAGTGTTATGGTGGCTTTATATTCAAAGCCGTGAGGGACCGTTAGTACTACTGCTGTGGCTCAACTCGGGAGACTGGTGCATTCGCCGACACAAATTCACATGTGTCTTTACTTTGCCTTGTCACACCATAGGTTCATTCTAGAGGCAATAACTTTCACTGCTCTAATATATTGTCTGTGCATGATGGCTCTGAGTATTTTTAAATAGATGAAGCGCTGTTTACCCATTTGCCTTTATGGCAGACTAAGTTGACCATTTTAACAGAGATGGATTAGAGATATATTATTATTATATATTATATTTTTTAATTCATAGATTGACAAACCTTTGCTCAACAGCTCACTGGTGGGTCAGGTGTCCTTCAAATGTCTGCGTCATGTTATTGTTACTGCTATTGTTTTAGGTATCACCTCCATTTGCACTGGTAGTGTTAAATAAAAAAAAAAAAAAAGAAAATACACTGCGTGTGTATATATAGCAGTACAGGCTAGTATAGTTGATGTACACTTATGTTTATTTTTAAATTAATTAACTTCTTTTTAGTTGAGGAAATGTAGTAAATGTTGCTGTGGTCATGTATGTTAAGTAGTTTCTCCTCTGCTGTAGACACGTGTTCCAGCTACATTGCTCACTTTCAGTGCTTTTCAGGTAAGGCAGCTGAAATGCTGAATATCAATTACAATTTAACCTTGCAACCTTTGCATCACATTGCAGAAATTGCAGTGAATCACAAGTGTTTGGTTAATGTTACACCATGGATTTATTGGGCTACAGTTTTAGTAGTTTTTTTTTAGGTTTCATTATGTACGTTTTATAAATGTACAGTTTATACTCACATAGCTACATGTAGAGATTTGCTCTTACAATGCTTGAAAATAGCTTTTTACACCTCAGTATCACTATTGAATGTTAAACTTGTTGCTGTAAGGTCATGACTCCTTTTCTTTGCATCATAAAGTACATATTAAAGTACATATTATTGCTTTTATATAATATTGCATTTATGCAATGTAGGCTTTCAGTTTTATATGGCTATGATGCAATTTTTCAGTTTTCATTCAAGATTGCCTCTGCACAAGCAGAATGCCCTCCCTGTCACCAATATCAATACAAGTTTGCGCATTCACTTGTAGTGATCTTAAGAGTTGAAGCATCTTTAGCTCCTTATTTCCTTAAGTATGAAAAGACTTAACTAATGTTATATTTATAAGACAGATAATAGAAAGACATGCTTATTTGACTTGTTTTTTCCCCTCTTTTATGTTATACTACAGCTCCATCTAGCCTATACCACAACGGTCCTTTTCAGGTAGGTTATGTTATCAGTTTTGCTTGGTTTGGTCTCACATCACACCAAAGCAACCATATTAAAGATCCAGCCTTGAAATTGCAGTGATTAATGTTATCTGTAAAGCCACCATCAATTTTAAAAATGTGTTATTACAAAAGCTATGGAGCAATGCATCTTTTTAGGAAATAGGAATAGGAGAGAACTTATTTTGGGGCTGACTGCATCTCTCTTGAAAGCTTACTGTATCATAGTTTTGTTAATTTTTCACATTTCTTTTTTATTTCTTTTCAGGACCACACATCTTTGCATAGTACAGCCTGGTAAGAATATCCCAGTTTCAAATAATGATGCTTTGACATGCGGTGTTTAATGTTGCATTTAACAGCACTGTATGTCCTGCAGTTTGGAAACTAATTATTGCCATTTTTAATTTCTTTCTGTCTTGCAGGTTTCCTGTGTTTACCAACAAAAGAGACCAATTACTGTTATTTGTTTTACATCACATTTCAACACATTAATATTTTGAGCAGTATAGTATAGTAAAGTAGTTTGTGTATATTGGTATTAATTTACATTGTATTAAGGCACTTTCTAGAGCGTTAGATTAGAGTAAACCACCTTTTTAAGTGCCACACATATTACGGTCTCAAATACTTACACAGTTAAGTTGTCTTGTTTAACTACTGTCTCCAGTTTTCCCCAGTGTTTTTCAGGTGAGTGAACCATTTGAAGTAACAAGATGCCAAGAAGAAGCAAGAGATCCCAGGCTGCACGCGCCCGCTGGACCAAGTTGGACCTTGCTGACACCCAGACCAGTGAAGAGGTAGAGTTACAATAAGTGTGGGCAGTTCTCCTGCATTCACATAATTAATATTTTCTAATGACATAATAAAACAAATTACACTTCGAAATTTCCTCTCCTGTTTTATCTAAATTACCTGTAGCCATTTCTTATAGGATGACACTTGCTAAAATTTAAAGACATAAAAGGCTGTGCATAAGATTTGAAAGGACCTTTGAACATGTTACAGGGTTGCTTGGGCTCCTTATGTCTTAAATTGGTATTTCTACAATTTGGCTCATAAAATTGGGCTCTCAACTGCACAAGCAAAATTGATCACCTACTTTAACTTGTAACAGTAAACATAGTCAAACTTTGTTTACAAAATAAAGGTTGACAAAACATGTGTACATGTGTTGTTGTTTTGCTAATCTGATCCCAGGCTGCAAGAGACCAGTCGAAGAAAATGGACCTGACAAATCCTCAGATGACCCAACCTGTGACCAGTCAACAGGTATATTAATTGAAAAAGGAGAACAATACCAAAACATGATCAAGCATTGTTTATTTGTCAAGTATAAAGTTAAAAATGTGATAAGAAAGAGGCTTCTCAGTGTGGACATTTTATATTAACTATTAATTAAATATTAAGTAATTGTTTTTGTTGAACAGTTGTTATTAATGCAGTCTATATTGATTAAAGGAATATTTCTATGTTTTGGGCAGAATACTCTTTTGCTTACTCATACTGATGTGAGAACCTACAATTTTCACCAACAAGTCCAGTGGTTTAATTGCTATGCATTGAATTTTGTGTTAGCTTGCTGAATTTCGTACCTCCTCATGTGCATGCATGTGTTGTTGGTATGACAAAGAATCCTTGAATAAAGACTTGAAGTCATTCCCTTGGCTCTGTCAAAGTGCAAAAATAAACCTTGCAGCACTTCTGAAAGTGTGTTTTTAAACAGTGTATCACTATCTTACTTTTCCTAAAACAACAGGTTTTTTTTCTCCCCTACTTCAATTTTAAGACAGATTTCAAATACATATACTACATATTGCTAATAACACAGTTTTGGTGTTGCTTTAAGGCCGGCTTGTCCAATCATGTGCCATGGAGGGCCCAAAGGCTGCAGGTTTTCATTCAGACCTCCAACAGGTGACTTCACTGATCCCCTCACCTTGTATCTGAAAGGAGGAGCTAATCCATGAAATCACCTTGTGAAGGTCTTGATAAAAACGAAAACCTGCAGCCTCTCAGCCCTCCATGGCACATGATTGGACACCCCTGCTTTAACGTTTATTTTTCGCTATGATGGAGCCAGCCATCTTGTCTCTGTATGGGTAAGTTGTTAAAAGACTTTTGCCTGAAACACAGTTGTATTGCTTTAAGGTTATCAATATCACATTGCCTGACCTGTCTCCCACCCATATAAGCCACCCCATAATAATAATAAAAAAATTACGTATGTAAAATCTATACTCCCTCACAGATGTAAACATAGATTGTTTTAACACCCTATTACTGTTGTCATGGATGTAGGATTCTGCGCATGAACCCAACCTCCCCACTTTTATCACATTTGCGTCAATAATTCTGTACTTTTTCTCTCTTCACATTGATTAGGTGCATGGTATGGAACATCAGGAGTTTAGCAAGACCAAACCTGAAACTGAACATTCTGCCAGAGAAAATGCGCAAGTCACTGCTGATGTACCCAGGGTAATATCTGTCCAGGCATCCCATCATCAGGGGGACAACAGGTATGATCCGGACTCACGCAATCACCAGTGCACATGTAATGCTCTTGCGTTTCTGGCATACCACAGTGAGGGAACACAATTCTGTAAGAGCAACCTCGACAATGTGCTACAGGTTGGCGACACCTTGTACATGAACACTAAAAACGAACTTAAAAAAAAGGGGAAGTATTGCGATGACCACTTTACCATGGAGGAAGTGCCACAAAATGTCACAACAGACAGACACCAATACAAAGTACATAAGTTTAATGTGAAGATGGGATCCCTTAGAGCCAGTGATGGGGGTGACTTTGCAGGTGGGTGGCTAAGTCTTTCTGAAAGACTTCAGTGTCTTTCAGCAGATGTGACCCATGCCTTGCTGATAATCAGTCCACTGTGCATTGCAGTGTTTAGGGACAGATCTGGACGTTATGGGTTTTTTGATTCCCATTCCAGAACAGCAGAAGGTTTGCCTGACCGTACAGGTAATGGGAAAGCTGTTATGCTTACATTTACTCACCTAAATGACATGATTGACAGACTGCACATGCTTTACAGACGCTGGGGAGATAATGACCAGTATGATTTCATGCCAGTACGCTTTGATATTGATGATCAACATACTGGACCTTCCGTTGAGAATACCTCCACCATACCAAAAGAGCAAAAGAGTACAGGAGCCCAAAAAGAACTCATCACACTTTCTGAAAATACAGAAAAATATGTAGTAACCCATGAACCACAAATAACTGTTCCTGAAAAACAAAATAAAAATGTGATAAAATATAATAAACATGTTGCACCGGCAGCAAAAGAAGTAACAAATGTGAGCAAACTAAACAAACTTCGCCAAAGAAAAATGACTCGCACTAAAAATCAAACACATGCGTGTATGTCTCACAAAGAGAGAGCTGAGAAAAAAAGGCAATATGAGAAAACACGGTATATGCAGAATCTAGATTATCAAAACAGAAAGAAAGCATCAGTGGTGAGCAAATACCACACAGATACTGAATTTACAAGGAATCAAAAAACTTACATGTTCAGAAAATATAAAAATGATTTAGATTTCCAAAGTAAACATAAATCATATATGATCAGAAGATACGAAAAGGACCCTGAGCTCAAAAGCAAACAGAAAGCATACATAATCCGAAGATATGCAAAAGACCCTGATTTCCGGAGCAAACAGAAAGCATACATAGCCAGAAGATATGCAAAAGACCCTGATTTTCGGAGCAAACAGAAAGCACACATAGTCAAAAGATATGCAAAAGACCCTGATTTCCAGAGCAAACAGAAAGCATACATAGTCAGAAGATATGCAAAAGACCCTGATTTCCAGAGCAAACAGAAAGCATACATAGTCAGAAGATATGCAAAGAACCTGATTTCCAGAGCAAACAGAAAGATTACATAGTTAGTAGATATAAAACAGACCTTGTTTATCAAAGCAAGAAAAAACAGTACATGGCTAGAAAATACAACTGTGATGTTGAATTCAGGCATAAAAAGAAAGCGTACATGACATCAAGATACACATGTAACCCAGATTACAGATCCAAAAAAACCCAGACTGTTCAAAGCAGATATAAAAATGATCCAAAGTTTAGACTGCAACATATTCAACGCTGTGCATTATATCAAAAAAACAGATCTAAAGATCACACATTTAATATTTACCATAAAATGCAATGTGCATTGAAAATAAAAGCTAAATATAATCGATTCTACAAACAAATATTGCAGCCAGCTGAGCCCGTTCTGAACAGCCTGATGCAAACAGCAATATCTACATTCCATTTAAGAATCCAACACGGCCCCACTCATGTGTGTACAGTGTGCCACAGAGCTCTTTTTCCTGATCAAGTTAAGGTCTGTAATAGGACAAAATATGTAAAAAACATTAACATTGTAACCGCTTGCTTGACAGGAAAATATGTTCACTCTTGTGACAATGAATGCTCAGATCCAAAGCAATGTATAGTTCCCCAAGAGAGAAAGAAGGAATGGATTTGCCACACATGCGATAACCATTTACAACGAGGGAACATGCCATCCATTGCTGTAAAAAATAAACTGGAGCTGGCATGTATTCCTGCAGAGTTGCTTGATTTGAATGTACTTGAAAGGCAGCTTATAGCCAAAATCATTCCGTTTGCCAAAATTGTTAGCTTGCCTAGAGGTCAACAAAGAGCAGTTCATGGAGCCGTTGTGTGTGTTCCATCAGAGATGGAAGAAACTGTGAACTGCCTCCCAAGATGCAGAAGTGAATCTCAGATTTTGCAGGTCAAGTTAAAACGTCGTCTTAATTACAAAGGACATCAGCTGTTCCATACTGTCAATATGAGCCGTGTATTGGCAGCGTTATCAGTACTAAAGGAAATGCATTCCGAGTACAAAGATATATACATTAATGAAGTAGCCATATTGGAAAATTATTTTGATGATGAGTGTGATGAACATGAGCCTGAAGTTGCCACAGAGGAATCAGTTAATGATAATTGCAATGTGCAGCCCCATAGCTCTGAGGGACTAAGGGATGCTGCAAATCAGGCTGTCAATACACAGGAAGTGCAAATAAGTGATACACAGCAACTAGCTACAAATGACAAACTTAATAACGATGAAGAGAAAGATGAACTTAGGCCAGGCCTAATGTTAGATTCCTGCATGCAACCACCTGACATAGGTCATGAAATCCTTGCATATGGTGAGGGAATATTTAGCATTGCACCTGCCCAAGGAAATAAGCCTGTTGGTTTCTTTGCGATTCCAAAACTTGAGGCTATGGCGTTTCCCGTACAATTCCCTGATGGACAGAATACTTTGGATGAAGTAAGAACAATCAGTGTATCGCCAAGTATGTACTTTAATGTAAGGTTGTTCTCGGTCGATACCCGTTTTGCACAAGACCAAAGTTACTTATTCTTTGCCCAGTTTGTCACTGAAACACACATGGCTAGAAACAGCATGTCCATCCAACTGCGAAAGAGTAAGCCCATCACGAGAGATGGCCGTAGGATTAGCAACAAAATGGTTCAGGATAAACAGGAACTTGAAAGACTTTTACGACACCAGGATGCAACCCGCTTTATGCAGCCTTTGAGAGGGACACCAGCTTATTGGCAAAAAACTCTTAGAGACTTGGTTGCAATGATTAGACAGCTAGGCAAACCTACATTCTTTTGTACATTCAGTGCAGCTGAAATGAGATGGCCTGAAGTGATAACAGTTATAAAGAGTCAACAAGGTGAACAAGTAGACTTTTCACAACTTGACTGGAATACAAAATGTGAAATTCTGCGTAGTAACCCTGTCACTGTAATGCGCATGTTTGAAAAGCGTGTTGACGCATTAATGAAAGATCTTCTCTTGTCACCTGCTCAGCCCATTGGTCAAGTAGAGGACTTCTTCTATCGCATGGAATATCAAATGAGAGGATCCCCACACATACATTTAATTGCTTGGATCAAAGACGCCCCTGAATTTGAGAGCGACCCCGACGACAAAGTTTATGAATTTATTGACCGGTACATAACATGTCAGATGCCTGACCCCAAAACTGACCCGGAACTCTATAAAATTGTCTCAGAGGTTCAAATTCACAGCAGAAACCATTCCAAATCATGTAAGAAGGGGAATGTTCACTGTAGATTTGGTTTTCCTAAAATGCCCATGGAGACAACTCTAATAACCCGTCCCAGACCACTTGATGATGATGATGATGATGATGTGACATTTAAAAAAACCAAGAAAACTCGCAGAACCAAAGGGGACAACAAGGCAACTGCAGAGGCTAAAAGGAAGCTTAAACCCATATGGGATGTGCTCAATGACCCAAAAGTCTCAGTTGATAATTTGTCAGAACTCTTGGAAAAATGTAACCTAACCTTAGATGAATATGAAAAGTGTGCTGCTGCAGTGTTCAGCTCCAATGTAATTCTGATGAAGCGTCGACCAAAAGACTGTTGGGTCAATGGATACAATGCTGACCTGCTAAGAGCTTGGAATGCAAATATGGACATTCAATACATTCTGGACCACTATAGTTGTCTGATGTACATGCTATCTTATGTGTCCAAGCCAGAGCATGAGATGGCTGACTACCTGAAATCAGTATTTCAGGCTGCGCGTGACACTAATGTAAATGAACAGGATCACATGAAACAAGTAATGCAAGCTTATTCTAGGCATAGACAAGTCAGTGCACAAGAGGCCGTTGCGCGAACTTGCAGCCTAAAACTCAAAATGTGCTCACGCAGCATTGTGTTCATACAAACGGATGACGACGCGTTGAAAATGAGTATTCCTATTGAGAAACTACTAATGCAACAGGACAACAGTGAAGATATTTGGATGAAAGGAATTACAGATAAATACAAAGCTAGACCTCTGGAGCCCGAATTTGAGAACATGTGTCTCGCGGAATTTGCTTCAAAATACAGGATAGTTTATGGCGAACAAACAAAAGGGAAAAGGGTGAAAAGTCTTTTACGTAACATGGGACACATTCAGGAAAGAACAGTAGGAAAGCCAGCCATAATCAGATACGCTCGCTTCACTGAACAAAAAAATCCTGAAAAATATTACAGTAGATTGCTTAAACTGTATCTCCCCTACCGTTCTGACACCCAGCTAAAAACAGCCCAGCACCCAACATATGAGCAGTTCTACAAAGGTGCTTATGTTAAACTTCCTGGAACTGATTGCCTCCTAGCAGTATGCGTGATAGTCTCAAATAACAAAAAGAACTATGAACAACACAGTGAAGAAATAGATGTAGCCTATGAAGAACTTCTTAGCCATCCATTTGAGGATGCATGGGCAAAAATTGCACCTGCAGCAGAGGCAGATCGCTTAGAGTGTATTGCTGAACAAGAGTTAAATAACACAGAAAATGAGCAGGATGAAGTTCCAGAGTACCAACTTGATCCTCAACAGAAAACTGGAGTTGTACCCTCAATACAACCACCAAAGGTTAGCCGTGAATACGTCATACAGCTGTATCAAAGTCTAAATGCCACTCAGGCGTCGATATTCTACACTGTGCGTCAGTGGTGCCTTAGGCGTGTTTGGGGCCAGAACCCGCAGCCATTCTTTTACTTTGTTTCTGGTGGTGCCGGCTGTGGCAAATCACATGTAATAAAATGCATTTTTGAAGAGGCAACAAAACTATTTCGTCAGCTTCCTAATCTACGCGAGGAAGCTGACATTTCAATGCCAACTGTGTTATTGACTGCATTTACTGGTACTGCAGCATTCAATATTTCAGGACAGACCTTACATTCTCTTTTAAAACTGCCACGTAGTTTAAAACCGCCTTACCAAGGCCTTGGAAACAATTTAGATGAAATGAGAGGAACCCTCTCAAATGTAGAAATACTTATTATTGATGAAATTTCCATGGTTTCAAAGCCTCTGTTTGCATATGTCAACTGGAGATTTCAACAAATCAAAGGAAATAAAAAACCTTTTGGAGGGATATCAGTCCTCAGTGTAGGTGATTTCTACCAGTTGCGCCCCGTCGGCAAAGCCAAACCGCTCTGCGTGTATGAGGAAACTGAGCCAGACTTTTGGAGGGAAAATTTTACTATGATAACATTGACAGAAATCATGCGCCAAAAAGAGGATCTTGCCTTTGCAGAGCTTTTGAATAGGATTAGAGTGAAGCAAAAAACTGAACCTTTCAGTGACACTGACAAAACTCTACTTGCCCGCGCCATCACCACATCCGAAGCCTGCCCAGCTGATGTTATTTATATATTCCCAACCAATAAAGAAGTTGACCGCCACAACAGTAAGACAGTTTGTGCCCTTCATAAAGAAATTATAACCATTGATGCGGAAGACTATCTCAAAGACGCACGAACAGGGCAGATGAAAAGGCTCGCAGCTCCCACCAACAGTAAACAGGGAGAATTACTTACAACTCTAGAAGCAGCTGAGGGAGCACGCATCATGATTACTAGAAACCTTGATGTAGAAGATGGTATTGTCAATGGCACATTTGGAAAAATAGAAAAAATAGTCACTGAAACCAAAGATGGGCACACCAGAGTACAAAAGCTAGGACTTAGACTGGATAATCCTAAGGCAGGTCAGAAACAGCGCCAGATCCTGCAGGGTACACCAGATAGCTTGTTTTACATGGACAGATTGCAGGAAAGTTTGAGCAAAAAAGGTGTAGTTCGCCATCAGTTCCCTGTTAAATTGGCTTTCGCATGTACAAGCCATAAAGTACAAGGCATGACGGTACAATCTGCGGTTGTATCACTTAAACATGTATTTGAAGCAGGGATGGCATACGTCTCTTTAAGTAGGACAACCTCTCTAGATGGATTGTACATAACAGATTTTGATGAAAACAAAATTTATGCTGATGGTGACATTGCTGTCGCAATGCAATCCATGAAGACAACTTCCCTAACAGGTATTATGCCACTTTTAAAACATGTACGTGAAGCAGACCTTGTTCAAATGTTTAAAATAGTGCACCACAACACAGAAGGTTTAATCTCTCACATCAATGACATTAAACGGCATCACGAATTGAGACTTGCAGATGTTTTATGTCTAACTGAAACACATCTGTCAGACTCAATTCCATTCGACAGTTTAGCATTAGACGGGTACAGACTGTATTTATGCAACAGACAGCACTGTTACATGCATTTTCCTGACTTGGCTAGAAAACAAGGTGGGGGAGTTGCAATTTACTGCAAATTCCATGTTAGCGCAGAGGTATATGACTCTGTACCGCATGTCACCGACCTTGAGTTTTTAGCTATCAAAATTAAAGCACCAGTGAATTTAGTGATAACAGCTATATATAGACCTCCAACTTATAGTCTCAAACATTTCATGCCAAACCTGCAAAACCTCCTAGATTATTTGCAGGTTAACTGTCCACACCCAATCATTGTTTGTGGAGACTTTAACGAAAATTTATTAGATAATGTAAATAAACCTATTTTAGAGATGTTTGTGTCAAGGGGTTATACACAGCTTATCACTGATGCCACTACAGAAAAAAATACACTTCTGGATCACATTTATGTTTCTCAGCCAAATGTCTGCTTCACATCAGGTGTACTGCAAACGTATTACAGCTACCATAACCCTGTGTATTGTATAGTTTAGGCACATTACAATTTCCACTTTGCGCAATAACTCCTAATGTTCAGTTTCTGACTTGCTGCGCGGGCTGTTCTATGCAATATTTTTATGGAGGTATGGTTTCTTCAGACCCAGGGTGTGTGGCCCAGTACCAAGAGACACCCCTGGGACAACGTAACAAAGGAGCAAGAGCTCCACTGAGGCCTTGTTAATTGTGTGGCACAGAGTTCAGTTGGTCCTGTGCATGGTCATAGCGAGTCACCGTTGTTCAGTCCCCAGTTAGGTGTAAGAGCGCGTTCCCTTTGGAACTCGTTTAGGGGGGATGTTAGTGTGGCGTGAACGTGGTTAGAGCAGTTGTCTCAGGAGCACATCCAGAGCTGCAGGTGGGTCGCCAGTTTATGGTTGCTTAACCGAGCTCTCGGGCTACAGTGCATAAATACCTGCCGCAAGTAACGCCTGAAGACTAGGGAGGAGCTTAGTTAGATTTTGGTTAGGCAGTTAGGGGGACAGGACTTCAATGACATTTTGGCTGTGTATTTGGACTTATTGAGCATGTTTTTGTAACTATGCAAATGTGATTTGTGTGTGTAAATCTTTGTGTTGCTCTTTTGCTGAAAAAACAAGGTTTGGATTCATCAGGCCCAGGGAGTGTGGCCCAGTACCGGGAGACAGCCCTGGGATGAGGAAAGTTACTTACTTCCTATTTGGGTAATAATCCCCCTTCCCTACCCCCCAGCCACTACATTGTTTTATTTTCACTATTTATCCTGTTCGTATGGACAATACATTACAGTGTAACGTGTATAGAATTATAGTTAAACTGGAGGGAAGAGGTGATACCATGAGGCAAGATCAAGTCTAACAGTTCCTGAGGCCCAGTACCGGGAGTCAGGTTCTGCTACTTGGTCTCATGGTTTCACACTAACCCTGACCCTCTGTCAGAGCGTGTTGTCCCTCAGGTTTTAGGTTATTTTCTTCTGTTGTTTAAATAGTTTATAGAGTATTTTTCGACATTCCTTGTTTATAATCTTTATATTGCTTTTTGGTACTTTAGTTCTACTGTTCAGTTCTGTAACTTTTATAGATACCATACGCCTGGATCAAGTCTGACAGTTCCTGAGGCCCAGTCCCGGGAGTCAGGTTCTGCTACTTGGTCTCATGGTTTCACACTACCGCTGATCCTCCATCAGAGCGTGTTGTCCCTCAGGTTTTAGTTTATTTTCTTCTGTTGTGTAAATGGTTCATAGAGTATTTTTTCTACATTCCTTGTTTATAATGTTTATTTTGCTTTTTGGTACTTTACTTCTAGTGCTCAGTTCTGTAACTTTTATAGATACCATACACCTGGATCAAGTCTGACAGTTCCTGAGGCCCAGTACCGGGAATCAGGTTCTGCTACTTGGTCTCATGGTTTAACACTAACCTTGACACTCCCTCAGACATGTTGTCCCTCAGATTTTAGGTTATTTTCTTCTGTTGTTTAAATGGTTCATAGAGTATTTTTTCTACATTCCTTGTTTATAATGTTTATATTGCTTTTTGGTACTTTTGTTCTAGTGTTCAACTCTGTAACTTTTATAAACACCATACACCTGGATCAAGTCTGACAGTTCCTGAGGCCCAGTCCCGGGAGTCAGGTTCTGCTACTTGGTCTCATGGTTTCACACTAACCCTGACCCTCTGTCAGAGCGTGTTGTCCCTCAGGTTTTAGGTTATTTTCTTCTGTTGTTTAAATTGTTCATAAAGTATTTTTTCTACATTCCTTGTTTACAATGTTTATATTGCTTTTTGGTACTTTAGTTCTAGTGTTCAGTTCTGTAACTTTTATAGATACCATACGCCTGGATCAAGTCTGACAGTTCCTGAGGCCCAGTCCCGGGAGTCAGGTTCTGCTACTTGGTCTCATGGTTTCACACTACCGCTGATCCTCCATCAGAGCGTGTTGTCCCTCAGGTTTTAGTTTATTTTCTTCTTGTAAATGGTTCATAGAGTATTTTTTCTACATTCCTTGTTTATAATGTTTATATTGCTTTTGGTACTTTACTTCTAGTGTTCAGTTCTGTAACTTTTATAGATACCATACGCCTGGATCAAGTCTGACAGTTCCTGAGGCCCAGTCCCGGGAGTCAGGTTCTGCTACTTGGTCTCATGGTTTCACACTAACCCTGACCCTCCGTCAGAGCGTGTTGTCCCTCAGGTTTTAGGTTATTTTCCTCTGTTGTTTAAATGGTTCATAGAGTATTTTTTCGACATTCCTTGTTTATAATCTTTATATTGCTTTTTGGTACTTTACTTCTAGTGTTCAGTTCTGTAACTTTTATAGATACCATACGCCTGGATCAAGTCTGACAGTTCCTGAGGCCCAGTCCCGGGAGTCAGGTTCTGCTACTTGGTCTCATGGTTTCACACTAACCCTGACCCTCTGTCAGAGCGTGTTGTCCCTCAGGTTTTAGGTTATTTTCTTCTGTTGTTTAAATGGTTTATAGAGTATTTTTCGACATTCCTTGTTTATAATCTTTATATTGCTTTTTGGTACTTTAGTTCTAGTGTTCAGTTCTGTAACTTTTATAGATACCATACGCCTGGATCAAGTCTGACAGTTCCTGAGGCCCAGTCCCGGGAGTCAGGTTCTGCTACTTGGTCTCATGGTTTCACACTACCGCTGATCCTCCATCAGAGCGTGTTGTCCCTCAGGTTTTAGTTTATTTTCTTCTGTTGTGTAAATGGTTCATAGAGTATTTTTTCTACATTCCTTGTTTATAATGTTTATATTGCTTTTTGGTACTTTACTTCTAGTGTTCAGTTCTATAACTTTTATAGATACCATACGCCTGGATCAAGTCTGACAGCTCCTGAGGCCCAGTACCGGGAATCAGGTTCTGCTACTTGGTCTCATGGTTTCACGCTAACCCTGACCCTCCGTCAGAGCGTGTTGTCCCTCAGGTTTTAGGTTATTTCCTTCTGTTGTTTAAATTGTTCATAGAGTAGTTTTTTCTACATTCCTTGTTTACAATGTTTATATTGCTTTTTGGTACTTAAGCTCTAGTGTTCAGTTTCAAACTTGTTGAGCAAGCTGTTTCAAACCAGCAGTCTGTCATAACTTTAAAACACACCAACATTAGTTGTCAATATGTATGCTGCTCTGGAAATCAAAACAAACCACTGTAGGCAGATGTAGGCAGATAAGTCATTGCTCTAAGTGTTAAAAAAAACTAACTCATATTCAATTTCTGACCTGCCAAGCAAGCTGTTTCAAATTAGCACTCAACCGTTACTTAAAATCAAACAACATTTTGATCACTTCAGTATGGGCTCTGTAACTTTTACAGATACCATAAGCCTGAATCAAGTCTGACAGTTCCTGAAGCCCAGTACCGGGAATCAGGTTCTGCTACTTGGTCTCATGGTTTCACACTAACCCTGACCCTCCATCAGAGCGTGTTGTCCCTCAGGTTTTAGGTTATTTTCTTCTGTTGTGTAAATGGTTCATAGAGTATTTTTTACTACATTCCTTGTTTATAATGTTTATATTGCTTGTTGGTACTTTACTTCTAGTGTTCAGCTCCGTAACTTTTATAGATACGATACGCCTGGATCAAGTCTGACAGTTCCTGAGGCCCAGTCCCGGGAGTCAGGTTCTGCTACTTGGTCTCATGGTTTCACACTACCGCTGATCCTCCATCAGAGCGTGTTGTCCCTCAGGTTTTAGGTTATTTTCTTCTGTTGTTTAAATAATTCATAGAGTAGCTTTTTCTACATTCCTTGTTTATAATGTTTATATTGCTTTTTGGTACCTTAGTTCTAGTGTTCAGTTCTGTAACTTTTATAGATACCATACGCCTGGATCAAGACTGACAGTTCCTGAGGCCCAGTACCGGGAATCAGGTTCTGCTACTTGGTCTCATGGTTTCACGCTAACCTTGACCCTCTGTCAGAGCGTGTTGTCCCTCAGGTTTTAGGTTATATTCTTCTGTTGTTTAAATGGTTCATAGAGTATTTTTTCTACATTCCTGGTTTATAATGTTTATATTGCTTTTTGGTACTTTAGTTCTAGTGTTCAGTTTCAAACTTGTTGAGCAAGCTGTTTCAAACCAGCAGTCTGTCATAACTTTAAAACACACCAACATTAGTTGTCAATATGTATGCTGCTCTGGAAATCAAAACAAACCACTGTAGGCAGATGTAGGCAGATAAATCATTGCTCTAAGTGTTAAAAAAAACTTTAAAAAAATTTCTGACCTGCCAAGCAAGCTGTTTCAAATTAGCACTCAACCGTTACTTAAAATCAAACAACATTTTGATCACTTCAGTATGGGCTCTGTAACTTTTACAGATACCATAAGCCTGAATCAAGTCTGACAGTTCCTGAGGCCCAGTACCGGGAGTCAGGTTCTGCTACTTGGTCACATGGTTTCACACAACCTAATAAGCAAGCTATTTCAACTTAGCAGTCAACCCTTACTTGAAATCACACAACATTTTTATCACTTCGCTATGGGCTCCATAACTTTTATAGTACAAATAACTATATGGACAATACACTTCTGCACAATAATTTTATGGAGGTATGGTTTCTTCAAGCCCAGGGTGTGTAGCCCAGTACCGGGAAACACCCCAGGGATAAGGAGAATTAATTACCTCCCATTTCTGCAATTATCCCCCTCTCGCACCCCCAGCTGCAAAACTGTTTCTCTTTACACTGTTTAACCTGTTTTTATGGGCAAGACATTACAGTGCACTTGGTGTATGAAGGTATATTTCTCAGACCCAGAGTGTGTGGCCCAGTACCGGGAGACCCTCTGGGATGAGGAGTATTATCTCCATTGTGAAATGCTCTCCAAACTGCTACTACAATGTTTCTAGACATCAGTCACCTGTTACTTTGAATCACACCTAAATTGACTGTTGACATGTATTCTGCTCTACAAAACCAAACAAAAACTGTAGACAGACCACTCATTGCTCGTAGTGTTAAAAAAAACTATATATATGATAATATTCGCTGTGTGACCTTCTCAGCTGGCTGTTTCAAGCCAGTAGTCCGCCGCTAGGTTAAATCATACCAACACTGCAATCACACTAATGTCCTTTTATTAATACAAAACAAAAGCAATCTCATAATGCTTGGTTGTCACTTTAACTAACTTTTCCCAGCCTCTTTTTGGAAGAGAGCAGTCTTTTTCTAACTGTATTGCAGGTCTGCCAAGCCCCTCTGTGACAGCCTGGATCAGCCACACCCGCACTTCATCCATAGAGATCAGCTTGTCCATGTACGAAGACGCCTTGCAGGTTTGAAATGTAATGTCAAGTTGTACAAATTATTGTGTATACATGTCACTGCTAAGTCTAGTCCTCACAGCCCCAGTCAGTTGGTCAGAGGAAGGATGGCAACTTCTCCAGTGGGCACAAAAATGAAGGACGTGACACGCTCCAGACCAAGAAGACCAATGGGCAACTGTCAGGAAGACCCCAGCCACCGAAACATTGAGCATCTGCATAGGACATGAGGACACAGGTACAAAAAATCCATCCTATTTATCCTGCATCACAATCTACTTAATTTTTGGTTTTGTCTCATTTACAGTTAACCAAAGAATATTGCAACTCTGATGGTTTTGCATATGAAAGTTGTGTACTTAATTCCATAGCCCAGTGTTACAATGGCTTAATATTACATGTGTCATTTTAAAGGCACGGCAGCCGAGGAGACTGAAGATGGCCAGGCAGATCAATGGCACCCCTGCTGAGGAAACAAAGCAGCAACAAATGAAAAAGTTCAGGTAAAATGAGAACCGATAACACATTTGAAAAAGATGTAGACATAGATATATCTATAAGGGGCAACAGAAAAGTTTCACTTATTTATACAGAGTTTATTTTGATTGGATTGTACTCAACATAGCACGAGTATGGTCACATAACTAACAAGTAATTATTGTCATTTTTTGTCACATGAAAAACTGACCAAGTACTAGAGAAATTCTGACCTTGCTCCAGTGAGGAGACAAAAACATGTTACAAAGAAAAACAATAATACCTGCATGTAAAGTGGTTTGCATTCAACTACACATAATCTAATATTAGAATATGCGTAAATCTCAACATAAAAATTTTTGTGTTGATTTTCCTTAACATGAATTTAATACACTACTTTGAAGACCTGTCTTTTACAGTGTCTAGATACTGTCTCATGACCTTATGTTTTGTTTATATACATTATGTATGCTTCCAAAGCTAATGTCAAAACCACTATACAAACACAAAACATGTATTGCATTGTCTTGTCTCTTTCCAACTGTAGATACCGCAGAAGACTCAAGAAGAAAACAACCAAAGAAAGGAACAAGAGCTCCACTGAGGACATGTTAGTTTTGTGGCACAGATTTCAATTGGTCCTGTGCACAATCATAGTGAGTGGACATTGTTCCATCCCCAGTTAGGTTTAAGAGCGGGTTCCCTTTGGAACTCGTTTGGGGGGGGTGTTAGTGTGGCATGAACGTGGTTAGAGCATTTGTCTCGGGAGCACATCCGAAGCTACAGGTGGGTCACCATTTTATGGTTGCTTTACCAGGCTATCGGGCTACAGTGCATAAGTACCCGCCACAAGTAGCGCCTGAAGACTAGGGAGGAGCTTAGTTAGATTTCAGTGTGTTGCTCTTCTACTGTAAATAAATGTTGTTCCTCACAAAACATTTGGTGTTTCAGCAGTCATTATTTCCTATATTTACTTTTTCCTGATTCCCTTTTGTAGAGGTAAACAGTTTTGGTCAAATTGTATTAATCCTGTTAGATCCATTAAAAACATATTTTGTGTTGTATCATAATTTAAGCATCAAAACTACTACTAAGTTAATAGCATGCATGTACTGATACCAAGTTTAGCATTTATTTCCCCTTTAAATGCATTGACCATTTTTAGTCTTGCCATGTCACTGCAGCTACAATGACCCACACCCTGCTCAAAGTCAATGTCACTCACTCACTCCTAGTAACACAACACAACATTAAAAGGGTATTGTGAATCTGAAAATGCAGAAAAACATGACTAAATCCATTAATGTTACAACATTTGACAATGAAAATTGTAAATGGCACTATCAGCATACTATACATCAAAGAAGAGATGGTGATGTCGCATGGTGTCTCCTACAGGTAAGTCCATGAGTTGGTGTATGATGAAGACAAGCCCCTTCACAGTTAGTATTTTTGTTTCAGGTAGGACAATGAGTTGTTTTATAATGAAGACAAACCTCTTTGACTTAGTATTTTAATTTCACATAGGTTTACTTGTGAATTTACTACTATCTGTAGTAAATTATGGAGGCACACGGCAGCCTCCATAGTCTAGCAGTAGGTGAGGCTGCCGTTTATGTGAGAGAACGGGGTTCGATTCCCGGCGTGGGCCAGAGCAGGAGCAATACACAAACCACAAACAGCATTGGCCAGGCGATTTCACGTGAAAGCCAACATGCGCAAGGCAAGCACATTAAAGTTTCTTCAGAAACTTTCTATCCTCTAGTTATTATGTGCTTGCCTTGAAAAGGCAACACATCTTAAAATCTTGCATATTTAATCTTTTTAATATTATTATTATTCCACCTTTTTTTCGGCGCGCTACTCCTCCTACAGCTTTGGTTTTAGGCCCCCACAATGAATTGGGAAAATGTGCGGCCCCATTGGGAGAAGTGTGCTATTACTTTTATAAGGAATCCAACTCACGGAATTCTCAAAATTCCAATTTTCCTGAAAATTTCGGCCATCCGAAATGAATGGCCAAAACTTCAGAGGGCTCCAGGGCCCAGAGCTTTTAACCTGCGTCCACGCACCAAATACAAAAAACGTGCGTCTTGTGGAGAAGAAGCGGTGTGTCAATTTTCAAACTGATCAGACTATGCGATTTCTCATAATTCAATTTTAAAATCGCGATTTTGCCCTCATTGAAAAATAATGGGAAATCGGCAGACACTCATGCATTTTCAAAGCCTCACAGCTCCCTCATTCTTTGGCCCACAGACTCCATTCAAAGCTTAAATGACTCAGCAGATGTTCAACTTTATGTGTGTCATCTTCAATTTTTCATGTCTGCTTTAGTTTGCCATAAAACACAGTTTAAGTTTGGAGTTATTTTTGAGCCGCCTCTGACTTTTGAATGAGTGTGTATTGCGTGAGCTAGAGTGGCATTCCTGAGGGCTAGAGTGGAGCAGCCCTGAAAATTCGCCTAAAACTTTTGTCTTAAACTTGCTCTGCTGGCCACACTTTTCACTGCACATGCATAAATTTGGGATCAAATTGTAGGAAAAATAGTTGTGCTTTGAAAAATGTAAATACAAAAGCAAAGTAGCTTCAACTTTTTACACTGTGACACTTAACGAGGCAGGAGTGCCAGCTCTCTCCCCCATAGACTCCCATTATATCTGAAATGCAAAGTCTCGGGAGAGAAGCAGAAAGACACACTTTTCCAACTCGCTCTAAGGTGGGCATTTTTGGGAGTTGGAAAATAATTTTGACACAGTTTGAAAGCCCAAAGCCTTGCCTTTCTCATGGTACATTTTATTTTCTGCTCGGACTTACTATCATTGACAAAGAAGCATTTGTTTGACCACTACTTTTAGGTGATTTTTCACAGAAGCAGCACTATCACTCATGCTGTGTGCTTCATAGAGCCTCATTTCTGGCTCCGCCCACACAAGCCCCAGTGGCACAGTGGATAGTGTCTCTGCCTGCCATGCAGGAGACCAGGGTTCAACTCCCCGCCTGGGCAAGAGCCACAACACTACACAGCCCACAAACAGCATAGGGCTGGCGGTTTACACATGTCTAGGCGCTGGCAAGGCAAGCACATCAAAGTTTCTTCAGAAACTTTATAAAGTCTAGTTATTATTATTATTATTATTCTGCAAATAGTTTGGCGCGCTACTCCTCCTACAGCTTTGATTTTAGGCCCACACAATGAATTGGGAAAATGTGCGGCCCCATTGGGAGAAGTGTGCTATTACTTTTATAAGGAATCCAACATCTGGAATTCCCAAAATTCCAATTTTTCTGAAAATTTCGCCCATAGAAAATGAATGGCCAAAACTTCCCGAGGCTCCACAGCGCAGAGCTTTGGATCTAGGTCCACACACCAAATTAGAAAAATTTGCGTCTTTGGGAGAGGAATCTACCTGCGAATTTTCAAACCGATCCGACATTCCGTTTTTACGCAATTCCAGTTCGAAGTTGACGCAATACACATATGGACAGAGCTAGAGTGAGTGACGTCACACTTAGAGTGAAGCAGCCCTGAAAAATCGCCTGAAAATTTTGTCTCAAACTTGATCTGCTGGCCACAATTTTCACTCAACATGCATAAATTTGGGATCAAAATGTAGGAAAAATAGTTGTGCTTTGAAAAATGTAAAGACAAAAGCAAAATAGCTTCAACTTTTTTCATTGAGACTCTTAACGAGGCGGGAGTCCCAGCTCTCTCCCCCATTCAGTCCCATTATATCGGCAAAGCAAAGTCGCGGCAGAAAAGCATAAACACACACGTTTCCAACTCGCCGTAAATCGGGCATTTTCGGGAGTTGGAAAATAATTTAACCATGGTTTAAAAGCTCAAAGCCTTAGGATTCTCGTGGTGCAATCCATTTTCTGCTCGGACTTACTATCGCGGAGAAAGATGCGGTAGTTTGACCCGTGGTTTTCGGCGATCTTGTCACCAGCACCAATGTCATTGCTCCTGTCTGCTTCATAGACAGTAATTTCGGGCTCCGCCCCCATGAGCTCCAGTAGCGCAGCGGTAACCTCTCCAGCCTCTCGTGCTGGAGAGCGGAGTTCAATTCTCCTCCTGCCAGGATTGGCAGATTGGGCTATTTTTAATTCCGTTGGGCAGGGAACAATCACGTTGGGCGTCTACTTCAAAATTGGGCTGCTTTTGGCAACATTTGGCTGCTTATGAACTTTCAACTTTCAACACTAATTCTGCATCAAGGTAAGAAATAATATGGAGCCTATTTGTGTGAGTGTGACTGATTTATGGGAGTTAAATGAATGAATAAATAAATAAATGAATAAATAAATAAATATGCTGGAATGTGATTCTTATCTCCTGTCTTCACCCACTCTACTGATCTCCATTCTTAACTCTGTTTGTACCCATCAATACCCAAAAGTGGAGTTGGCAGTGACTGTATCTACATTTACATCCAAAGAGCGTGAGCTCCCTCTACTGGCAGCCCTGTAAATATATACAAAATAGATGTTATTATAGTTAATAATATTAAAATAATAATAAAAAAATTAGGAACATTTTTGAGATGTGTTCTAATATCCCTCAGTAATAGTCAGGTAGCATAACAACCTTTTATTTATCTATATAATTCTCTTGGGATTTTTGGGGGATTTTTTTTAAGATAAGGGATGGATAAGGAAGCCTAACAAGGTAACCAAGAGATAAGAAACACATTGGATGAAAAATAATTGTTTTTTGTTGGTATTTTATGGCTGATTTAAAACACGGGTCAAAACTGAGCCTAACACCGGGGGTGTTACCATGAAATCAACACAAGAGCAAGGTTAATTGTATATTTGAAGTTATTTACGAATCAATTTGAAAACTACATTTTCGTGGCTGTGTCCCGCCCTCTCTCCCCCCTCCCCAGTCCCCTGCTGGCCTGCACTCACATTATCAAGCCCAAACGCGCTCCAGCGCGACTGCCCCCGATATGCACGTCACATTGAAATACACACATACATTCATCATGTCTTCCTTTTAACTAACAGACGTTTTGTTTCATTTAAGGGGTGTTTATTTACCTTGACAGTTTCAGAGGTAACTTCCTCCGTCTGTGTCCAACTGACAGCCGGAGCCCCCATTTATTTTATATTTTTATTTTTATTTTTGATTCATAATAAGAAATACCTGTTATTGTGGGACTTAACCTTCAGTGTGCATTGTGGGAAAGGGAGAACTGTCTATTGTGGTGATACCAGTTCTTATCACAAGAGGGCACGCTAAGACAAGAAATACAGTCCGTCCAGACGCCGTGCTCGGCTACATTCGGCTGTAATCGTCAGAAGAGTTCCGCATTCAGTTATCAACCAGGCTGCAATGTGTGCGTCTTCTGTGATGTATGATTGACAGGTAAGCAGACTGTTTAGATTAATGGAATTGTGTGTGTGTGAAATAGTGTATGTGAGTGGGGTAGCGAGACATATCAAAGAGACTCACGAAGGACATATATTCTTTATTTGATGACGTGAGTAAGCTAACTGTTATGGCTAGCTCGCTCGCTAAGCGCTAATTACCCTTAGCTTGCTCCCGCGACCCGGAGCGAACGTCAACAGACGGTGGGTGATGTTTATTATTATGGAGTGCAAAATGTAACTAATATAGTCTGCCCCCTTTACTTGATGTCGTAGCACAGTGCACATGACGGTCGCCTTTGTTTTTATGTTGATCCCCTGTTGTGTTCGTGCTCTTTACATTCGGCTGTAATCATCAGAAGAGCTGCACATGCCGTTAGAACCAGGCTGCAATGTGTGTGTCTTGTTATGTATGATTGACAGATGGAGAGTAAACTCGTCTCGACCACAACGCCCTTGTAAGCGTCGTCCTGTGCAAGTGTGCTACACTATATGACAGTCTGTGTGCGCGGCGCACCTGTCAGATCTGGTTGATTATTATTATCGGTTGATTATTGATTGCGCAATGCCGCCGTTCGCATTAAACGATTTTGCGGAGGGAGGAGGATTGCATGATTTACGTCGTATCCACGTTCGCGTGCCCGACCGTGCATGTGCTTGTGCATGACATAACCACCGCGTGTCTTTGAGTATCACGGATGTGTGTAGAGCGGCGAGGAGAGACAGAGAGAGAGAGAGAGAGAGAGAGAGAGAGAGAGAGAGAGCAGCACGCAGCAGTTTGTTTTGAAGCTGAGGCGCGTGATATCAGAGAAACTCTAATACAGTAGACGGGCTCTGGTGATGTTGCGTGTAACCCAACATGCGCAAGGCAAGCACATTAAAGTTTCTTCAGAAACTTTCTATCTTCTAGTTATTTTTATTAGTGGGCAAGCTGCAGCTTGCACACTTATGTTATTCCTACTATTTCTTTCTTTATTTCTTTATTTCTTTCTTTCTTTATTTATTATTCCGTACGTTTTTTGGACCGTAACTCCTCCTACAGCTTTCGTTTTAGGCCCACACAATGAATTGGGAAAATGTGCGGCTCGATTGGGAATAGTGTGCTATTACTTTTCTAAGGAATCCGACTTACGGAATTCCCAAAATTCCCATTTTCCTGAAAATTTCGGCCATAGGAAATGAATGGCCAAAACTTTGGAAGGCTCCAGGGCCCACAGCTTTGGACCTGCGTCCACGCACCAAATACGAAAAATGTGCGTCTTATTGAGAAGAAGCAGGGTTTTGATTTTCAGACCGATCCGACATTCCGTTTTTCCGCAATTCCGGTTTGAAGTTGGAATTCCAGACGCAATACACACTAATGGAGTTGAGCTAGAGTGGCATTCTTGGCATTCCTGAGCGGCTAGAGTGGAGCAGCCCTGAAAATTCGCCTAAAACTTTTGTCTTTAACTTGCTCTCCTGGCCACAATTTTCACTCCACATGCATAAATTTGGCATCAAATTGTAGGAAAAATAGTTGTGCTTTGAAAAATATAAATACAAAAGCAAAGTAGCTTCAACTTTTTAAACTGTGACCCTTAACGAGGCAGGAGTGCCAGCTCTCTCCCCCATAGACTCCCATTATATCTGGAATGCAAAGTCTCGGGAGAGAAGCAGAAACACACACGTTTTCAACTCGCCGTTTCTCGGGCATTTTTGGGAGTTGGAAAATAATTTTGACACCGTTTGAAAGCCCAAAGCGTTACCTTTCTCATGATACATTTTATTTTCTGCTCGGAAACCGCGCGCCGCGGTTACGCTTCCAGCTTGCCCACGCAGTTTCCCCAGAAACTGCACAATCCTCTAGTTATGTGCTTGCCTTGGAGAGGCAACACATCTTATTGTTGTGCATATTTTTTATTTTTATTATTATTATTATTTTTCTGGACAAATTTCGGCGCGCAACTCCTCCTACAGCTTTCATTTTAGGCCCACACAATGAATTGGGAAAATGTGCGGCCCCATTGGGAGAAGTGTGCTATTACTTTTCTAAGGAATCCAACATCTGGAATTCCCAAAATTCCAATTTTTGTGGCAAATTTGGCCCATTCGAATGAATGGGCAAAAACTTTCGAAGGCTCCACCGCCCAGAGCTTTGGACCTAGGTCCACACACCAAATTAGAAAAATGTGCATCATGTGGAGAAGAAGCTGCTTGCGAATTTTCAAACCGATCCGACATGCCGTTTTTTCGCAATTCACGAAAAACAGCTCATGAAACAGAACTAATGGCCGAGGCTCAAAGTGGTACGTAGGAAAGTAGAGCGACGTTCCTGAGCACCTAGAGCGAGGCAGCCATGAAAATTCGCCTGAAACCTTTGTCTTAAACTTGCTGTACTGGCCACAATTTTTACTCCACATGCATAAATTTGGGATCAAATTGTAGGAAAAATAGTTGTGCTTTGAAAAATGTAAAGACAAAAGCAAAGTAGCTTCAACTTTTTTCATTTCGACTCTTAACGAGGCGGGAGTCCCAGCTCTCTCCCCCATTCAGTCCCATTATATCGGCAAAGCAAAGTCGCGGGAGGAAAGCAGAAGCACACACGTATTCTACTCGCCATTTCTCTGGCATTTTCGGGAGTTGGAAAAAAATTAAACCATGGTTTAAAAGCTCAAAGCCTTACCTTTCTCGTGGTGCAATCCATTTTCTGCTCGGACTTACTATCGCGGAGAACGATGCGGTAGTTTGACCCGTGGTTTTCGGCGATCTTGTCACCAGCAACAGTGTCATGGCTGCTGTCTGCCTCATAGAGACTAATTTCGGGCCCCGCCCCCATGAGCTCCAGTAGCGCAGCGGTAAGCTGTCTGCCTGTCATGCTAGAGAGCGGAGTTCAATTCTCCTCCTGCCAGGATTGTCAGATTGGGCTATTTTTAATTCTGTTGGGCAGGGAACAATCACGTTGGGCGTCTACTTCAAAATTGGCCTGCTTTTGGCAACATTTGGCTGCTTATGAACTTTCAACTTTCAACACTAATTCTGCATCAAGGTAAGAAAAAATATGGAGCCTATTTGTGTGACTGTGACTGATTTACGGTAGTTAAATAAATAAATACATGAATAAATAAATAAATCTGCTGGAATGTGATACTTATCTCCAGTCTTCACCCACTCTACTGATCTCCAGTCTTAACTCTGTTTGTGACTGTATCTACATTTACATCCAAAGAGCGTGAGCTCCCTCTACTGGCAGCCCTGTAAATATATACAAAATAGATGTTATTATAGTTAATAATATTAAAATAATAATAAAAAAATTAGGAACATTTTTGAGATGTGTTCTAATATCCCTCAGTAATAGTCAGGTAGCATAACAACCTTTTATTTATCTATATAATTCTCTTGGGATTTTTTGGGGATTTTTTTTAAGATAAGGGATGGATAAGGAAGCCTAACAAGGTAACCAAGAGATAAGAAACACATTGGATGAAAAATAATTGTTTTTTGTTGGTATTTTATGGCTGATTTAAAACACGGGTCAAAACTGAGCCTAACACCGGGGGTGTTACCATGAAATCAACACAAGAGCAAGGTTAATTGTATATTTGAAGTTATTTACGAATCAATTTGAAAACTACATTTTCGTGGCTGTGTCCCGCCCTCTCTCCCCCCTCCCCAGTCCCCTGCTGGCCTGCACTCACATTATCAAGCCCAAACGCGCTCCAGCGCGACTGCCCCCGATATGCACGTCACATTGAAATACACACATACATTCATCATGTCTTCCTTTTAACTAACAGACGTTTTGTTTCATTTAAGGGGTGTTTATTTACCTTGACAGTTTCAGAGGTAACTTCCTCCGTCTGTGTCCAACTGACAGCCGGAGCCCCCATTTATTTTATATTTTTATTTTTATTTTTGATTCATAATAAGAAATACCTGTTATTGTGGGACTTAACCTTCAGTGTGCATTGTGGGAAAGGGAGAACTGTCTATTGTGGTGATACCAGTTCTTATCACAAGAGGGCACGCTAAGACAAGAAATACAGTCCGTCCAGACGCCGTGCTCGGCTACATTCGACTGTAATCGTCAGAAGAGTTCCGCATTCAGTTATCAACCAGGCTGCAATGTGTGCGTCTTCTGTGATGTATGATTGACAGGTAAGCAGACTGTTTAGATTAATGGAATTGTGTGTGTGTGAAATAGTGTATGTGAGTGGGGTAGCGAGACATATCAAAGAGACTCACGAAGGACATATATTCTTTATTTGATGACGTGAGTAAGCTAACTGTTATGGCTAGCTCGCTCGCTAAGCGCTAATTACCCTTAGCTTGCTCCCGCGACCCGGAGCGAACGTCAACAGACGGTGGGTGATGTTTATTATTATGGAGTGCAAAATGTAACTAATATAGTCTGCCCCCTTTACTTGATGTCGTAGCACAGTGCACATGACGGTCGCCTTTGTTTTTATGTTGATCCCCTGTTGTGTTCGTGCTCTTTACATTCGGCTGTAATCATCAGAAGAGCTGCACATGCCGTTAGAACCAGGCTGCAATGTGTGTGTCTTGTTATGTATGATTGACAGATGGAGAGTAAACTCGTCTCGACCACAACGCCCTTGTAAGCGTCGTCCTGTGCAAGTGTGCTACACTATATGTCAGTCTGTGTGCGCGGCGCACCTGTCAGATCTGGTTGATTATTATTATCGGTTGATTATTGATTGCGCAATGCCGCCGTTCGCATTAAACGATTTTGCGGAGGGAGGAGGACTGCATGATTTACGTCGTATCCACGTTCGCGTGCCCGACCGTGCATGTGCTTGTGCATGACATAACCACCGCGTGTCTTTGAGTATCACGGATGTGTGTAGAGCGGCGAGGGGAGAGAGAGAGAGAGAGAGAGAGAGAGAGAGAGAGAGAGAGAGAGAGAGAGAGAGAGAGAGAGAGAGAGAGAGAGAGAGAGAGAGCAGCACGCAGCAGTTTGTTTTGAAGCTGAGGCGCGTGATATCAGAGAAACTCTAATACAGTAGACGGGCTCTGGTGATGTTGCGTGTAACCCAACATGCGCAAGGCAAGCACATTAAAGTTTCTTCAGAAACTTTCTATCTTCTAGTTATTATTATTATTTTTCTGCAAATTTCTTCGGCGCGCTACTCCTCCTACAGCTTTGATTTTAGGCCCACACAATGAATTGGGAAAATGTGTGGCCCAATTGGGAGAAGTGTGCTATTACTTTTATAAGGAATCCAACATCTGGAATTCCCCAAATTCCAATTTTTGTAGCAAATTTGGCCCATTCGAATGAATGGGCAAAAACTTCCGAAGGCTCCAGCGCCCAGAGCTTTGGACCTAGGTCCACACACCAAATTAGAAAAATGTGCGTCTTGTGGAGAAGAAGCAGAGTTTCGATTTTCAGACCGATCCGACATTCCGTTTTCCCGCAATTCCAGTTTAACGTCGAAATTCCAGACTCAATACAAACGAATGGGAGAGGTACGTAGGCTGAGCTAGAGCGGCATAGCTGGAATTCCTGAGAGTTAGAGGGAGGCAGCCATGAAAAATCGCCTGAAACCTTTGTCTTAAACTTGCTCTGGTGGCCACAATTTTCACTCCACATGCATAAATTTGGGATCAAAATGTAGGAAAAATAGTTGTGCTTTGAAAAATGTAAAGACAAAAGCAAAATAGCTTCAACTTTTTTCATTTCGACTCTTAACGAGGCGGGAGTTCCAGCTCTCTCCCCCATTCAGTCCCATTATATCGGCAAAGCAAAGTCGCGGGAGGAAAGCAGAGACACACACGTTTCCAACTCGCCGTAAATCGGGCATTTTCGGGAATTGGAAAATAATTTAAACATGGTTTAAAAGCTCAAAGCCTTAGGATTCTCGTGGTGCAATCCATTTTCTGCTCGGACTTACTATCGCGGAGAAAAATGCGGTAGTTTGACCCGTGGTTTTCGGCGATCTTGTCACCAGCACCAGTGTCATTGCTCCTGTCTGCTTCATACAAAGTAATTTCGGGCTCCGCCCCCCTGAGCTCCGGTAGCGCAGCGGTAACCTCTTTGTCTCTCGTGCTGGAGAACGGAGTTCAATTCTCCTCCTGCCAGGATTGTCAGATTGGGCTATTTTTAATTCCGTTGGGCAGGGAACAATCACGTTGGGCGTCTACTTCAAAATTGGCCTGCTTTTGGCAACATTTGGCTGCTTATGAACTTTCAACTTTCAACACTAATTCTGCATCAAGGTAAGAAAAAATATGGAGCCTATTTGTGTGACTGTGACTGATTTACGGGAGTTAAATAAATAAATAAATGAATAAATAAATAAATAAATAAATCTGCTGGAATGTGATACTTATCTCCAGTCTTCACCCACTCCACTGATCTCCAGTCTTAACTCTGTTTGTGACTGTATCTACATTTACATCCAAAGAGCGTGAGCTCCCTCTACTGGCAGCCCTGTAAATATATACAAAATAGATGTTATTATAGTTAATAATATTAAAATAATAATTAAAAAAAATTATGAACATTTTTTAGATGTGTTCTAATATCCCTCAGTAATAGTCAGGTAGCATAACAACCTTTTATTTATCTATATAATTCTCTTGGGATTTTTTTGGAAGTAACAAGGTAACCAAGAGATAAGAAACACATTGGATGAAAAATAATTGTTTTTTGTTGGTATTTTATGGCTGATTTAAAACACGGGTCAAAACTGAGCCTAACACCGGGGGTGTTACCATGAAATCAACACAAGAGCAAGGTTAATTGTATATTTGAAGTTATTTACGAATCAATTTGAAAACTACATTTTCGTGGCTGCTGGCCTGCACTCACATTATCAAGCCCAAACGCGCTCCAGCGCGACTGCCCTCGGTATGCACGTCACATTGAAATACACACATACATTCATCATGTCTTCCTTTTAACTAACAGACGTTTTGTTTCATTTAAGGTGTGTTTATTTACCTTGACAGTTTCAGAGGTAACTTCCTCCGTCTGTGTCCAACTGACAGCCGGAGCCCCCATTTATTTTTTATTTTTATTTTTGATTCATAATAAGAAATACCTGTTATTGTGGGACTTACCTTGCATTGTGGTAAAGGGAGAACTGTCTGTTGTGGTGATACCAGTTCTTATCACAAGAGGGCACGCTAAGACAAGAATTACAGTCCGTCCAGACGCCGTGCTCGGCTACATTCGGCTGTAATCGTCAGAAGAGCTGCACGTGCGGTTATGAACCAGGCTGCAATGTGTGCGTCTTCTGTGATGTATGATTGACAGGTAAGCAGACTGTTTAGATTAATGGAAATGTGTGTGTGTGAAATAGTGTATGTGAGTGGGGTAGCGAGACATATCAAAGAGACTCACGAAGGAAATATATTATTTATTTGATGACGTGAGTAAGCTAACTGTTATGGCTAGCTCGCTCGCTAAGCGCTAATTACCCTTAGCTTGCTCCCGCGACCCGGAGCTAACGTCAACAGACGGTGGGTGATGTTTATTATTATGGAGTGCAAAATGTAACTAATATAGTCTGCCCCCTTTACTTGATGTCGTAGCACAGTGCACATGACGGTCGCCTTTGTTTTTATGTTGATCCCCTGTTGTGTTCGTGCTCTGTACATTCGGCTGTAATCATCAGAGGAGCTGCACATGCCGTTAGAACCAGGCTGCAATGTGTGTGTCTTGTTATGTATGATTGACAGATGGAGAGTAAACTCGTCTCGACCACAACGCCCTTGTAAGCGTCATCCTTTGCAAGTGTGCTACACTATATGACAGTCTGTGTGCGCGGCGCACCTGTCAGATCTGGTTGATTATTATTATCGGTTGATTATTGATTGCGCAATGCCGCCGTTTGCATTAAACGATTTTGCGGAGGGAGGAGGACTGCATGATTTACGTCGTATCCACGTTCGCGTGCCCGACCGTGCATGTGCTTGTGCATGACATAATCACCGCGTGTCTTTGAGTATCACGGATGTGTGTAGAGCGACAGAGAGACAGAGAGAGAGAGAGAGAGAGAGAGAGAGAGAGAGAGAGAGAGAGAGAGAGCAGCACGCAGCAGTTTGTTTTGAAGCTGAGGCGCGTGATATCAGAGAAACTCCAATACAGTAGACAGGCTCTGGTGATGTTGCGTGTAACCCGACATGCGCAAGGCAAGCACATTAAAGTTTCTTCAGAAACTTTCTATCCTCTAGTTATTATTATGATTGTTTAACTATTACATAACATAGCACAACCTCCCACATGTTTTTACTAAGTTTAGAGCATCATTGATCTGATAACCAGGAACTGGGACTGCCCCCTTTTCTGTCATGTCAGATTTGTAGTTATGTCTTCCTGCAGATGGTGACATGGTGCATTTTCACAATACTTGACAGCTATAATAATGATGACCTTGATAAAACTCTAGTAGCTACAAATATAATTCAAAAGAGGGAAGAGAAGTCACGGGGAGTTTAAAAGGGGCATTCCAAAAGCAATCAGTGTCTGTGTGCTATTTAAATTGGCTGATATAATTAGAATGGAGACAGGCCCCTCTTTAGAGCTAACATGACAAAGCAGGATTTAACAGACTCCACTAGAGACTAATGGCAGACCAGAAAATAGCATGATGTTATACCTTTGCTCTATGACGGAAAAGCTTTTTGAAGCCAAATTTTTATGTTAAAAGAAACAAGAAGGAAAATGTACAAGAAGTAGTGTGACTAATAAATACAAAGTAAACACATACACACAAGTGTCATAGAACATTGAGCTGCCATTAGTAACCAGCAAAACTTTGACCTACTTCAGTCTACCTAGACTTTAATAGTGTCTGAAATTCCCATGGGCAGAATGTTTCACCATCCTGCATTACAAAAAAAAAAAAAAAAAAAAAAAAAGCATCAGCTTGTGTTTTATTGGTAATGCTGAAAAAAACTTTAAGAATTTCCACAACTCTTCAGTTTTGTTGAGATCCTGTGGCGAGATGGCTGTGATACATTGTTTGCATTGTTTTCATGCTCATAAAACCAGTCAGTGACCGCGTTTTGCCCAGCAGATCAGGAAGTCACTGGAACAGACCACTTTGAAATGTGTCAGCAAATCAGAGCCAGTGACCTCAAAAACTGCCTTGTAATACAGTATATTTATTATTACCCAGTTTCACCATTGTTTCCTTTTTTATCCATATGTTCCTATTTTTTTCTGCAGATTTCTGTACTGTACAGTAAATGTTCAATGTATTATTTGCAACTTCTATAGCATTTAAATCATAGACTTTATACTATAGAAGGCTTACTGCCTGTCAGTCCTTAATTTATTTCAGTAAGAGAGCGTAAAAAAATTATGGACAAGATATCATGAACTTTCATAGATGTCTGTGACCAGCTTAATTTGGATGAATCAAAAAACAGGATGATTTTGGTTTCAGTTTCTGAAACCAAAATCATCCTACATACAGAAGTTTCATAAACTCAGAAAGTGTTTTTTTGCATATATTATGTTCACAGGGACTTGGTAAAGCTTCTTTTTGTATTTATTTGTGTATGTGCCTGCATGCACTATACTGTATGTGTGCACATGTACAGGCAGCAGAAGCAAATGAGCAGTGATTGGACTTAAGCCGACTGTGGCCTCCAGGGTCCTGACCCTGGAGTGGCCACTCACAGGATGTCAGCAGATGAAGCTCTTTAGCGAATCTATTTAAAGAGCAAACCAAAATGTAATCTGACAGTTATTTTAATGTGTCTACTCTCAAAACTGAAGAATAAAAATACATTCAGCTGTCTAGAGGTTTAAAATGGCATAAACATTTTGATTTTAATATTAATGCACACTTGGTGCATTTTAATTTGTCAATTCAAAAGAGAAACTATTTATCGGCAGTCATGCCCTGCAGGGAAGATGAGTTTTAAGTCTGGACTCAGTAATTTGACAGGGATAAAACTGAATAGCGAAGCAGAGCAATTTTGTGCTGAACTGTACTTTTGGAGTCAGAGAGAGCAAATCCCTTTCAACAAGGCAACATAATGTCCCTGGAGGTCCAACATAAATCTCAGTCCAGACATGGCTAGCCTGAAACCCAACTGACAGGGAGAGTGACCCTTCCAAAAAAGGCAGAATTTAGAATTGCGCCGTTCCTTAATTACTGAATTGCAGCCAAGTTATTTTAGTGGTGCATTTTTGTGGTAAATATGTGGGGAGTGCAAGGCTATGGCAAGGAAAAGGAGAGGCTTGGGAATCAAAATAAGAGTCTAGCCATAATGTTTTGCCCATTGTGCTTTAAGTGGTCACTGTATTTTATAGCTTGCTGTCTTTTTGCCATGAATATATTTAGTACTACTTCTAGCATTCATCACAGAAGCAGGCCTTTACTCAAATAAAACAAGAAAACAAAACACAGCAATCTTTAAACTAATGCATACATCCATTGGTCAAGTGGTTCTTGACCAATACTTAGCTTTGTGAGAGCTCTTAAGGTCAAATTTTAGCTTTACTTTAATCCTGCATTGGTTTGGGAATCCATGAGAGGATGCTCATTTTGTAAAATGTGCTATACATTATGGCTTCTCCAGTTCATATTTCAAAAAGAAGGCACCAATCACTCAGCCTTGATTCATATTTGTAGTTAATACATTAAAAAAAATAGCCAAAAAAAAACCAAACCAAAACAAAACAAAACAAAAAAAAAATTGATTGAATTACTGGTATTCAAACAAAATGTTATATCAGTCTTCTCTGCAGCACAAGGACAACAATACTAGTTGGTAGATGCTGGTGTCTTTCAATTATTAAGGCTTTGCCAGTCCCATGTAACTGCTCCACCGTCACATCACTGCCAGCAGTTGAGCAACAGTCAATGTTTGTTCAACCTCACCACTCATTAGCAGACCCCCCTCTGGGTGTATGAATGGATAGCAGAGGTCAATAAACTGACCCTTCGTGCCCACTCACTGCCCACACTGCAAACAACAGAGGCCCATGTGTTCTGCAGATTGCATCACAACCCCACTAACGAGCAGAGCCACTGGTCTGAGAGCACTAATGCAATTATGCAACACAAGCCTCGGTGCCGTGAATCAAGGCTATGGGAAGGAACTGGATGTGACATCATGTTGTTGTTCTACAATTTGTATGTGGAACTATAGATGCACTCACTATACACCACACTGATGTCCATAAAGAGCAACAGAGAGACAAAATGACAGCTTCGGTATAAAACAGGCAGAAAATAAAAATGAGAAATATAGATGAGAGCAGAAAAAGTATGGATTGTGGACAGCGGGTTGCAAGAGATTTCCAAGATAACAATTACAAACAGATACAGGGATAAGCAAAAAGGTAAAATCAGAATATGATATAGTGATGAACAGAGAAAAAAAATGACATGAGCATGTAGCATTATGTAACCTGTACGGCTGAGCCATCTGAGGACAGAGCATGAGCAGAGAACAACACATCTAGAACTAACACTGTTGTGTCTCTTCTTCTAAGACTGAAGCACACAAAATTAGAGCTCTGTGCTAATGGCTATTAATTACAACATGCAGTGTTATGGAACCCCAGTCTAGAAACATAAACAACTAATAAAAATGGACATGTAATGCAATGGTGACTGATAAGACCACCAAATGGAAGGACATTGTGTCTTATGGAGTCGAAAGCTAATCCAATTTCAAAGCTGCAGCTTGGTCTTTTTCTGACTGGCCTTTTTGACTTGGTATACTAGCTGGGGCCCAGTTATGGCCTCAAGTTTCTCACATGGTTAAGTGAGCAGAAGACAAAACATTGGTTACTTCAGATTCTGACAAATTTTCAGTTTAATTTGTGATACTTAAACATGTCAGCGAAGAAGTACCTTTGTCAACTTAAGACATTTTAAACCATGAAATTTTAATATCTGCACAAGAAGCACAGGGTCTATCAAACTATAAAAGGCACTGATTTCTGTAACCGCTGATCTTTATGAGCACTTTCCCCTTTAAAGAGCAGGTATTCATGGCAGGCGAAGGTCAAGGAGCCACAGTAATCACCAACCCAAGTCATTGGAGAGCATCTGAGAAGAGTCACCAACCGTAAATAGGCCATAGACATGAAACACAGCACAGAGGTTTAACATGTAAATGAACTTCTGGGGTTTAATGAGAATAACAATGAAATTCATATTTCAAATATGAGCTTTGGGGGACAGTTTTACAAATACTGATTGGATTGCTGTAGGCCATCATACTTAATCTTTGAACTGAATGGTATTTGTAAGAAGGAAAGTGAGATGGATTTTATATGCACTTTTTCAAGATTGCTGTCTTAGTCGAATACAATCTGGTATGCATGTAAAAAGTCTGAAAATTTAATTTCAGATGTAGTGATGATATAGTACTGCTTGTGAAACTAGGGATCTCTCTGGCACTTCCTAGAAAATTCACTAAATTCCTTTAATGCTTCTACTAATGGGTTTTGAGGGGAAGCAACTTTTCTGTAAAATGTAGCATGACAGTGATGAAGCCTCACAGACCACTGCAGCTCAGCAGAAAGGAATGATCTGGCTCTAGTGTTTGGATAAAGGGCAATTTTGCCATCATATACAATGAATAAATAAGCCTTCGTAAAATAAAAAAAATGAACAGTATCATCCACATATGAAGGGGTTTCAGGGCCAGATGCATAATGCTGACATTTGAAAAATGCAACTTAACCTGACAGCTGATTAAAGAAAGTCTATAAATGAAGTTTGAAATCTAAGGGAGAAAAAGAACAAAATATTGGGAAAATAGTTTCTCACTTCAAGCAAAGTGCACATTTGAAGTGAGACTGACTATCTACTATGCCTGAGATGAAATCCCCACACATAGCCTGAATTCCCCAGGTACCAGTGTTAAGTGTAGAACATGAAGATAAGAGGAACTCGATTAGTGCCGGTGGCTATATTTACTGCCATTAGACAGGACCCTTACCCTCTGAGGGGGTTTGGAGCGCTGAGAAAAATCTTTACCCCCAGTTATTAAGACATCTTAGTGTCCGAGAGATACTGAGGCTTTTGGAAATTTTGACTGTGATAGTTGCAAATAACATTATCTATACTGACACAATATTGAAGTTATGTGTCCAAGCCCAGATCTGGAAAAAAACACACAACAATAAGCATTCAGTAATTCACTCCTAAAATTCATCCTGTGGTTTTAGGGAGATGGTCAACTTTATGATATCAACTAGAAGTATCTTCTCAGAAAGTTGACAGTTGTTTTATCTGAACAAATGAAAATTAAGACATCACAACTTTGAGATGTGCGGATGCTAAAATCTATCATCTTTCAAGACACCCCAAATCTGGAGGGTGTTTGTTCATGTTTGAACTTCAATTTTATTTTGTAGACAATCCTGGTACCTCTGCAGGTGATTTTTGGCTTCTCTAGCTTTGATTTTCATAAAAGCCATTAAGCTGTGACAGAACTCGTTCTGCTTCAAAAACTTTGTCACTATTAATGGTGTTAAGCTATAATGCCAGTATCAACAATAAGTGTGACTTTTTAGATGTGTCTGTATAAAGAATAGACATGTCTTTAAAGAAATTATGTTAGAAACCACAGAAAAGCAGCCTGTTCAAATGCTGTCTGTGCATGTTTCACACTCTCACACAATACTGAAACTCAAGCGCCCTGTTTTTTTCACCAGCATCCTGTAAAGGCAACTTTTGATTGTCTTTGTCCTTTTGTATGTCAGACGCTTTCAAACAAATGACCACTAACAGGAAGGAATGAGGAAGAGAGGGAGGAAAAACAAACAGAGCGACAATAACAAGGGAATTAAACTTCAAGCTGCTGAAAATTGAGCCAATGATCCATGCTGAGCTACCAGCTTTGTGGGATCATGCACCTCAAAACTTTTTTGTTCATTTTAGACATTTAATTGAATAAAGGAATAGTTCAAACATATTTTTTTCTGCCTCTAAAATGTAGTGACTATTTCCAAAATCTAGATTACTGGTGAGACTGATCCAGCACAAAGCTATCAACATATGCATATCCCAAAACACTAAGTATTAACACCAAAGAAAATTAGAGAGCAACAGTTTAAGGAGACAGGAATTAATTATTCCCACATACTAAATACAAGAATTTTACCCCCTGCGATGTTGACAGGGAACCAACAAAGGGCCTCTCTGTATGCCAGGTCAAGGGAAAGGGAACCAAGCGAACCGTGCCGCGGACCGGGGCTGGGAACCACCCCTTACTGTGTACCCGAGGGATCAAGGTGACATTCCACAACACCTCTGAGACTGGCCTAATGGAGGGATTGGTGCATGGCTATTGTTGAGCAGGAAAGAAGAGACCACGAAAAAGGGTGTAACAAGAGATGGAAGTATGCAGAAAGGAGAGAGGGAGGAGAATAAAATTCCAGTGAAATTTTACAGGAAGGTAAGTGGTGAAGCAAACATGGACAGGAATGTTTTGGGGGCTTGAAGCAAAACAGAAACTACATGCAAAATGGCTGGTAGAAGAGCTGACTTTCTGTATTATTCAGTAATATCTTTTCTATCCAGCCTAATCCTTTATTTGTGTTTGCTTTCAACTTGATATTTCCTTATTCAGTCACAAGTCATAATGAATTTTTTTTTTTCTGAGGCCACAATAAATGTGTTGGGGTTTAAGCATAAAACCTTTTTAGTCCTCTAAATTGTAAGCTCAGTATTTGCTGATGCTATTTCTGTGGTGGCTGGGGTAGGAGCCACTGTTTTATTTGACACCATTTTCTCCTGTCTACTGTCGCAAAAGACAAAAATTCTACCCTTGGACTATAATTCTGGGGTTTGGCAGCATAGATAAATACAATTCCCTTTTGGTGTCTGGTTTGTACTAGCTAATTAAATATCTTTAAACAGGCTTTCTTCTTGCACGTATCCACAGCAAGAAAATATATACTCACAAATCAGTAGAAAGCATTATGTCATGACATTCTTATTGTGTGTGTATCCAAAAACACGATTAAGCACTAGCAGCAGCAAACTGTTCATACATACTGAAATAGAGATTAAATTTGTTTAATTCCATGGATCACCAAGAATATTAAAACTGTTATGTTAAATCCATAATGTATGAATTGTGTGGTTGTATGTGTGGTTTTAATCTTATTCTGTGAACTAGTGAAGTCTAGAATTTGGATGAATAATCCAGTAACATACTGTATGCTGAATGGTTGTTAAACACACTTGAGTCTTGTAAAGCATTACCTTTTGCTCAAGAAAGCTGGACTGATGGCGTCTGAATTTTGCTTAAGCATGAAAACGCATTGATGTAAGGACATGAAACACTGGTGAGGTGTTGCACTGCAGTCAGAGTATCTTTCATGAAATTTAACCCTAAATTCCTGACCTTTCCCCAGGAGGGTGCAGGTGCAAGAGTACATCAAGCAGAGAAAATTAAACTTACCGTCATAAAATCAAAAGGCTGGAGGCTTGCTAAGCAGAGTCAGGTATAGGTAAGCTGTATGTCCAAGTGCTTTTTCCTTTCTTTTTTGTTGTCCTCTTATGTTCTCAAAATTCTTTCTTCCTTTGGTTCCCCTGTTCCTGATAAGTGTCTCCTGCGGTTCAAGCTTTAGTTCCAGATCTTACCCGGTGCAGCGCCTACGAAGCACAGAGACAACAGAGTGAGGAGAAAGTTAGAGAGCCAAAGAGAGGGAGTGAGAGGGAAAGAGAGTTCCCTGTTTGGGTGAAGCAGTGATCAGATAGGGCTATTTTCAGACCCAGGCATGCTTGTCTATGAGACTGGAAACTTACCCCCAGTGTAGGTGGGTGGGGGCTAAGTGACAGGACTGACTACCTCTCTTTTGCCACACACGCACATATGCACATGTGCATACCCAACACACATACACACACACACACAGAGGCTAACAAAAAGGTACTTGCATTCACACACAAACATGGCAATGGTGTCTAATAGCAGCTAGGTACGCCTCCGAATAGATGAGCAGCATTAATAACAAACAGCAGTGAGGCTGAGCCCACAGAGTGTTGCTGGGGAGGCCGCACACGCCCACCTCTCCACCATGGCTTTAATTCCACACTCAAGGCAAAACCGTCAAAACAGGGCTATGTAAAGTGGATTTTCCTGGCTAAAACTGATGTGGGGTCAAACTGTCCTCACATAAAACATTTTTTCACTTTCTTTAGCTGACAGTTCGATTGTCTGTCAAGATGAGTAAAGGCAGGCTCACAGAGAGAATTGTGCAAGAGTGCACACACATACACACAAAAACGCACACTGACACACACACATACTGCTCTCTTTCTCCCTCACACCCTAGACGGCTCCCTCTCAGAACTAGAAGTAAACATATACAGACAAATTAAGTGTTCACTCACCTGTGTCATTAATAATCTGACTGCAGTGTAACCCATATGGAAATGTATATTTGGAAATGACCACACACATACACACTCACTGAATATACGGGGAGGAGAGGTCAAGCAGAACCACCTCTAGACCCCAGACTCCCTGCTATTCCCAGAGTGGTGATGTAACGACTGCTATTAGCATCTCATATTTAGAGTCTGGTTACCTAAAACCACCCAGGCAGCTACTGTGTAATACGCTATTTGGACTACTTCCACCTCTCCCCTTCATACCAATACTCAAAAATAAACAAAACAGACTTTAAAAAACAACCAGCAAGATACTGCATGTTAGGTTGATAGTGGATAGCTGATGGAATTATTCTCTTCATCAAAAAGATAACTAAAACAGTTTAAATTTATCCTGTGACCTTCACAGTTAATGAAACTGCATCTTTTTTTAGGCACTCCAAAATTTCTATTGTCCACTTTATTAACTTAGGCAGTGAGCTGACATCACACTGGTCTTCTGGCTTACTTAGAAGATCTGCATTAAAGTTTGCAAATGCTTTAAAACCATTGAGTTGAGTATGTCCTAAATGGACTAATTATAGGACTGTGTATCAAAAACAATGGTCAAAATAATGTTTATCTAAGTCAAAACCATGTATTTTGAATTGTGTAAAGCCACCATGATAAAACACTCACATCATGCACCAGCACAAGTGACTGTCAACCAGTCTTTCAACTTTGTAAATTAAGCATGAATGTGCTTAGCTGCGTAGTCCTGGATCAACACTGTCTGTGTCTGCTGTCATCATGCTGATGATGAAGTGGTAATGTAAAAATCCCAGCTAAAAAGGCACAGATGGCTCCAGTGTTAAAAACAGAGCATTGACCGACGTGACAGCACTCCTGCAACTGTGACTCCTAAGCACCCAATTTTCAGAACATGGAGCTCCCACGGCCCAGTGCTGCAATCGGTGTGTCAGCGGTGCTTATCAACCACAACTGGCCCCCACACACTTCTGGTCACGTGCCAAGGATCACCGAGGTATGGTGAAAAGCTGACAACTGACAGGTGCTAATGATGTAACCTTGGGGACTGAATCAGAGGAGGATCAGGCGCCAAGAGAGGACCAAAAGGGAGAGGAACCAGAGTTTAGGTCCCTTCTAGAGGAGTTTTACTCCTAAAAAATAACAACAGTGACTCACAAAGACTTATTTCCTTTTCACAAGACTTGATTTTCGTACTCTTTGACAGATTATGATAGATATTACGTCTTCATCTAGATGGGCCACACTTTATGACAGATTATCTCCATCAGCTACTTAAACAACCATCTTTCAGGCCAAAGTTGATGACTTCAGATGGATGAGACACATTCCTGGATCACAGCTCCATCGGCGTGTACTTCCAAGTTTTGCGTATATATTGAAAAAAATAATTGATAAAACAATTAAACTAACATGATGCAGCAGCAGCAGCTTAGGAATGCTCTCATTAAAGTACCAGAGCAAACTATTTTTATAACGCCTGACACACACACTCACACTCTCGCACACAAACACACAGACACTTTGACCTATGAGCCACTCAGGGCTACAGTGGCCGCGTCGACATGATCTCACCAGCACAGTTTCAACACCCAATTCATTATCAGCTCCAGCATTGCCCTGCCATTCCCAGTTAAGTAAGTGGCAGGATATAAAAAGCAGAAGAGCTGCGCATATACACATTGCAGTGTCACTTAATGGAAAACACTTTACTTTGGGAGCAGACCAAAACAAGGAAAATATATCCAAAAGGTATCCGTTCTAGAGACAGAACAAACATTTAGTTGTTCTGGAACAAATTTGAGCTAGGATCCTCAATGTATTTTGTGAAGCACTATGGCCTTATTCATAACATTCTAAATTAAAAATACTGCCCTGCCCTGCATCAAAATGTGCTTAAAGCTCTTCACAGAATGAACCCAGCTATCAAACAACCACAAGTGGTTTTAGGTCTCAGATGTCAAACAGCAACACTTTTCATTCCCTATGACAGAGTAATGTAAATAAACAATTATACAGCCATCCATCAAGAAAATGCAGCAGCATGTCTCTCTAACAGCTCTGTAGTGGAGCCCACAGATGGACTGATTTCATGTTACCTCATTAAGGCAGCCAATCCAGCTCCCATAACCATCACAAACTCTGACGAGCAACAGGATCCAAATGTTGGCCGCGGTGCCCAGGCCTTTTGGCTTTGACCTAGTCTGTGTCAGCTCAGGGATTTGCACATCTTTGACTGGTGTAGGGTTTAGGGATGAACCGGCTTTCTTTAGCAGCGCACATCTTTCATCAAATCACAGGCAGGAGAGATAAGAGTGGGTGCTGCTGCAGGGAGGGTGTTATCACCGGACTTCACAGACAACTAAGTCTCATAATCTATGTCCCTTACACACATCCACCCACCCACCCACCCACACACCCACCCACACACCCACACACCCACCCACACACATATTACACCAATTAATAATAGATAAATGCCTCCATTAAACAATGACAAAAATGTTTTTGTCCTTTTACAAGTGTCTAATTGTTCAATCTGATATGTAAAAGAGGATTCTTTTACATATTATCATCTTATTATTTTACTAATACAATATTATCATGAAATCAAGTCTAATATTTTGAATATATTTTAGATATTTTATTTCCAATTAAAAACCAATAAAACAGTCAAAATATTTTTTCACCCCAGCAAGCTAGTAAGTTATTCCCATTAGGGACATCTGTAGTGATTAAGGAAATAAAACAAGTCTTCAAGGCTA
This sequence comes from Myripristis murdjan, assembly GCF_902150065.1. Lineage (NCBI taxonomy): Eukaryota > Metazoa > Chordata > Actinopteri > Holocentriformes > Holocentridae > Myripristis > Myripristis murdjan. Next base: position 27,754,510 of record NC_043980.1, read on the forward strand.
AAAATATCTAGAGTATGTAAAACCTGCAACTCCCTTATGAGTTTAGGCTTCATATTAAAGTGTTAAATTTATATAAATTTATACAATAGTAGGTGTTTAAAGACAACAAATTCCTGTATATCTCTAGAAAGCAACAATGCTATTTTCAGACACATCACAACCACTTATCACTGTACGTCTCCTTGTCACATTTAAGGAGTCACTGGTGCTGCCTGTTGTGCTCACAATCCTAACAAGTTGTTGGACTTGTGTAATTGGAGAGCACATAACTCTGCCAAGTTGTTAATGAGAATACAAAACAGGGGAAACATTTGAAAGTGCACCCCATGTACAGTACTGTCACCGGGTTCAAGTGTCTCAGTATGTTTACTGGTGCATGTGGAAAACATTCTTAATTGCATGGGAATACATTCATTTATTTCCCCATCAGTAATCTGTACACACTCCCTGTTCAACAGATCTACATTTTGACTACTGGCAGCTGTTACTTTAAAAACACCAACACAGGCCTGTTTTCTTGAAAGAAACTCATTTTCCGCCAGGCATGAAGCTGAGATGACTGACAACTGCATAATATTCTCCCAGCCAATCAGCACTGGACTTCATTATATCCCTCCCTCCTCCATCCTGTCACTGGTTTTCATCAAGTGGACAAGTCTGACCGGCTGTGGCAGCATAACCGGATGTGGACCGTGAGCCCAGTAGCCTGATAGGTTAATGTATTAAATAAAACATAACAAGGTTTTGTGGGTGCGGCGCTGAATTAATGATGTCGACCTGCAATGAAACCAAAGGTCCTACAATATGGATGAATGGACTTTCACCAGTGACTATTGGTTAGCTATAACATTAGATATATCACCAAAAAAATGCAGTATGTTTGAAGTGTGAGAGTGATAGGCAAGACCAATAAACTAAAACAACTTCTTCCTGCAGAAATGAGAAGCTCATCATGTCAGACTATAATAACATGAAGAGAGACAGAAAAAAATGAAGTGCTACAGTGACACCTTGCTTATAACTGTGTATTGGAAGAGAGGGGAAGTCCAAATTGTTAATCAGAAATTAGTATATATTCTTGCTCAAACTAAGAAAATCTTAGGTACCCCTAATTCAAAGGATCGACAATTTATTCTGAGCAAATGCGAATGATTACTCTGTATTTAAGCTTCACAGTCAGAATTTGGTGACATTAATGAGGGAAATCTAATATGTACAACGTTGGAGAACTATTTCTGACACAAATGTACACACAGAACATGAGCTAAAAACAAAAAACAAAAAAACACGCATTACACACGTGCTGAACGCTATCCTCCAAAACTTTCTCCAGGCTTGGCATGACAGGCTATTTAATCCCTCTATGTTGTAGCTAATCAGTTTACAGCATGCCCCAATCCTGAGCTACTTACACTGAAAAAGCTTTACAACAATGGCATGCAACCTGGAATTCCACTTGCCCATCTATTTCTGCAAGTTAGATCAGTAATGAACTTGTTTACCTGTTTTTGTCATGAAATAGATGAAATAGCCTACTGCAACCATCAAATGAATACCATCTTAACAAAGAACTTCACCACTAATCTGAACCTTTGGGAATCTGCAATACTGTAATGGTGAGTTTACAGTAGATGCCTGAGGGCCACATAAACAAAATACTATTTTAATTATCTACAAAAATATCTACAAAAGCAGTACATGAATATTCTGCTTATACACATACTGATCTTCAAGTCAGTACAGTTAAGATATCAAGCTGCCTAAGGCTTCAGTAGTGTATGTGCATGCTACTGTCTCTGCAGGTTCCATCGGTTGCACATATTATTTCCCCACAATATGTTGTACCCTTTGATGGTGGCAGGCCAATCGGGATGCATCGATTAGCTGATGTCCCTGACAGCACTTTAAAATTGCAGAGTTTTCAAACCATGAGCATTTCATAAGCTGAGTTATCAAGATCTGCAGTTCTACGCTCTTGAATGTAGCCCAGTGTTTGCACAAGATTGTGTGTGTAAAAATTCATGAAGGTGCTGAAATGATTTGTCAATTAACCAATAAGTGGATTTTCAGTAAAATCTATAAAGAGCTTAGAAAAGCTTATAATTTGGTAATCAATTAGTTGTTTTACTTATTTTTCAAAGACAAATAACAAATATGTGCTGGTTAAAGGAATAATCACTTCTGAAAAGATGGTCTTTTCATAAAAATGGCCTGTCTATGCAGTAGAAAGCACATATTTTTGTAATTGGTGCCACATGACCAGACAAAAACAGAGAAAGGGGGCTGTGATATTCCCTTTGGATCAAAAGGTATACAACAACCAGATATTGATATCAGTGCCATTATCAATTCTGCTTCTCCGTACGATTGTTTATCAATTCCCTTATTGGTTTCTGATCAATTTTCAGTGGTGAAACAAAGGTGAAACATATTCTGATTAGTGGCAAGTTGCTTAATGAAATGTTAAGCTGGTAGGGGATGACATATGAAACTTGGTCTTTCAGTATAAAATGGGCCAACATTAACACAGTAGGACTGGGAGCACTGCAGCGTCCAATATCAGTTAGGTTGCTTTGTATGTTAAAAACCTCATTAACATACTATCAAATAAAGTTAAAGTACTCCATCATTTCTTCTCATCTGTGTATCTTCCAGTTGTTGCTGGTAAGTCTGAGAAGTCAGTAGCTGTTTGTTATGACCATGCCCATCAGCAATGATCTCATTCTCATTCATTCTCATTCTCGGAAAAAAAACAAAACAAAAACAAAAAAACAGCTGAGCAGTAGGGCAGAGGAATATGAACAAAATCAAAGTATGTTGATATATTTGACCAAACATCTTGATATCAGTATTATGTAGGAATGACTACTGGTGCTTTCATAAGATGTTTACACAAGAGATTTGTGATAAGCAATCATTAGTAATGTGGATACGATGATGCAGCAAGTAGGGACACTTAACAGAACCGCAAGAACAGCATCACTTCAGAAAATTGCTTCCCTTTACTGTAATGCAGCCTGGAAAACAAGACATCACTTATGCCATATCATGACATTACGATATCTAAAATCCCAGACAATATCGAGTCTCACATCACAGTAGCAATATAATTTTGGTATACTGCCCAGCCCTACTGAGCAGTTCATATCAAAAGTTACCAATCACAAAATCCCACTGTGAGCGCTAAAGGATTTAGTCACACAGAAAGGCAAGGGAGCAAGCATGTCCCGTAGGCAGTCCCTTTTATCAGCAAGATTTCTGAGAATTAGGCAAGCTTTTCACACACCGCTTGAGCCATGACATCAGCTCTTCCTCTAAAGGTAGGGGTGTAGGAGGGGGGAAGAGATGAAGGAGAAAAATGCACAGTAGTGACAATGTGGAAGAAAGGGGGGAGAGGGGGTGGCGGGGGGGGGGTGGGGGGGTGAATAGATGAAATAGATGGGCAAGTGGAAAAAGAAAGAGCACCAAATAGGAAAATAAACAGGGCAGAGGGAAAGTAAAAGACTACACATGTATGTGTGAGACAGAGAGGGAAAGATACTATGACAGAGAATAACCCTTGTTACACTCTGTACTTTCAGGAGAAAATGTATCACATTCTCCTATTCCCTGATGGCCTGCCTTGATCCCCTTTCCTCTCTCTCTCTCTCTCTCTCTCTCTCTCTCTGTTTCTCTCTCTCTCTTTCTCTCATTCTCTCTCTCTCTCTCTCTCTCTCTCTCTCTCTCTTGCTCACTTCCTCTCCCAGTAACTCTAAACTGGCAGGTAGCAGGTGCAACCAAATAACACTAACAGAGACATACTTTCTGACTCATTCACCATCAATCAGTCAAATTGCTATGATCTTCCATTAACAAATTATATTTAAGCCTCAACCTGGGGCCGGTTTATTGGAAAAGCAACACCTCTTGAAATTGTTAACAGCCAACTGTTGCTTCTCATAATGCACGCCACTGCCTCACTGCCTGTTCCTCGGACATAGGCATGTGGGCATGTAAAAACACAAAATACTACATCAAAGATACAACAAGCCAACAACACACACATACAAACCCTCACAAGGTACACCACACTCAAACTGGTGTGAGGTTCCCGGAGTGATAGTGTTACACTTTGTACATTTTGGACACCTCCTCCTTGCTCTCCCTTCTCACAAAACATTCAAATAGCCTCTACAGGAACTATTCATCGCTGCTGGCCTTGTACTTTTCCTCATTACATCATCCCTTTATATGGGTTAGCAGGTATCACCAAGGAAAACAGGTGATATGACCCCTCCAGGTTGTTTTCTCTGACTGGAATATGCTATCTGAGATGGCACATCAATGGATTAGTCTAAAAACCCAGCATACTCAATAAGTGCATCTTAAAGTTAGTGCTTTTACAAGTGGCATTAAAGAAAGATCATGGGCCACATCACAACACTAAAACTCCAACCCCTGGTGACTAGAGATGTGGGAAGGAGAAACCTTGTAAACCTGCATTAATAGGCCATACTAAGCATGCTGATGTGCACCTTTTTAGATGAAGCACTGCAATGACACAAATTTTCGGTATAGAAATTTATAGTCTGAATAAGTGGAAACTAAAACTGACTATGAGGCCTTGTCGAGTCCTTGAGCTGCTGGGATGCAGGCTACACATGGATATCCCATACACTGATGCACAGGCCACTGCAGGCACCTCTGTCCGCTGAGCACACATTGTGCTGACGGGATTTATTGTTATGGTAATCAATAATGCATTTTTCACCCTCCAAATGGCTTGTGGGTTGAGTATTGAACATCATCCCAGGCAAACTGGCATCTGAGGAACACGGCAGAATGGATTACATATTGCTTTAATGCGCTGGAAACGCCAGTCCATCGGAATCCACTTAAGTGGAAGCAGAGCCGGGGCATACCGCATCCCGAAGCTGCGCTGGTTTACTTGTCCTGGTTAAGCCCAAAATACACTATTTACGGTTTAATTGCTGCTTGTATCGTGTTCAAGCGGGCAGCCGTACAGTTTGCCCCTTCGAAACGCTCAAAATTCACTGTGTGTTTCATGTGCTGCAGCTGCTACAAAGTGGCGCGGAGAGGAGGATGTGTAGGGGGCTGTAGCCCAACACAACAGCTGCTGATAGAGCCTATATATCTATCTGAATGTCTGGTACCTACCTCAACACTGCTAATGCCGCAACACATTAAGCAGCCAACCTCGTCCGAAATGACTCCAGTCTTCCGCCAGAAGTTTAAAGTCCCCACAAACGAGGCAGGCAGCAGCAGGGCTCTTTCTCCAGCGGGATATCCGTCTGATGAAACCGTACACCTGTTTTTCGACGCTCTCTTTCCGAGTAAAGACAAACGCGCATGGATGTTGCCGGTCAGCTAAGGCAACTCCCTCTCTCACGGGTCACTGGAGCTGTGATAGCGTTGCGAAGAAGCTGTCCCTCTCCCCTCACGACAAACCGCCAACAGAGGAGGACGCGACGCGGCACAATAACATTTTGTGTCACCGCATCCTTCATAAGCGGCAGGCGCGCCGCGGTCGCAGTCTGACAGCCCTTTCCGGCGATACGGCTTGAAACTGCCTCCCTGTATCCGCCTTTATTATTATTATTGAATGATGTCGTGCCTTCGTGGGTAAAATGGCTTCTGTTATTTTCATTCAGCAACAGTATGCCGCGAGCTTTCTCATTGGGTCGCCATGTAGTCATGGCAACGCCCGCGGCTCAATCAGTGCTTGCAGAGGACACAGTAGGCCTGTGTGCAGGGAGCAGGTCGCTGCTGCCATTTACCTTCTCCTATCTGCATACTGGGACATATTGCACATTGGAAAAGTCGACGATAGCTTATTTCCTGATCGTTTTTGAAAGCCGCAGGCTATGGCTGTTTAGCTCAATGGTTAGAGCACTGTAATAACACGTGCAGTGGTTACGTGGTTAGTCTGTCTGATGTGCACTAAGCCAATCCTTTATACACCAGTGGTACTGGAGCACGCTTTGGTATTTGTTCGTCTAGTGAGCATCACTCATTATTGTAGTGGAGGCTCTACACAGCAAATTTTCAAGTGTCAATAGCCTTCTTCAGGGGGTTTTCAGTTATTTGGAGCTGACTGGTATTGATGAGAGATTTGTTTCTCCATCAGGTATTCAAGACTAGGCCTACTCTAAAAGTATTAAATTAACTGAGATTGGTGTGGACTTTGTTTTGCCCTCGGAGTAAAATATTAATATTGACAATTTTTGTCAAAATCTACCACACTTGCAGAGTAATTACCAGAAGCAGAAATATATTGAGAGAAGTAAGGTTTTTGCAAGGATGAGCTCATGTAACAGAACATTTAACACTGTCTTGACTAGGCCAAATGCTGACATTTGACTAATTTAGGTAGCCAAACTCTCTATCTCTCGTACACACACACGCACACACACACACACACACACACATACACACACACACACACACACACACACACACACACACACACACAAACTCACCAAACTGTTTAATTATATAGGACTTCAGCACTTATACAGGAAACTACTATATAGGACAGAAGTCCTATATAATCTCTTGTCTCTTGATCATGAAAACATTTCCTTTATGTAAGCATAGTTGGCACATACCTCTGTGGCATTGTATTGTGTCATGCCTGTAAAGCCTACAGGTATAATATGTGGGAAACTGATATAGGCCAACATAAACAGAAACATCTAACCCTAACACGCCTATATAATTTCTCTTAGGTTTCATCTAAAAATTGGAAGATGTTGATTTGCATACATGTGGGATCATGCATCATGCATCTATTTTAAGTAGTGTTACATTAATTATGCTTCTTTTTTTTTCAAATGAATTCGAAAACCCATAGCTAATTATTACTTATGGTTGAAAAACCAACAGGTTCTACAACAGGCAAACCTGCACAAGTGCAGGCTCAGGCGTCAGAATGCAATGTAACAACAGACGCATATGAAGTAAATGACTGGGCTGGGAGTTTGGAAGCCTAAGCACAATTGTTCATGAATTTTTAAAATCTTTTTTCTACAGAGTTTTTTTTTCTAAAAATTGGCCTAGTGCAAATGTCAAAGAGTGTGGACTCAGAGACAAAGCCAAGATATTACCCTTTTACCTCATTTAAATTACCCGTGAAGGAAGATGCCAAGGCTGACTATATATAAATAATTGACAAATTTGGCCTCAATGTGTTGAGTGCATGATGGTGCTGTGATAGTTCAGAAATGATGCAGAGCTAGTTCACACTGTGCAGCTGGAGTATTGTGTATATATTTTGTTGCACACACACACACACACACACAAACACATGCACATGCAAAGAATTCTATCATCTGTCAGCATAATGATGGCTGACCTTTATGAGGTGGCAACAAGTGTGTGGGTGTGTGCATTTGTGTGTAGGCATTTGCACCTACACATCTGTGTGTAATCTGTTTAGTTTTTATCACCAGCTCTTATCCATATACAGCCCCTACTGAATCTTACTGTTGTCAAGTGGGTGGCTTTTTATAGGTGGTATGGTATAGTGTCAGTCTCTTTTTTAGTGTTCCCTACCCATCCTGATGAGAACAGGGGTGTGGATGACGAATATGTCTAAACAGATCCACAGGTGACACAGGCACAGACATACTTAGGGTGTCCTGACACACTGGTGTTCATACAGTCGCAGGAATTCTCTGAGAGGCATGAATGAGCTTTGAGCACAGGCTGGCTGTTATGTGCACCCTCCATCTGTCTATAGGGGTGCCAGGCATGGATGGGACCACAAGCCAAAAGCTGGCCTTGGATACCAGATGAGCAAAAAGCTGATCATGCTTATGAAAATCATTACATTATTACAATGCAAAGTAGGTATCTACTACATTTGTGCCGGGCCATCACCCAAATGCAAATGCATAATAACATTTCCTGTAATAGTATTTCCCTATTAGGTGTGACATCATCAGGCTTATAGTTAATCAGGTTTCTGCTGTCACTGCCTCTGAACAGCGACCAGAGAGCCGTTTGGCCCCTTCCTGTTTTGGTCCACATCATGTCTGCAATTATCTCATGTCACCCTGCCTGTGGCTACTCTTTAAACAGCCCAGAATAAAGGGGAGCCGGCTGGCACATGGATCCTGTGAGAAAATAACTCTCTTATCTGAGCAGTGGCCCTCACATGTTTCCACCGTTGGTTTCCAGAGAGATCTGCATTCAGAACAGCTGATATTAAGGTTCACTAGCCTGGCCAATGTTAAAGTAGCACAGTGGTGCTGAATGACTGGATGACATCTGAGGGCATGTAGACATTGTCTGGCCGTGACATCATGCCACTTCCACTAACATTCCAGACTTGCTTTGATGGCTATGAGCTGACCATGTGAAATGCCCAACCAAATATGAGAAAACAAGGTTGCTGACGCAGATTCCCACATCATCTGCTTAGCAAAGTCAGGGATAGTGCACTTTCATATATACTATCCCTCCTTTCACCTTCCGTTTACAGTTGTAGCCTATTTTTTCATGTTAATAGTATTGTTTCTGGAACTTATTAGACGATTTCATTGTCACCTTATTAGTTACTATTACTCATAGGTTAATCATAGTTACCAAGATAGCAATTAATAACAGAATTTAGGACACAACAACAAATTCTATCATGCACCCACAATTCTCATCTCAAATAGCACCACCTTGAAATGAATAACCAGCCCCTCTACTTGTCTACTGTACATTGTCAATTAAATACAATGAACATTGCTTGGGGGAAAAAAATGCCATTTTAGCTCAGGGTTATTCATGTTTTAGTGGACCTGCTGGTAATGGAGTGTTTTGATGGGAGAAAGGGTGGAAGTGAGAGTGATTAACACACATATCATTCTGGGAAGGACAGAGAGGAAGGGACAGAAAGCGCTGGGAGGAAGGCAGGGTTGATAAAGCTTGAGTCACAGGCTAAATATTATACAAGTTGTCATCACCATTTGTCTGCCTGTCTAGCACAGAGATGTGATGTTATCAGTATTCCCTGATTGCCTCATTTAAATCTTTGCCACATGACAATGCTTATTCCACATGAGATTTCTTAAAAACACATACACACAGAGATGCAATTTAGGGATTTTTGGCACAGACCTTGTGGCTGGTGTTGATAATCTCTATTCTTCCCATTTGTATCCATTCAAAGTAAGTAACAAGTAACATGTACATAGACTCTCCACAAATAAAATGAAAAATATACAATGTATTGTATATTTGAAACTGAAAACAACATTGGTTCCACAGATATTTTAGCAGAAATTTCAACAATCTCATAACCATTCACATTAAAAGCTGCCAAAACACAGGCTTGTACCCTTTGCAAAATAACAAAGAATTATGATCTCTTGCAAAATTGCATTCTGCTGCAAGTATCTACTAGTTAATATAAACCTTATAATTTAAACACAGGACATGATGTGCAGATATGGTGTCTGACACAAAAAGTTTCCTTCAAACCAGTTTTGTAAGCATATTAGAAAATGGGTTGGAGCTAATCTTAAAAATTCTGGCCTGGTTCATCTCACAGAGCATAAAACAACTGATGAAATAGCTTCAGTGGTGCATTCACCCCTCCTTGAAAGAACCTTTTTTTTTTTTTTTTTTAATTCAATTAGGTAGATGCGGCCTTCTTTCCATTTTTCTACCTTCAGTACCAACAAAAAAGCTGCAGGCCTCAGTTTATCTCATCAACCTCTCACTGTTCAATGGTTTAGCCAAGTGGCACATGGAGTTATCTTATACGATTAGGGAGATGTGCTCAGATTGCTGTAATAAGATGCTTGGCAAGGCATCAGCTCTAGCCTGCAAAATGGGATACGCATGTGAACACGAACATAGACAGTGTCATTACAAAATTATGTTTCCAAGAACAGATAAAAACTACAGTTTTAATATGCTAAACTATGCAGAGAAACATGTAGAGACATGAACATGGACACCCAGATGTTATGTCCGCAGGCTTGCACACACTGACTTTATTTTCATGAACACAGCGTCTTTGTGAGACAGGTGTTTTTACTCGTACTCAGTAAACTCTCGTTTAAGTCTTCAAACTGACAGCCACGGTCTCACAGTGGTGACATGATTTCATGTTCAGCAGATTTACGCGGTGCAGTAAGGCATACGTTGCTGCTTTTCTCCCTTTAAACGAAGAGTCAGCAGCAGCTGTTGAATTTTCAGAGCAGCTCACACCAGTGGTGACTGTTGTTATATAATGAATCAGTCAGCAGTAATTGCAACAGCATGACACAAAGATGCTGCTAGGCTACCAGAGTGCTAATTTCTCTCTCTGTCTCCCTAGTTCTTGAGTGAAGCTACTGAATTATGCCACTGAAATAGCAGTGATGTATTTGTGTTGTATCTTGCCTTTAGATCTAAAGACGTCATATTAATTAAATTCCATTCATAATTTAATGAATATGCTGCATTTATTTCAGAGAGTATTCTGTGCTTTACAAGAAACTGCACCCAAACATGGTATCATGCTCCAGCTACAATATTCATCAACATTCCATACATATTTCATATATCATTATCTTATGATTACTTACTCTTGTGCCCCCTCAGGTAAAGTGGTACATAATACTGACTAGTTACTAAGTAGTCCTTCATTACTTCATCATGTAAAGGGCCACATAGGGTAAGTTATCACAAGATTATGATGAAGTAATATGAGGGACTACCTCTACTAGTAAGTAGTTAGTATTATGTACCACTTTAGTTGGAGGTGCACAGAAACAGTACCTAATGTTTAACTAATTAGTAATTGTAATAGTTCTGTGCCCCTCAGCAGCAGGTTCAGAGTTCATCAGGAACAACTCATGAAGAAAGTTACTCAAGAACTACTAGTTAGTTAGTTCCTCATGTGTTCCTCATTTGTCCCTTAGTAACTACTCAAAATTTTGTTTAGCTTATTGTAAAGTGTTACCATACCCTTTATACACACAGTGGCCACTTTCTTAAGTGCATCTGCACAATCTAATACAATCCAATACAAATTTCAGCCATAAAGGTTATTTTTATGATGCCTATAATGCTCAGGTTTTCTTTTTGTCACAGTAATAGATAGTAATTCTATGTTTGGCACTGAGCTCATAGTTAGTGGTGCTGTTGTACTGAACTGCATTTTATTGAGAGGTGTTTCTACTATTCTGTCCCCCTCATGCATATAAATAGAAAGGACAAAAAAATAGAAACTCCTTTCAATATAATGTAGTCCAGTACAAGACCTCTGAAGACTACAACCTTAATAATAAACATATAATTAACATATAATTACAATGTCAACAAATACTGAACATTATAAACTTTCTTAAAAGGTAAAATTTATGGCAGAGCTATTGCAGTGACCTGCATTAGATCATACAGGTGGACCTAATAAAGTGGACACTGAGTGTATATTCCCTCAGTAGTCAGTGTTGATACTGATGCTGTTATTTAGGCAAAGTACAAAATACTAATTCTATTTTTAAAATTGTAATCATTTAAATGATCGATTTACTCTAAAGTGGTTGCCTAATTTGATTAATTTATAGTAGGTTGCTTCACTTTCTCTTCAAAATCCATAGAGAGTGAGGCTTAACTTTTATCCATCAGATTAATGATCCTAAAACCATTACACTGTCTGTTACTACCCAGCTCTCATACAGGAATAGACTAATCCTACTCCTGGACGCAACCTCACTCACCTCTTTCCATTTCCTTATCAGGGCATGGAAGAAAAGCAGAGTAGCTTGCACTCGTTATGCAACATATCACTTCATGTTTCCCACGTGTGTCTTCCAGACACAATTACTGATAGACATTCTCTCTGGAACACACAGCTAATATTACACTTCCCTTCATCCTCCTCGTCACTGTGCTCTGTGGGCAAGACAGGCCTCTCTTGTGTGACTGCTGAGTGGCTTGATAAGTGGTGTTGTGGCTGATGAAATGCTGCATAGCTGGATGCTGATGCAATGTCTGCCAGAATGCATGATAGAAGAGCAGGTGTCTTGATATAGCTCAGGATGGGAGATGAGACTAAGAGAGGTCAAAAGTGAAATAACCAAGGATGAATAATAAGAAGAGTGGCTGGTTGTAGGAAAAAAAAAAACTCAGATTGAAGAAATTTAGTTGAGAGTGTATTGAAATGCATTGGATGTAAATACAGCAGGGAGAAATAAAAACTGAGGTGTAGGTGAGTAACACTGAGAATATCTGCAAGACAGTGTGATGCCAGCCAGCACAACTAGTGGATATACCACCAGCAACCATCTGCAGGAATCATTTAAAAAAAAAAAAAAAAAAAAAAAAAAAAAAATTGATGACTGATACTTCTCTTGAATATGTGAGTTTGAGAATGTGACCATACAAAATACAGCAAAGCATGCTTCTGCAGATCGCATGCTCCACCCAGTTCAGCTGCTTTTATGGTCTGCCCAACCAGAGCGTATGAGGGCAGCACACTTTAAGACACTGGTTGCAAGGAATGCAACCAGTTTCAGCTCCATTGCTTGTGAGTTTATGGATGTGCTATCAGAGGTGTCAAACCACAAGCACTGCACAAGAATATAAGAACTGCATTTGAGCATTTTGAGGTCTCGGATATTCTGAATAAAAGTTGAAATAGCTTCCACTTCTGCTTTTAGTACCTGTTATTTTACATACTTGCTTATGGTACTCTCTCTTTTACTCTCTCCATCTCCAACACATTCTCATTCCCAGGCCGTCAAATACCTCAGTCTGGTCACGCCCCTTTCACAACTGAATCTGATGCCAAAGGCACCCTTTGGCATCAGGATGAGACACACTGGGCTTTTTTGCACATGTCAGTGTCATGTGGTTAGGTTGAGGCAACAAAACCACTTGGTTAAGGTTAGGAAAAGACTGGTTTAGGCATAAAAACACTTAGTTGAAGCTTGGTCTTGGAGGTCTGTTTGAAGGTTCTGTGACTTACATGCCTACCATCCTCTCCTACCATCTCCGTTCATGGACTCACTTTTCTGATGGACCCTTTCTCAATCCGTGCAAGTTTCTTCAAAAACTCCACTGATTTAGCGATGATTTTCACAGATGTTTCAACCACCTCTGTACTATCAACCTTACCTGGTGCTGTTTGGACCTGATACATTGTTCTCAAAGAGAATCCCTTGGCTTCTTATCAGTTTTCATTGCTAAAAGCCCACAGGACACTCTTATGATGCTCACTTACACCAGATATTCACTTCTGCCATCACCTGTATTAGTTGTGTTTAACAGGTACCTCTTGATCTACATGAGATTAAGTGTGTATATAGTACATACATAAATTTATCTCTTATGAGTTGTATTAATCATACATCAATAGCTAAATCTCCCATACAAAAGTGCTGTTTTGAAAAATCAAGAAAATGTCAAAGTTAAAAGAATGCTGCAATTTAGTTTGTTCATTATTATGCTTTTTTGGTTTTATTTTTCTCTTATTTTGAAGCCAGAAATTAAATATATTTTACACATTACTGTCCCCAATGGTAAAAGAGTAATAAAAAGCAGCAGGAGCTCTGTACCAAACTGGCAGGCAGAGTCTCATTACTAGTTCGCTCCTTTATCTATAGTTGCTAATGAGCCTGTCAGTAGAAAGTATTTGATAAAGAAAAAAAAAATCTGCTTCAGAATTCCATGCTTGATTTATTGGTAAAGCACTAAATCCTCCTCATAGATTTTCAGCTTTTTCTCAGGCCTGTAATTAAGTAATGGGTCAATTAATCCTATCAAACCTGCATCGCCAGAGGGGAGAACAGGGCTATTCAGTCCGAGCGCACAGGGTGAGATTAATACAGGCCACATATACAGAACAATAGTAAGGGTATTGTGCACCGTTGTGGTCTGGCCCCATTTAAGAGATTTAAAGTGAAAAAATAGGACAACCTGCCCGGAACCTCTGAGTAGGTCTTCAGAAATGGGATAGAAAGAGTAAAAACAGAATATAATGGCCGAATTCCAGTATGATGCTTGTAGCCAGACTGGGTTGCTGATACACAGGGATGAAACGTTTAGGGAGGAGATATGGGAAGGGCTGTAATCCAAATTTATATCCTCACGTAGAAGCACTATTTTCTCTTTCATAAAGCAGTTAGAGCACTATAGTTTGAAGAAAAATATGAAATTTTAACAACCCATACCATTTGTTTTCTTTGTTTCTTGGTTTTTAAAAAACAGAGATTTGACAATTTTAAGAAACAGAACACATTGTTACACCAACTGCTTGTAATTGTCAAGAAATACTATTATTGTACAGTAGCAAACAGTTTGGTCTTCTTTGCGGCAAAGCAATGTGCTTAGGCTCACATTTTTGGGATGAGGAATGTGACCCTTCAGTCTCCGTCTTCCTTCTTTGGTAATGGCGCTGCCACGCTACATCAAAAGAGACCTAAATCTGAAGATCAGTTTTGACCACATGACGCAGGGAAATATTTGTGTGTGTGGCCAAAAGGGCTGAGCTTACGGAAGTGGAGAAAAAAGGGGAGAAAAAGTAACCCGTGTTGATTTCTTTCCTCGAGAACAAGCTGTCATCTTGGGAACAAAATCAAGCAAAATCTCTGATGATGAGCTGGTTTTGCCATTATGCAAATTAAACTGAGGATACTTTATGCCCCAAAGAGGAAGTACTCCTCTGCTACCGTGTACTCTCCAACTACCTGAGATGACCTCTGAATTGCATGGAAAACATAGGGTCCTTAAATAGATATTTAGTTGAAAGCTTTATCTCATTACCATACAGATGATTTTTACAATAGGTTCTCAAAATGACTGGTGGTGATAACAAAATAATTGGGGTACTGTAACAGATGTCCATGCTTGCCTGTTAATAAGAGTAATGAAAACTGAAAATGTCCTATCAAAATGAATAAAGACTTATTTACTTACACTCAGTACCTGAATGTAAATAATAAATTGTAATCTGTGTATGCATTGTGTGCATATAAAGCACATGTGTATATAGGTACATAAGACCATGTTATTTCATTAAACCCATTTTATCCATAATTTACATATCATGCTGCTGGGTTTTTGGATTTGGAGTTTTGGTAAGTGTATTAAACTAGAAAGACCACAGCAGCTACCCTGATACAGATGTTACACATCATCAGAAAGACGCAATCCAGAGGATTCATTTGGCAAGCAGCTTTAGAATGTGTAATATAAGAAAATTGCAATTATCTTTAAATACCCTCAAAGGAAAAGACTAGCAGCTGCTCATCCTCACTTAATTTAATCCTTATTTTATTATGTAACTCATGTACAAACAGGAACTTCTTAATCAAAATCCACAGCCAACATCCTCGGTGCCAAAAAGACTAATAACAAATAAGCTCAACACAGCAGTTACATAATCACACATGAAGTCGATATGTGTGACCAGTCACATTGTGAACTCACTGTTGTGGGCTAACCTCAGGAAGAATTATTTCTCACAAAAGCTATTTAAGTAGGGATGAGGTGAAAACTAAGCTTTAAATCTACATTCATAAGTAGTGATAAAACCATCAAACAAAATAGCAGCCACTTCTTCACCAGCTAAAACATCTTAAGAGTGTGTGTATTTGATATACACACAGCACCCTGCAGTGGCAATCATTTAACTCTCACCAGTTAAGTATTTTCCTTTTCAGAGCAAAGAATGCTGTACAAACATCTATATTCCAGTTTATAATGAATGGGCAGACCAACAAAAGTGACACATCAGACCTCTGAGACAGATTTATCACCATGGTCTTTCTTTAGGGTGTGTTGATTAACGTATTTTCTCCACACACTGAATGAAACAGTTCTAGGGTCACAGCAAAGGTGACGCACAAACAGTTAATGAGCCGCTAATGAAGAGTTAATGCAGCCAATAATCCCTGATAAGCTTGTGAAATGATTACTGCTTCTCATATGAAATGCCATGGAACAACAGAGCAACCCCGTCCTCAGCCAACTCCATATAAAGTGCCACCTACAATGTATATATGATGGCACCACTAAATTAAACTTGCATGTTGTCTACCTCTATCAGAATGTTATACACATATTTGCATTTTATTTGCTTCAGCTTGTAAAATATCAAAAATTCGCCGACAGCAAAGGGAAAATAAAATTGTCATCGATTCTTGAAAACGTTGTGTTTTAACAATACTGTGCTGTGTTGGACAATGATATTATTCAAAACACCATACACAAACTTTTATCATGCGACAAAATGCTGTAACAAAGCCACTGTGTCTGAAAAACTGAGCTGTGAGTCTAAGCCTCTCCAGAGGTGAATGCACTCTTGTATGAGGAGGATGAGAGTCATGGCTATTTTGATTTCCACATGTTTGCTTTCATTTCATTCACAAATTAAACTCTGACATTAAGTCCCTTTATCCTCCTCATATCTTTCCAGATCCCACTGGAGAAAACAGACCAACAATTCACAGTGCTCTCATCCAAATACCGACTGACAAGCTGCCCAGAGAACATTTGTTTTTATTATGAGTTTTAAGTACAAATGCTTCAGACTGATTGTGATCACTTCTGCTGATATTAAGTGTTTGTTATTACAACATATCATATGTCTGCTTTAAAACCTATTATTATATGCTCTCAAGCCATATAGCCTACCTTTGTAAATCAAGTTCCAGCTGGTAACTGTCTCTGACAGGCTGGGTTATTGGTGCTGCCAGACTACCGTTAAACCTTAAGTGGCTGGCATGAAGATTTCCCTGCCCTCCGTGCACTCAGTCTGGGCTTGGACAGGTCTAATCTCCCTGATAAGGCCACTTGTCCCACAGTTTATTGCATATAGGGTCAATGCCTAGCGCTCTCTGCTCCAATCCCAGCAGACCCTGCCAAGCTCCACAGCTGAAGCCAAGAGGCATGATTCTGTGGCAAGGATGGGAAAAGGTGTAAATGGGCACAGTCTATATCCTGGAGCCACACATACAATAAATTCCATCATGTAGTGTTCACACACAGAAATAACACCTTCTGTCATGACACTGACAAAGTTCTATGTCTTTTCTGTCAATGTGAGTTTGATGAGTGTGAAATGACTACGCTAAATATATTAGCATCGCCACAAAAATAACATGTTAAATTCTCAGGCACATAATTACACGCCTGTAATTATGTGCTGCTGCAAAAAAAGGAGACAATATCTACAGTAGCTCACACATTTCCCACAGTAGACATTCAGTGACTGGCTATCATTACATTTCACTGGGCTGCAGTGCAGAGAGTTAACAGTATAGTAGTAGATCCATGCTGCTGATTCCAGTTCAGTATTGATGTCCTGTCACCCCTAGGGGGGCACTATAGTGAGAAGAGACCTGAGTCAGCACCTTGCAAGCACTAGTCAGTGATGAGAAGCACACAGCATCAGCTAATGTTCAAATAAAGAACAAAAAAATGCACTGACCATGCTAATAACGCTGCCCTGGTTACAGCTGACAGTGTGGATTCACTGATAGACAAAGAATGCCAAAATGTTCGGAAACATGGCTTTATTCTTGTCATAATAGAGTTGACACAACCCGAGTACAACAGGCCTGACCATCCATTCTCCTGTATCTAATCCAGCTGTCATCTTCTTTTCAGTGTGACTCTGATCTCGGAGTGTGTGTGTGTGTGTGTGTTTCTCTCCCAGGTGAAGGACACAATGTTATGAAGACTACTGAGATGCAGCTTTTAGTTTTGTGTTTTGTATTCTGTTCAGCATTTGGTTGAGATTGCAATATATATTGTTTTTTTTTCTGTTGTTTGTGTCCCCCCACCTTCTTCCCCAGTACAATAACCAGTGCACTCTAGAAAGAGGTGTGTGTTTTGTAGAGCCCACAGCTGACATCAGGGGTAGAGCTGGGAGTCTGACCTCTAAACATCATTGGTCAGCAAAGTGGGGAGGGGGAGATATACTGCAGTGTCTTTTTTTCTGCGGAGGGCAGAGAGAACATGCTGTAGTGTTTCTACTACTGCCATAGCTGCTCTCTTTACATTACCCTTTGCCTCCTCCACATCCTCACTTGTCTTCTAATCTGGAGTTTCTCTCTCCACTCTCATCCCCCAGTGTGTTTTTTCCCCCTCCGTCTTCCCCAGCCTCATATCTCTATTTATTTATATCCACCATCCCTCCAATTCCAACATCTGCCTCTTCAAGTCCTCTTAAACAGTCAGTCAGGCAGAGGAGGGTTGCAATTTCCTCTGCTCCTCTCTCTGCTTTTTAGAAATCTGTGTTTGTCATCCTTGAACTTGCTGTTAAAGCAAGCTATTAAAGGCTGTACAATACACATGCTGTTTAGTTGCTCAATACATCTGCTATCAACCTGTGTTTCTGCTTTGAGTCCCTGTAAACATTCTGAATGTTTGATATCAAAAGAAAGATTATAAAAACATTTTTTTTCTCTTATGTTATACGCAGCTGCAGTAGATAGATTGTAAAATTGTGAGATTAAAAATAACTCCCATTAGCCACACTTAATAAGCAACGTTTACTCTATAAACTTAGCATACACAGCACATATACACACAGACACACATAGTATGGAAGCACCGTGCTAACATAAGACTGTAATTGGTGAGCATTCATCAGGATACTGTCTTGAAGATTTGAATGTAGTGATAATGTAGTTACTGTGTGTAATTAATTACATATTAAATAGTAATATGCACCATCACAGTAGTGAAATTGGGTGCAGGAGGGCAAACTCACCTTTTCTTCCAAGGCATTCCAACACCCCGGAGTTTCAGTCGGCAAATGAGGGAGTGGAGCTTTACCCAAGCTGGTGAGATGAAGAATGTGGCACACACACTCCCATTGATGGAGCCGCCACCCACCAATTATCCCTTACGCATGAGTGCATTCAATCATACATGCGCACGGCGCACACTAGCCACTCTCACAGTAAGTGATACATATAGCAGCGCCTGTCACTTAGTACCCACTAGGGGTGTTCTCTTCTCTTTACCCTTAATCCCTCATTCCACAGCTCCCGTGCCAAATTGTCTCTCCTGAGGGAATCTGATCTCTATCTGCCTCCTGTCAGCTTTCATGTCCCCATTTCCCTCCTTCCCTTACCTAGTTATTTACAACACACCTCATGATTTAGCCACTGTTACAACACAGCGGAGTTGAGACTCTTCTCTGCTGCATAAGTTGCCCTGTTTCTCATCACAACCTTTTCTATCTCCATGTCTTTCTTCTCAGTTTATCTGGGAGCTTTGTAGCCTGACAAAAGCCCTAAATCCTATCTCTCTCTTTATTTATCGCATTACCAACTGCACCATTACCCCACTGGTCCACATGCTTGCTCTCCCCTCTTTTTACAGGTCCAACCATTGGCATAAAGCCCTGTAAGCTGCCTCGGCTTAGCACTGGGCTAAACCAATCAGGTGGCCTGAGGGCTACCAGGAAGGACCTGCTGGAGTAATCTAGGGTGGAGGATAAAGAAAAGATGGGTTGGCATGGTTTGTCCGTGTGTGTTGGCTTTGTTTATTTGGTGTTTTCCCTGGAAGAATTGGGGGTAGGGTACAGGAGGTTGTCGGAGAACAGTAGTGGAGATGTTTCATTCTTTCTAGCAGCATGGAAATCAAGTGTAATTACATTTATGCAGAGTATTAATTCAGTTAGAGAAAGAGAAAACATGCAGTGATAAAAGGTCAGAATAGGGTCAATCTCCTCTTTTCATCATTCTGAGAGGATAGCTAAAAGCAGAGCTAAAGAGAGCTCGTAAAGATAATGAAATGAAGCAACATCCTAATGCCTAAAAGGGAGACAGGTGATTAAACAAAAAGTGTGTTTAATTATACAGTATTAAATGGTGATTGTGTAGTTACAATAATAATAAACATCTGATATGAGAGGCTGGTCAACTACATATTAGGGGATATGTTTTCCATGAAGTAAATGCTCTGACATTGCTTAGATTTTATAGCACTTCTCTCAATGAAGTATTCATATAATAATCGCCTGTGCATGTAAATGTTTGGAGTCATATAATGAAACCTGCTTGCACAAATGCAAATTAGTGTTGTTAGGATAATACTGGGAATTGCTGGAGGGGGGGAGATGAGGTAATACAGACAGGCGATTCATCAAAACATTTTATTTTTTTTTTGACTATTTCATTTCAATAAATCATTCACCATCAATTCAACAGCTCGTTGACAGAGTACTGTTTTGAAACAGGTCAGAGCTCCTGGGAAGGATTGTGACTGGTGTGCTCTGTTGTATGACAGCTGAGGTAAAGCTAATGAACACACCGTGGGTCCATGGGAGTACTGTGCACAATGATAAAAGGTTTGACAGGACATGACGAATATTCTAGTAAGAGACATACTGAGTGACTGACATGTCTCCAGGATGTTAAAGCAAAGAGGAAAATCTATTTATGTGAAGCCAAAGGCCAACATTAATGCATTAATTTTGGATAAATCAGGCTCCTATAGAGAGGATTTACACTAGAGGTGATGGGCCTTTTATTTTTTAATTTGGAAACATCGGTGGCAGAAATAGGAAAAAAAAAAAAAAACTATTTTAAACATAACAAGCAAAACAATTGGAAGAAAACAGAAGCAATTGTCTTGCACTGTTTATATAAGGACAAGTCCAGATGCAATACTTACTACAAATTGTATCTGACCCAACAACCTCTTTCTTTGCAGAATTTTTATTGTTGCTCTCTTGGAGGCAGTAAAAAGCAAGCAGTATTAAAAAAAAAAAAAAAAAAAAAAAAATCATCCTTAGTGCGATAGGTCTATTAAATTCCCAATTTGCTGACCGCTGGAAACTCAAATGATGAAGGCTATCTGGGTGTATATTGTTATTGTGCTGTAATGTTTATTTTATAGTATAATATTTTATTTGCCTCTTTATATCCTTTCACTAAATATTTAACTGTCTGTGAAGGTGAGGACAAATTTCAACCACTGGATGATAAAAAATCTATTCAATAAAACTCCTAAGCTATAGTATCAAGCCTGAGAGAGCAGACATGTAGGCTGTGGTTGATCTATAGTAATACAAAATAAATTTACTATGAGCAATCAAGGGGGTCATTTCCATGTTCAGATAGCTGCTGACCTTTACTAGCAGGCTGGCCATGTACTTATTCTCACACTAATTGCTTTTATTCCTTGAAATGATTTAGCTTTTTCAGTTGAATCAGCAATCATCACTGTCAAGACAAACTAAAAAAACAACTACACTAAACAACAAATTCTTGGCAGCCCCTGCAGCACCCTTGATGGTTATCTAAAGTAATAAAAAAGATCTATCATTAAGGCAAAATCATTAGGTGTAAAGTAATGTTACATTAACAAACGTCTCACTTCAAACCTGAATTCACCAACACTAAAGGGACAGGAGCCCTGGTGTTACTCTTTAACATGCTGAGCTTTATGGCCCCGAGTCTGTTGATGGAGTGAGGAAGAGCATGACTGGAAAGAGTCATGCTGGCACTGTCCCTACCTGCACTGATCAATGATTACCTTAGGGAGGAAGGGAGAGATAGAGAGAGAGGTAGAGAGAGAGAGAGAGAGAGAGCGAGAGAGAGAGAGAGAGAGTGTTCATTTCTTTTTCAATATGTTTTGTACACTGTAAAGAATTTGTGAATTTTGAACCTCTGAAATGTATCGGTTTTGCTTTTGTTTATTTTATTGATTGATGCTTTGGCAACTGTGCCAGTAAAGCAAATTTGAATTTGAATTTGACAGAGAGAGATGACAAAGCAGTGCCACGCCTGAGTATGTGTTGTATACCGGGAAGATGGCTTGAAATCAGAATTATTAAAACCTCCTCAAAACAAATAAGATGAGCTCAAAAATGCGTGGTTGTCAAGCTGAAAACAAGGCTGTTTTTCCATTTTGTTTCTGCAAAGCTGATATTTAGGAGATTTTAAATAGCTTTTAAAAAAAAGCACCTTTTTCAATGAGCTTTACCTTGATTACTTCCTTACTGTGTGCATATATTGTATTGTTTCAATAATTTAGTCTTTTAATGTTTTATCATTGTATGGTATAGTTTATTCTTACTTTTATGCTTTTATTTACTTATTTGAATGCCATTTTATTGGATTATGTTTTTTTCATTTTGCTGTTGTGAAGCACTTTGTAACTTTGTTTTGAAAGGTTTCATACAAATAAAAGTTATTATGTTATTGTTGTTGTTGTTGTTGTTGTTGTTGTTGTTATTTTTATACAACACTTTAGAAAAACAAATTGTAAACTGATAATCAAAATACCTTGATTTTTTATATAACTAACAAAGGTATGATAGTTAATAAATAGTTTAGTATGGATTAAGTAAACATTATTAACAGTTTATTCTTATTTTATATACTATATTCAATATTTGTCAGTGATTACCACCTTGTAAACCTTTATGAAATCGGTTTTAAAACACCTACCAACATTACATACAGATGGGCCACATATTTTTGTTAATGGTTAATGACTACTTTGGAAACCATCTATAAACATTATTTTGTTGGCTATTATAAAGTTTCAGCTGATGATGACCTTGCTAAATGGATAATAAATACTTTTGCTGCCATCCAACCAAAACCTTGTATCTCCATAATACCAACTTTTCAAAAACAAAGAAAAACAGCCTTTTCTTTAGTTGATGACTGTACATTTTTTCTTTTCTTTCTTTTTTTTTTTTTTTTATAATTTGTGTAAAACAAAAATATACATGAATGTTTTGTTGTGAATGTCCCACGTCTTATTAGGTATAGAAATGTTATGGCTGAATGGTACAACCAATCAACCATTATGCAAGCCTACAGGCCTGTAGTTTCTCATTATTCTAGCCCATATTACTCTACATGTATAGCACAGTGGGAACTGCTAGATGTGCCACTATTCATAGAGCGAGTATGTTTGTTATTGGACAAATACAGTTCTCAGTTCAGACTAATTACATGGTTGTTCAATGATCAGTGGGTCATTAATCACTGTCTAGTCTCACTAGCAGGCTATGACCTTAAGGGAAGTCATACAATGAATTCTAATGGTGCAATGAATCCCAGGCTTATTTGAGCATCATAAATATTAATTGTGATCATTTTCGAAATGCTCATATTCGCCACACAACTATAAATCAAATGTTTTATTAACAGTCTTGCTTTTTTGCTGTCCTGCACTTGTGTCCCTGTTGTTAAGGGTGCGTGTTCTGCCTTCCTTCAGCACATCAAATATATCAGAGACTTAGAATGGAGGAAAAATGAGGTTTGTTTGAGTGAAGGAGGCGGCAAGCAGAGCTACAGTATATTGAAAGAATAGCGAGGAGATACATATCAGTGTTATATGCTTTATTAACTCTTATAACTCACTGGTTACCTGCTCATCTAAACACATTTCTCCCATTAAAACTAATCCCTGAACCTGTTTTCATCATTTCCCCAGGAGAAAACACTTATTGCCTCTGAAAAACATGCCTTGTATAGTGAACCATTGCTGCATTTCATATCACTAATATCACTCAACTGCCCTCTAGAGGCTGGCAATAAAACTTGAATGGCCCCTGCCACCAAAACTGCAGCACTTGCAGAATTACTTCGATTTTGAAATTTGCTTTGCTTTGCTGCCAGACAACAGTACAATGGTAAATCAATAAGGCACAAAATACACTAAATACTGTACAGCTGGCATTCTAAAGTAAAATGTCATATAGCCACAATGATAAGAAATATGTTACTATGACTAAATATTAACTGATAAAATAGAGAAACCAATCCACTGAAACTGCCAAAACTTCATGAGTGCTTAAATGCTGAATTCATTGTATTCTTCAAAGCTAAAAGGTGTCAATAGAAGTTTAAAAAATAGATTAAATAAATGTTTTAAGCACACAATAACTTTAGCCTATTTTCAGCAATTAATTCTATTCAATTTTATTTGTTATTCTATTAAATTCAAGGTTTATTTGCCTAATTTGCCAATACTCTTTAATATAGTTATCTCCATGCTCCAAGATGACAATTAAAACAAAAATAAAATTCTCATATCAGGGTGACTATAATAAACCATATAAGCAACTTTTTACACATGAATATCACTTTAGAAATATAGCAGCTAAAATAGCTTAGGGTATGAACATATTAGTGATAAAGATTTCATAAGATACAGCAAACCACTGTGTTGTTGAAGCCTTAGGCCTGCTGTGGTTCTTTACCGAATCTTATAGTTCCAATTTAAAAATCTGCCAGAAAGAAAGGCAGTATGAAGACTAGTATATCTTTATGTGATAAGCTACATACAGAACACACAACATAAAAATGTAAACTACAGACTTTGGTCGCAGAGAAGCACAGCAGGCTGCTTCAGGATGATTTTGGAAATGCATTCTTCAATATCATTTTAAATAATTATTTTAATTAAGGCATAATTTTCAGCTGTTTTATATTGATTGGCTTGAGCCATTATTCCTATGGTCCAACATTTAGTGAGCCCCTTGTGAATTTATTGTTAAACTGTTTGCCAAATATGGAAAGACACAGAAAATCTTGACATGACTTTTTGTGGTCTGTGCTGAGGCAAAGGTTCTCCTTAAAATGTATGCCCACCAATGCCTTTCCAAATCATTGTTAGCCGACTGTCTGGTTCCTCCAACCTCACAAAATACAACTTTATATTGGATGTCTCATTTTAGGAGGGCCACCCTACAAGCCTTCATTTTTTAAATTTATTTATTTATTTTTGGCTCATCCTGGATATTTCTTTCTTTTTTTCTTGTTTACCTGCCAAGTCTCTGTGTTCTGTATGTCTTATGTATACTTTTGTGTTGTCGTTCTTCCTCCACTTTTCCCCACTTTTCATTATTATTATGTGCAATAATAATAATAAAGTAAAACTAACTGAAGCACAGGCAAACATTTGGACCTTCATGCTCATAAAGCCTCCCGCACATGAACCAGGAGTCAAAACTGTACTCCAGTGAGTAATCTTGCTTGAGTCCATCTACTTTACTATAGCCTTTGTCCCTAGTAGTCTATTCCCACAGTTACGGTAAGCCACCGCAGTACACATCCATGACTTCCACAGGGAGAGCACCAAGTTTAGAGCCCAGTTCACGCTACAGCCTGAGGTCAGACTCATTTTAATATTCCATACAGTTTACGGCGGTGCACCATATAACAAGGAGTCGTATATATATATATATATGTACGATACATGCGAATATACGAAAATAAACACCGCAAACAGGAGGCCGAGTGACAACTTTTTTCTTTATTTTTCTTTTTCTTCTTTTTACAAAAAATAATTCATTTCCTGGACTCTCATCTAACTTCATCTACAAATTTGCCGATCATTAAACCATATAAAAATGGAGGACAGGGTGGTGGAAGAATGACATAATACCGCGTGCTAAGTGAACCTCGAGTAACGTGAACATGAAACTGAAAGTTTCAGTTCCTTGTTTTATACGGAAACACGCTGTGCCTAGTACATTTAGTTGTTTTTAGTGAAGAAATACCCAGTCAGAGTGAGTGGAGTCAGCTCTGACACGGCAGGCGGAGCAGGTTCTGCATACAGGCCGGTAAGAACACCGCAGACCCGTTTTCAATCCAAAACATTACCGCAGTCTCACCCGGGACACAGTGTGCTAAAGCTAACGCGCAGATGAAATTGTCAGCTATAACTTGAATAACTAATTTTCCTGCAGACCATAGATTACTGTGGATTTTCTGGAATGGGAAGATCATCATTGCCACTTTTGCATTGAGTTTTCTAGGGCATGTGTGTCAAAAAGTGTTAGTTAAAATGCCACATGAAACATAATAGATTTAACTGAAACCTAAATAAAAGTGTCTTATGCTTAATTCACCCCTTCCTTCCTCTCCCTTGTTTTACCTTAGAGTGACAAGTGTTTGAAGTGATGCATCTCTGCCATGCCCTTCAGCTATCATATGTGGTCAGTCTTGTTATGACTGGATCTTGCTGTTGCATGGCCTCTGAAAAGAAGACATCTTGCAAGGTACAACATGGCAAAGCTGACTGCAGCCACCTCAGCCTCAAGGAGATCCCCCCTGACCTTCCCAGGAACATCACCAGCCTGGATCTGTCTCACAACAGACTGACGCAACTGCCCCCCGATGCATTTATTCCTTATCCCGGCCTCCTCCACCTCAGTGTGACCCATAACAGTATCACCAAGATTGACGAGGGTTTGTGTAAGACGCTGGTACTGCTGAGAACTCTGAATGTGGAGCACAATGAAGTGCATTTACTGCATGAAAAAGATCTGAGCCACTGTACCAACTTAACGTGGCTGAATATGGCTTTTAATAGGCTGAAGCTTAAAGGAGAGCCCTTCTCTGCCCTAGAGGTACAGATGTCTGTAATATGCAGCTGTAGATTTATTGTGTTAACCCTCAAGTGATCAACTGGGGCTGGTTATATCTGACCCCAGACATATACGTTTATTCATATCTTAATGGTTATTTCTTTGATCTTTCTGAAAAAAGTTCAGTTTATTTGACTGTGGTCATATAGCCTATGACCCTAGTCATGGGCAACAAATTCTACCTATGTTCCTGGAGCAAATTAATCAAGAATCCAGGTTTCTTTAAAACTGAACAATATTGCAGTTCTTTTTCATTCATTTGAAATTGGGGTCTAATCATTAGTGGGTACAAAATATGTTGGTCATTTGAGGGTTAAAAGCTTTATTATGGGCTATGGTACCATGATACCATAATGATGATAGTGTAATGATAGTACATGACATGGCTAAAAGCATGTGGACACCTGAACACCACACCTATATTGCAGAAAAGGTCTGTTTTCTTGATTTGGACTGGACCTATTAATTCCAGTGAAGAGATATCTTAATGCTGCAGGATACAATGACACACACACACACACACACACACACACACACACACACACACACACACACACACACACACACACACACACACACACAAAGAAAAAAGAAAAAGAGAAAACTGTGCTTACAACTTGGTGGCAACAGTTTGGGGAAGCCCCTTTTCTGCTTCAGCATGACAACGCCGATTTGCTCGCTGAATGGGAGCAAATCCCATCTCATGTTCCAAAATCTGGTGGAAAGCAGCACTGCACATAGTAATAAGTATAAGTGATAAGTTTCTCACATGCCACAGCTTGATTGTGATTATATCACAACTTTATTCCAGTACAACTTTAGGAACTTCTGTTGGAATGATGCACTTTATTGATGCACTTTATTGATCAATGTATTATTTACTGGAAACTGCATGCGTTAGGAGGCATGACATCTTTACTGTTGTCCTGTTTGAAATGTACTTTATGGTGTTGCAGTACATGATATCATATTATGTTTTGACTCTCCTTTCACATTTTTCAGAGCCTGACTTTTCTAGATGTGTCCAAAAACAACCTGATGTCAGCAAGGCTTGGATCTCAGCCTCAGCTCCCTAACATTGTCACCATTACCTTCTCTAGTAATACCATATCTGCTTTGAAGAAAGATGACTTCTTCTTCCTCAGCCATTCATCGTTTCTGCAAGTCCTCAACCTGTCATCTCTGCCTCTGAAAACGGTATGCAACTTACTAAGAAAAGGGAAATGAAATTGTGTTGTCCAAATCAGGACCAGTATTGTGTAGTAGGATAACGTTTTTTTTTTTGTTTAGTTTTGTTTTGTTTCCCTTTACGTTTCTCTGTTGGCCTCATTGTAAAAACTGCTCACTGTGTTTTGTTGCAGTTTGAACCAGGTTGCTTCAAGCCCATTACAAACATAAAAACTGTCATCATGGATGGGAGCAATATGGGCACTGATGCCATTTCCAAACTCTGCTCGGAGCTATCAGGGACTGCCATTAATGTCTTGTCTCTGCAGAAGGTGAATCTAGTTACACTAACAAATACAACTTTTCGTGGGCTACAGAAAAGCAATCTCACCTTTCTGGATCTATCCGGCAATGGTATGGGTAAAATTGAGGAAGGATCATTTCAGTGGCTGCCGAGACTGGAGAATCTGTTTCTGACAGACAACAAAATCAAGCACCTGACAAAGGGCACATTTCATGGACTCAAAAATTTGAAAAAACTCAACCTGAGAAAGTCTCTGGTGAATATTGATGATTTTTCCTTTCAATCGTTAATTGCACTGGAGACCTTAATATTAGTGCACACTACAATTAGAGAAATCACACAGCACACCTTTGCGGGCTTGACAAGTCTCCGTGACCTTGAAATGGGCTGGTGCACTTGCGCAAGTCTCAGAAACATCAACAGCACGACCTTTGTCTCACTAGCAGCATCACCTCTCAGGAAGCTGAATCTGACAGCCACAGCTATATCACAGATCGGTCCTGGATCGTTCTCCATTTTGGGGAACCTTACCTCTCTTTTTATGGATTTGAACTTTATCAAACAAACTTTAACAGGGCAAGAGTTTGAAGGTCTAGGTCAGATTCAAGAAATTAACCTATCCAACAACCGCCAGACAGTTAAGCTTAGCAATGCTTCTTTTATTCATATGCCCAATCTTAAAGTACTAATATTGCGAAGAAGTCTAGTAGGCACTTTGAACCTGAATCCCTCTCCATTCAAGCCCCTGTCCAACCTCACCATCCTGGACCTCAGCAACAACAATATTGCTGATATCAGAAAAGATATGTTGGAAGGACTGGTGAACCTGAAAGTACTGAAGCTCCAACACAATAACTTAGCTCGCCTGTGGAAGAGTGCCATCTCAGGTGGGCCCGTCTTGTTTCTCGGGGGGCTTCAGAGCTTATCCACCTTGGTGATGGATTATAATGGGCTGGATGAAATCCCACTGAAGGCTTTGAGAGGGTTGACGAAACTCCAAGAACTAAGCTTTAACGGTAATCTCCTAGACAATATTAAGGACACAGTCTTTGATGACCTGCACTCACTGCGGGCTTTACATTTACAGAAGAACCTGATCACAGCTGTGAGACCAGAAGTATTCAAGTCAGCTATGACCAACCTGAGTCTGCTGGTTATGAACAAAAATCCATTTGACTGTACCTGTGAGAGCATCCTGTGGTTTGTAACATGGCTGAACACAACCAATGCCAGCGTGCCATATCTCAGTGACCAGTATGTGTGCAACACTCCCTTAGCCTATTTTAACCATGCTGTGATGCACTTTGACACACTCTCTTGCAAAGACATGACTCCGTTTCAGACTCTTTATATACTAAGCAGCACGGCTGTTATTACACTGATGGTAACTGCGCTTCTGGTTCGGTTCCATGGTTGGAGGATTCAGTTTTATTGGAACATTATGATCAATCGCACGTTGGGTTTCAGTGATGCCAGAGTTGAAGAGGGCAGGGAATTTGAGTATGATGCTTATGTCATACATGCGGAGGAAGACATCAAATGGGTGGAGAGAAGACTGCTCCCTTTAGAGGATGAAAATTACACATTTTGTTTGGAGGATCGAGATTCAGTGCCTGGCATGTCACGGCTTGAATCCATTGTAGATAATATGAGAAGATCCAGGAAAATCTTATTTGTTGTGACTGAAAGTCTTCTCAAGGATCAGTGGTGTAGACGGTAAGTCAAACAGACATTGCATTATTTTAACATTATTTTCACAGATCAGAGCAAAGGCAAAAACAAATCAATACATTTTAACTCAATTTGAAATTTCCTTTCCTGCAAATCCAGAGCTGTTCTCACTTTATACTGCATACAGTATGTGGTGTTTGTAGTTCATACTTGAGGCAGAATGGGTTTATGAAGTTGCATCTCAACCCAGTCACTCCCCTCATCTCTTTTCACATCCAGATTCAAAGCCCACCATGCGCTCCATCAGGTGATTGAAGCCAGCAGGGACTCAGTGGTCCTGGTTTTCCTTCAGGACATGCACGACTACAAATTATCCCACTCATTGTTCCTGCGAAGAGGCATGCTACGTCCACGCTGCATCCTCCACTGGCCTGTCCATAAGGAAAGGGTTCCTGCCTTTCATCAGAAGCTCTGCATAGCACTTGGCATGACTAATCAACTGCAGCAATGACTTTATTTCATGATTATAAGTCGAAAAAAAGTGCATGGGAAAATATGTACTAGTCTTATCAAGATTGTTTGCATTTTGATTGCATTGATTGCACTGTAGTTAAAAAACAAACCAACAAAAAAACAGTTAATTTTAGGTCATGCATTCCATTTTTCATATATTAACTTTTTATTTGATATAAGCATGATTTTGGAAGTGTTTTTTTTTTTTTTTAAGTTTCATTTAAAATGTTTTGTATTTTGGTTTATTTAATCACTTTATAAATAAGAAATGATTTTTGCAAATCAAGTTTTAATTCAACTTAATGTCACAGGCCTGAACACAGAGGCCAAAAGGTTTTTTTTGTTTGTTTGTTTTTTTTAAATTGATCTAATCATTTGTTATGTGGGACTGCTGAATGGGATGTATAACGTGATGTATGTACAATATTCAGATTGTCTAGTAAAGCATATTATGAATCATTATGAATCTTTTGCTTCCTCAGGTCTGCTTATGTTTTATGTCATCCTGACATCTAGTGGCTATTGTAATAAACTACAACCTGCAACCTAGCACGTTTATCCTTCATTTATTTATCAATTGTGTCCTCTATAGCACTTTAATTGTTTGATCAAAATAATTCTGCTATCAATGTAATTAACATTTGGAGCCTTTGCAAAGCACAAATCTTTTATAACTTTTTGTAACTTTGTGTAAAATGACCTCGCAGTTTCTTTGTAATATTAAAGCAATTTTGAAATAAAAGTTTAGAAGAATTACCACAAATGTTAGTGATGTTCTGCTTTTTTGGTCAGTTGTTCCAAAGTTTGAATGAAAATTGATCAAACCACTAAAACGAATAAGACCAAGCTTCCCTTTTATTAGTAAAACTGTCTTTCTAAATTAAAGCTGAGATGTAATGATCACTGACCAGGCACTTCAAAACACTGTTACATAAAATAAGAACAACAATAGGACTTGTGAACCTTATAAATAGGTTTTAAATATAAATGAATATAGAAGCACAATTGTAAAATGTAAATAAGCATATAAAGTGGCTCTTTCATGTTTTAAAACTATTAAGCCAAAAAAAAAAAAAAAAAAAAAAAATCAAATAAAAATAAGATTGCAAATAATTCAACCACATTTAACAATGCACCATTAAAAAACAAAAACAAGGCTGACAATCAGCCAATCAAAAGATTCCCAAGCCTCATCCATCCGAACCCTACTGTTCATAGTGAGACTTGGTTGTACTCTCGCCTTCTAGGAAACCTGATTTTAATTTTTACATTATTTGATTTTTATCTTCATAGCTTCCAGCAGTTCACCCAAATGGCCAGTCATAAAATATCTTACATCAGTCTATGCTGAGATAAAATTAATGTTCATTAAGCACAAAATTTGGTTTTGTCCCAGCTTGACTACATTGGATTAATGCTCTTTATCATGCAACAGTTGTGTTTAAGAGAGCCAATGGTATGATGTCATTACCATTTCAGCTTTTTGGGTCTACAGGGCTGTCCAGCGTCTCCAGTTATTTTCACACAAGAGCTTGAACCTTTAGCCTGTTCCATCAGAGCCAAACATAACCTGAATCAGCCCTTTTGGGTATGACTTTAAAACTAATCTTTATGCTGAGGACATTTTTTTTTTTTTTTTTTTTTAACATAATCCCACCTGGGAGTCCAACACCTTTTGAAGCTCACTGATGATTTCAGCCAGCGTTCTGCTTAACCATCTTACATCTCCAGCCATTTTAGCTTCTACTCACACTGTAATCAAGACACGGGAGATTAAATATCTTGGTTTCATAATTAGATCTACAGAATAGAATCAAATAGAATAGAATTCCTTTATTGTCATTGCATACAAGATACAACGGAATTGTAAGCAATCTCTTAAGGTGCGTCAATATAGAAAATAGAAAATACACAACAGCAGCAACAAAACAACAACATACAGTATAAATATAAGTAGTCCCTGAGATATGAATATTGCACTGAATAAATAAATATTGCACTGACATGAAATATTGCACTGGTGTGAAATATTGCACTGGATTAAAAAGTAAAGATTTCTGTGGGAGTAAAGGGGGAGTGCGTTGGGGAAGATGGGTGGATGACTATGGGGGGTGGGGTGGGGGGGTGTTAGTGCAAGTTTGAGTTCAGGGTGGTTATGGCTCTGGGGAAAAAAAAAAAAAAAAACTGTTCTTGAGTCTGTTTGTTTGGGCTTTAATGCACCTGTAGCGCCTCCCAGAGGGCAGCAGGTCAAACAGGTGGAAACCGGGTTGTCTTTTGCAATGTTTTTTGCTCTGCTGAGGCAGTGAGAGCTGTAGAGGTCCTGCAGAGAGGGGAGTGGACGACCGGTGATCTTCTGCATGGTGTTGGTTATCCTCTGAAGTCGCTTCTTGTCTGCATTGGTGCAACTGGCATACCAGACTGTAATGCAGTACGTCAGCAGACCACAGAGGAGCGGTAGAAGATCTCCAGCAGCTTCTCCCTCAGGTTGTTCCTTCTCAGCACCCTTAAGAAATGAAGGCGCTGCTGTGCCTTCTTAATGATCATGGTGATGTTTTCAATCCCTGTGAGGTCAGCAGAGATGACAGTTTGAATTTGAATTGACTGGACCCTTGATGTAGAGGGGGGAGGGGTCCGCCCTGTGCTTCCTGAAGTCCAGGATGATTTCCTTTGTCTTAGAGGTGTTAAGTGCCAGGTTCTTGGCTCAGCACACACCCTTGTGGAGAGCTGATGCTGAGGGTGCAGGTGGAGGAGAGGTGGGAGCCAAGTAGAGCAGACTGGGGGCGGTTGGTCAGGAAGTCTTTAATCCAAGTGCAGGTGAGTGAGGGGAGGCCCAGTTCAGTCAGTTTGCTCATTAGAATGTCCGGAATGATGGTATTAAAGGCTGAGCTGAAGTCAGTAAAAAGCATCCTTACATAGCTCCCCAGACGTTCTAGATGGCTCTAAAGAGCTATGGCTATGGTGTTGAAAAGGTCAAGGAGTTGAATGGACCTTAACTTCTGAAAACTATAAAGCAAGTTATATACTATAAAGCAAACTCTAAAGCAAGTTCAGATGGATGGATGACAATGCCTTTATTATTGTGGGGGAGAGCAGGAGTAATTAAAATGATCATACTCCTGAGATTGTCTTTTCTCTCGAGTTCCTGCAGTAGTGGTTTACAGAAACAAATAAATTCTTTACTATGTTTTTGTGAAAAGCTAGAAAAGCTAGGATAAGTATAAAAAAACTGAATGTTTCTAGAAAGATGAGTGGCTTATGCCAGATGTTTATTCCTATAATGGCAGATACACATTATCATGGGCATACACAAGACGTTGTGAAGAAGACGTTGGAGGTGGTTAGAAAAAAAAGAGCTGAAAGTAATATGAATATGTTCCTCTATCCCTCCTGTGGTTTAGCAAGAATGTGATAAAAACATTGATATGACCTTGATCCTAATGCTGAACTTGAATTAACCCCTTGTTCATGGCTGGAGAGAAACCTACTGTAAGAAGGTACAGCAGCAAAATCATATCATTATACAGGGCCATTTGATAGTTGACGGAAACACTGTTGATTTTAATGAACTCAAGAGGCAACACAAATGAAATGTGTGTGTAGTATTCGAACTGTTAAGTTGTAATAATAATTAAGTCACAGTGAGTATCTCTCACCACAGATCAATGGAAAAAGATTTTGCAATAAAATGCATTGAAATGTTTTCTATTTATGTTTGCAGGGCTGTGGTGGGACAAGTACACTAAACTGTCCAGTAGTAAAAAGATTTTGGGTTGATGTTATAATTTCTTAAATGCTATATTTCGTGTAAATATTCATGTATGCCCTGCAGTGTGTTTATTCGGCAGAAAGGTAGATGGAATCAGTTTGCAATTGATGCAGTGGTTGATTGGACTAGTATATCTCTCTGTAAAGAGAGGTCCATGGGTCTGGGGTCAGTCAGACGGTATTATATTGTTAAACGTGTCTCAGGCTTGCAACAAAGAGAGGGAGTTCACACAACTTTACAGTAAAAGGTTTTTTATTCTGCCAATAACAATAATTCAAACAAAGCCAACATGAGAATCAGTCACATCAGTGGTGTAAGGAGTGTTTGGCGAGTTCATGTTGTATGTTTAGAAAAGAAGAAAGGGCAGACCTGAGGAATCCCCAGAGAGGTGTTCTCTGCTGGCTTGTATAGCAGATCCCATCCTTGCAGGAGCCAATCAGGAACTCAGTCTCCTTTCACCACCTGCAGCACGTTAGGCTGACACAGAAAGAAACAGAGCACACAGGGGAGTTACTAAAGGACCTTGTCATTCACTGGAAAGTGAGGAAACCCAGCTGTTGCTGTTTGGAGAACTGAACTGGTTCAAGCAATATCTATAGTTGGTCTCAGTACACACACACACAGACACACACACCACATCTCCTCTATACACATTCTTGTTGAGGCTTGTTCATAAAGTGTTTTTTTTTTTTTTTTTTTAAATAATGATAGATTGTTTTTTTTTTTTTTTTTTTTCTTATATCGAGGTTGTGCTACATCAAATATGATACATCAAAGTTGAAATAACATGGAAAGGATGTTTGAGTTGAAATGATATGAAACTGATATTTATGTGTGACTGTTGTCAGGCACATATAAATAATATCAGTGGAATATTTTTGGGATACTGATGCTGACCCCTCAACCAGTAACCCCCACACACAGGGCACACACAGGGCAAAGGTCTTAAGGCAATCAGTGTGTATTCTCAAACAACACAGACTGACCTTCATAGAGTAAATGATTTAGCAATTGTATTGCACAATATCAGCCAGTATTAAAGTTCAAACTGTTTTTGCATATATCTGTATTTCTATTTGTCTTTCTATATTATACCACATTATGCACTGTAATTATGTCCAATAGTCATGAATAAATCTTCTTCAGAGGATAACCAACACCGTGCATCTCTCTGTCTGTCTGTCTATCTGTCTGTCTGTCTGTCTGTCTGTCTGTCTCTCTCTCTCTCTCTCTCTCTCTCTCTCTCTCTCTCTCTCTCTCTCTAGACACACATAACTATAATGTATATGTTCTCCATGACCCAAATACATTGTTGGTGTTTTGATGGTAATGTGAGGGTGGGACAAAGCAGAAAATGCGTCACAGTCTGCAACAGTGAGAGACACACATAAATGTGCACGCAGACACACACGCGCACACACACACACACACACGGATAGATATACACATATACATTTTTACTGCAAAAAGATGGCAATTGTAGCAAGTGTCTATACAACAATTTTGCTTGGAATTAGCCTCTTTATTGCTATTCTGACCTACATCACCTACCGACTGCTTAGTAAACACCTGCACAAATGGTTTGAAATGAAGCCTATTCCAGAGCTTGGAGGAACATTCCCCATCATTGGAAATGCACTGCAATTCAAAGCCAATTCTGGAGGTAAGAATGCAGAGGAGTGGATATTAGAATGGAGAGGAATGTAAAAAGACATACTATTTCAAAATATGCAGTTGGCACAGGGTGATTGTGGCATGAATCAGCAAGCTGCTAGACTGCATAAGCCCAGGCTTGTTAATGACGCTTTTGTCAATGCACAGTTGTATATAATGGGGCACAATACAATTTTTTTACTTAACTGATTTGCTAGTGAGCAAGTAAATGACTAACTGACCACTACGTTTTTGTTTTTTTTTTTTTGTTTTTTTTTTTCAGATTTCTTTTGTCAAATTGTTGGTTACACAAATGAATTCCGGGATAAACCCCTGCTGAAAATGTGGATTGGACCAGTCCCATTTGTGATTCTGTTCCATGCTGAAACTATTGAGGTATACCTACTTATAGAGTATTATACATTTACAAAATTAAATACATAATTGGTTTATTTGTTATTTATTTAGGTTTATTAGTTTTTATTTATGTACCCTCAGCCTGCTTTAATAACTGCAAATGCAACACAATGATAGTCAGAGTGTGTACACACACAACCATCAATAATTCTGTAAAGATTATGAAATAACCTGCACAATTACTATACAATAAATTGCATTATTTTAGTTTTGTACTGTAGTGTAAATAATTACTGTGTATTGCATGTTCATTGACTGAACCAAATGCCTTTTATAGACTGTTCTGAACAATCCAGTTCATATGGACAAATCCTATGCATACACGTTCCTCCAACCTTGGCTTGGAACTGGTCTGCTAACAAGGTAAGTACCACCCAAAAAAAAATTATTTGTCCTCTACTCTTTCTACCTAAGGATAACAAATTCTTTCAAAATCATGAGCAGAACACAGAGGAGCAAAACTGGAAGAAGAGAACAAAAAACATAATACATTATACATTCTATGCATACACACTCGCCAATGATATAGGTCTGCATTTAGTATAAATTGGCAATCTGTTGCCATAGGTATGTTGTAGTCATCTACGGTGGTGAAAGAATTTATTTATGAGTTTGTGAACCAATTGCTGAAATTGTAAAAAGTGGTTTTAATGCTTTAATTTTTAAACAGCAAATTAATTTAATGATGAAGTCTCATACAAATGGTCACATATGGGAATCCCCTCACCTCTGTCTATGATCAGCTCCATGTTGTCCATACTATAAGTGGAAATTAACCAAAGCATAGTGCAAAATGGCTGGGACTTAGCCTAAAAAATGCCAGTAAATGCTGTATCAGCAGCTTCTAACCAAAAGCCACTGCCAAACCCAGTCAGCCCTGCATGAGCTCTGCAGGCACATGCACTCTGGGATCCATGTATAGTTGGTCTGACCTGTATTCCCAGTCCTGTTGTTGTACAGTACATCCTTTCCATGATTAGCTGGCACCCAAATTTAGGGAAGTGACTGTAATACTATTACTTTTACTGTTATGCAAACTAGCTATATTATTATTTCTTATCTCAGTCACACTCACAGTGTTTGCACAAGTAAGGATCAAAATAAACTGATATAGTGATCAGTGTAGTCACCTGTTTTGTGCCCTACATTATCCTCTTGCACCAAATATGAGGCCCTGTTGACCCTGTAGCATGTCTGCCAGTGTATACTATATGTTAATAACTGAGTTGTTATGATGATAATGTAAGATATACAGCATACAATCCTGAGCATATGTAGTGCTTGGTGATTTGTGAGTGTGATTCCAGCCCATTCCTGATAGTTGGTGTATCTCTGATGAGCTGTTTGGTACAGGCTACAATATAATGAGTGCCCCAGTCAATTTGCTGTGTCTACCCTTATATACCATGGTCCTCTTCCTGCCTGTCATCCTGATCCTCTCTGACCTTCCTCTT
The DNA here is from genome assembly GCF_902150065.1 of Myripristis murdjan. NCBI lineage: Eukaryota > Metazoa > Chordata > Actinopteri > Holocentriformes > Holocentridae > Myripristis > Myripristis murdjan. The sequence goes on from NC_043980.1 coordinate 27,791,796, forward strand.
TCGATCAGCACTGGGCATAAGTGGCGTCAGCGGAGGAAGATGCTGACTCCCACCTTTCACTTCTCGATCCTGACGGATTTCCTGGAGGTGATGAATGAGCAGGCAGAGGTCCTGGTGGAGAAGCTGGAGAAGGAAGCAGGGAAAGGCCCCTTCAACTGTTTCAATCACATCACCCTGTGTGCCCTGGACATCATCTGTGGTGAGTATGTATATATGTGATGTGTATGGAGTACTTGTTACCTCTATCTGCAGACACATTAGTTTTGTATAGGCCCATGGTGCAAGGCACAGCCACTTGCTGGTGAAGTGACATTTTGGTGAAGTGCAGTTCTCCACACTGTGCACTGTGGTGGGAGGAGGGGTGCAGTAGTGGGTGTGCAATGTTGCTGCCACAGATGACTGCAATTTGTACCCAACAACACTCACCTGCTTGGACCAGAGGCCTGTATCACGAAGCAAGCTTAGTTTTCGCTGGATTAGCCAGACCTATCCGGCTACACTAATCGAGATCATGGTGATCAGGGATAAGCGGTATCACGACGCTGGTTATCAACTCGCTCACTCGATCCAGGTTTGCCTCATCAAGAGCCGTGAACGTGCACGTATAAGGGGCGGAGTCTGAGGCAGCCGACCAATCACAAACATGAACCACAAGGGAAAAAAGCACAGCGTATGTCACGGCGGAGGAGCAGCGTATTATAGCCTACTGGAAAAGTATGAGGAGGAGCAGCGTACTAGACTGGAAAAGTATGAGGAGGAAAACAACATCTACACACTAAATTGAACACCGCGGCTGCCCCCAAGAGAAGGCGGAATGCTTGGCAACGAATTGCCGACTGCATAAATGCGCAAATTACACATCAGTGGCTCAAGTCCACATCAAGTCCACATGTATGACAGGTATAGTTGAATTCCCCCACGTGTAACCCCTCAGCTGTCAATCAGGCCCATTCTCTCACACAGGAATAATTTGCCCCCCAAAAATATTTCGAGCTAATTAATAGTGCCATTTTAAATGTCCCTAAAATGTTGTGAAACACCTCTAAAAATACTTTTGATTATCAGTTTTCCTTTAATGATCTCTCGTGTGTTTTCCTCTCCTACAGAATGTCAGCTGTGTATAGCAGGCAGCTGTTAGCCAGGCTGAAGTGCTGCTTCATGTTACATACATTACATTACATCCTTTCTCTCATACAGAGAGTCGTCAGCAAAATCTAACGGGTTTGATCGGTCAAGGAAAATCCTTTCACGCCGTAATGCTCTCCAGGATCCTCAATGATTGGACAGGCCACGGTTTGGCAAACAGCTGATTGGCCAGGGGGCGGTGCTTTATGTAGGATTCAATCCTATCCTGAAAGTTAGCCTGCCCCGGAGCAGGCTAGCTCTCAGGATAGGATTAGGACAGGTTTTCTATCCCGATCAGAGGTGAACCAGCTTTGTGATACAGAAAATCCGGAGTTGAGCCTGACGTGATCTCGCTAACACCTTAATCCCGCTTCGTGATACAGGCCTCTGGTCAACAGTGCAGCACGCTCACATTTTTCCATTCATGTTTTATTTTTGTCACCTCATTTGGTCGTGTCAAGCCCGACTACTGACTGGCAACAACCTGCCGTTAACGGTGACACCAAAGGAAAGAGCATCAACATGTTGAAATTTACAAGGTGGAAATTGCAGAACAGAATTGCAGCAGAACTGTGTTGATGTATGCATGGAAATGTATTATTGTAAATGCTAAATAAAACTTGCTATAAAGCACCAGTTGATCAGTTGACCAGTTGAGAGTTGATCACTGCAGGTGAATGGCAAGTTTCTCTCATTTCTCTCATTTCACTAAAGGTAGCGGTGAGGTTATGCCGTGTACAATTACAAATGATTGTTATCAACATTTTAGTATGGCCTGTGTTGAAAAATACCAAACATATCCTGTAAGAAAATGACATGTAACAATTACACAGTCATTTAAATGTCCTTGTCTATGTTTTAAGCCTTATTAACACATCAGACAATCTATCTCTTATCAAAAACTGTGTGTAAGCTTACTATCTTACAGTATCAGCTAGATGTGTCATCATCGTAACTTGAAATGGTACATAGCAGAGTACAGTATATAGTTATGCACCTGAAAAACCAACTTTCGTTCCCCAAAACTTTCTGCTATACATTCTCTTGGGATTGTGCATGCAGCCTCGTCCTTGACCAGTGAGAGACTGGCTGGCGGATGACCCCTCCTGTTGCCGCAGTTTCTCAGCAGTTCACAACTAATTTATGTTTTGCTCTCCTTCTGATATCATTGAACCGTTTCCAGTGTTGGGCAAGGGTTCTTTTGGAATCAATGATTAAACGTGTTATCTCCTCCTAGACAATTTTACACCATCAGCCCTCAGTGCCCTATTTACAGTGCCATAAATACGTTTTTGGCAATTCTGCACATCCTGCACAAGGACATCTGTTTCTTCTTGGGGGAAATTTTTAACTTGAGTGAATGTGGACTGCTCCCTGAAATTTAAATTATTGTATAACATGTTACTGTGTGTGTTGGGAGGAATAACAGGATAGTTGATTGGTTAAGTGTAAAACAGCACCTACCACACCCACTGTTAACAAATTGATCTCAAACCCACCCTTTTCCAAAATGCACAATGTTTAACCACAATTTATGCTGTGCTTTGATTCATGAAATTAGGATGCATAGGATATGCTATCTGGAATCAATCCCACCATGGTGTTTCACATAACACCCTTTCAATTGTGTTACTCCCTTTTTTTCTTTTTTCTTTTTTTCAGAAACGGCCATGGGAAAGAAAATTTATGCCCAAAGTAATTATGATTCAGAGTATGTTCGGAGTGTGTACAAGTGAGGTTTTTTTTTTTTTTTTTTTTGTCATTTAATTAAAATTTAATACCAGATTTATGCACACACACCAAAGACAATCATGATGGATAACCTATTTGTTTGTCTCTGTTCCCCTTAGAATGAGTGACATTATCACTCGCAGACAGAGGATGCCCTGGTTTTGGCCTGACTTTATGTACTACTGCTTTGGTGAGGGCTGGGAGCACAACAAGAGGCTCAAAATCCTCCATTCCTTCACATCCAATGTGAGTGACAGAGAGCTGAGTACGCAGAGGTTTAAAAAGCCCTGTGAAATACAAATACACTGGCTGCTTATACATTATGTTTATCTAATCAATGTATGATAGATTAGAGTTCTCTTACCAATTACTGTGACACTGGCACAGTAACTCAGTCATGTGGTCCCCCCCCCCCCATACATACACAGACACACAGACACACAGACACACAGACACACAGACACACACACACACACACACACACACACACACACACACACACACACACACACACACACACACACACACCTTGCCTGCACTTGCTCAGAACATCAGAGACCCAGAGAGGATTTTCTTTCTTTTTTAAATCAGCCATTTCACTCTATTCAGTGCAATTCACTTAACACTGTAAAAACAACTAGAATAAGAGGAAATGCGATATCTAATAGTAGAGTAGGTTCTAGACCTACAGGGGATTTACAAAATCCAAGGCCTTTCCAGGGCTATGACCCCACACCATGAATTTTATGACTCACTTGGCTGTTCACAGTATTGCCAAATATAATTTAACGGATCACTTACTGGTGTCTGTTGGCCAACGAGGAATATCTGTGGGTGTCTCAGAAAAACAGTTTGCTGTTAGTAGAGGTTTGCAAGCTCCTAGAGTCCTCCACGTCTGGAACCGGTTTCCTTGTGGGCAGGCAGCACTCAGGTTAGAGCTTCCCTCCTCATCGCTGGATTGTCATGGAATTCTTCAATAACAGTTTAAGTCTTTCTTTGCACTTTTATATTGCAATATGGAAAAAGCAACACACCAACTATCTCACAGTTGCTAGTGTAGGCTAATTCAAAGAATGTGGGGAAAGTCATAACATATGTGGCTTGATTAAATTCTCACTGGTTACAACTGTTGCTGAGCAGAAAAATAAGACCTTCCTGTCTCCTTATTAGGCCATTAGATACAAAGTGGTGAGTGTAATGGGTTAAAAAGGAAAACTTCAACCCTATCCCTAATGCGCGGACCTCAGTTTGCTAAACACAGCAGTCTCGCCACAGCCAGAGACAAAACAAAGTATAGCGAGGACACTGTAGTCTGGGAGTGTCTCTGTTTTCAGCACACCAACACACACGGTGAGCTCTCATAACAAAATCTGAACATAGAACATACATGATTATGGAATAAAAAGTGGTGACATAATTTAAGTGATAAACATAAGCAGATATACTGTATGATTGTTAAAGGAATATACACATTTCTTTAAGCACATACATAAAGTACATAATTTACTTCACATGAACTATTTTGCCTAAATCTGAATTCATTCTCCGTAACAAATAGCAGTGAGATGGAGAACAAGCAGAAGAGGCTGCCTAAGGACAAAACTCCACTTTAACTTTCTTCCCAGGTGATATATGAAAGAGCAGATTACATTTCCTACATTGAATCAGACAGCGAATCTGACCAGGGCATGTGGAAGAGACGAGCTTTCCTGGACATGCTCTTAAAGACGACAGATGAGGACGGCAACAAGCTGAGCCACCAGGACATCCAGGAGGAAGTGGACACCTTCATGTTTAGAGTTAGTAGTTATCACCTGTTCAACTGTGTGCGTGCAAATGTGTTTGTGCATGAATGAATGACACTAAACCCTCCTAAATTATGTGTGTGTGTGTGTGTTTTTTTTCATTTTGATTATGCATTTACCTTTTCTTTTTCACATTATCGTTTTTTTGCAGGGTCACGACACCACAGCAGCCGCTATAAACTGGACCATACATCTGCTGGGCTCCCACCCTGAGGTTCAGAGGAAAGTTCAACAAGAGCTTCAGGAGATTTTTGGTAATGGCAACATGCCCGCTCCCCTGTCAGCGCCCACCTTCTCACTTTCATGACATCATTTATTTTCCTGACCGGAGGCCTTTTGACTCATCTTTGTTGAGATTCATTTGATCTTCACAAGTCAAAAGGGAGCTCATACATGGGATAATAGCCCAGAAAATCCTTGCCAAAATGTATGGGGAATAATTGAATTATTTTCAGCTCTGTATGGACTTAACTTGGCCTCCACTGCATTTCTCTATGACGTAAGCTAGATGGCCTTCTAGCAATAACACATGCAAGTTTGCCCCAGTTCAAATTGCAATGGAAAGAGCAATCTAAACCTGTCCTCAAGCGTATAAACATTCATTTTGTCCAGAATATTAATGTGATACTTCTTTCCTCCATGCAAAACGCTAGTAACAAGACCATAATTTGTTGTTCAGTGGTGCATACATTACCTTATCACAGTTTGAGGTGTTTTTTTTATTCAGTTAACGCAGCACATTTACTGAGTGTGTAGCTGGAATAATTCAATGTGTATAGCTCTTATCTAGACAGAAGGAAGCTGGTTAATGTCCGGGGATATGGATTGCACTGCATAAAGTGCCACAGTAGGAAACTGGAACACAGACCAAAGAGGACGGTTCCTTGTTCTGCTCTTCCACCTGTCTCTTGTGCTATAAGGTACGTCTGAGCGGCCCATTAACACTGAGGACCTGAAGAAGCTCAAATACCTGGAGTGTGTAATCAAAGAATCCCTGCGACTGTTTCCCTCTGTGCCTTTCTTTGCCCGGAGAATCTGTGAAGACTGCCACATCAGTGAGTTATGCAAGTGACACACTGATTTTTTTTAATGCAAACCTCAATTAGTGATGCGTATTAAAACGGTACCCAGTGTTGTTTGTGACCACCGGTGGCACTGTAGTGCACACTAAGGAACCTGTTTAACGAGCACTCAGATTTTCAGATTTCAGATTTTCATTTATTTTCTCTAGACCACACATCGGGGCATGGAGCACAAACTGAAAACAAAACAACAGTACGGTTGTAAATGACGATACCTTTAACACTAAGTCATTGAAACAACATCACTCAAAAAGGCACCAAGTTTACATACCGCTCTTGTTTATCTGTCTGTAATAGTGATATGAGTTAGACGAATGGTTTACAACGTGTTTTTGCACCTACTTCTTTCTGTTCTTTGTAATGCTTGTGTTTTTACCTTCAAACAAAACATGGTACTCATCCCTCAGGCAGGCAGACTTAAGGTAGGAAAATCACATGATGGCATACTCTGGAGCTCATAATGCCACTTGTGCCAAAATTGATCTTTTAACCCCTGCTCAACTGCTAGCTTCAGCCATTTGATATGATGGCACCTCTGATCCAACCAAAGGCAGAAGAAACCACATTTATCCAGTATTTGCTGAATAAATGTCATCCATGGCGATACATATGTTCCAGAGATATACAAACTGAATAAACAATTACAGATTACCTGGCTGAGCTTAGTTTTCTTCCCATTCAACAAACTCCCCCAATAACCAATAAATGAATAATTTGAAAACCAATGCATAGTAGGTATCTTCCTAAATCCCCATATATCATATTACTACAAGTTATCATTTTAACTTTAAATGTGTACTTCCAAAATGCCATGAGCACGGGGTGACATATTACACATACCCATTTAAGCAAGGCAACTTCCAAAATATTCCAAAATAAGGTTTTACAAATGTCCACTGAGGCAGGAAGTGTATTCAACATGTTTATTAGGCCTCAGTATTTTTTGGTGTGAATTTTTGAATGTATGTAAAACCAAGTGTGTTTACAAGACAAACTGCATTGAGTTTCTTAAGTCATGCTTGTTTCATTATTTTTGCATGTATTTGTGTATTGCATCTAAATGAGGACCATTTTTTACAACTAAACTGCAGTTGTATAATTATGTAGGTGGGTTCAAGGTGCCCAGAGGTGCCAATGCCATCATAATACCCTACGCTCTGCACCGTGATGCACGCTACTTCCCGAACCCCGAGGAGTTCCAGCCAGACCGCTTTCTGCCCGAGAATTCAGCGGGGAGGCATCCGTATGCTTACATTCCCTTCTCTGCTGGACTCCGCAACTGTATTGGTAATTACAAGAGTTCATTAGATCTGTCTTGTTTTAGGAGCAGAATGTCTTAAATCGAATCTTTTAATTAATCTTTTGGTTGTGTGTGTGTGTCTTTATGAGTGGTGGGTATCAATATCAATGTAGTTTTTGAAATTCCCCTCTCCCTTTGTAATGCTCCTCAGGTCAGCGCTTTGCAATAATGGAGGAAAAAGTGATTTTGGCCTCCATTCTGCGCTACTTTGACATTGAAGCTTGTCAGAAACGTGAAGACCTGCGGCCACACGGGGAGCTCATCCTGCGACCAGAGAAGGGCATCTGGATCAAACTGGAACGGAGAAAGACCCAGGCTGCATCACACTAGTGCCTGCACTCTCTCTGTTGTTCTAAAGCCTCTCACTATTGTCAAATTAAAAGAGCAGTGTGCAGGATTTTAAATGAGTCAAAGAGAGAAATGGGATATAATATTCATAAACATGCTTTTCAGTAGTGTATAAAAAGCAGAAATGAAGAATCGTAGGGATTTCATAAAGTTAGAAGTAGATTATTAGATTAGAATTAGATTAGAAGTGTTTTAATATACATAAGAGTGGGTCACAGTTTTATGTTTGCTTCCATCTTGCTTTGCCAGTTTTTACAGAGGCTCAAACAGGGCAAACTAACCCAAAGTACACTTTGTGACAAACATGTTTTTCCTCTTGCAAGTGCTTGACGTAAGTGTGTCGCATAATGTGCTGGTTGGTGGCAGATTGCTGAAATTTTTAGCAAAAGACAAAGACTAGCATTTGTTTTGCTTAAGGCTGTGTTTATGACAGATCATACCTATACTGCAGCAAGAGCAAGTGAGCAAGTTTTTTCAGCAACCATTTACTCTCATTTGTGTTGTTTTTTTTCCCTTCCCTTCAAAAACAGTTGCAAGCATAGAAGACATGATGGTGCAGAAAATAATTTACACCATGCTTAAAAATGTTCTCTCTTATGTTTATAGAAAGATAGAGATAGGGTATATTGTGATGAATTAACAATAAGTAACTGCATTACTATTAATGTGTAGCCATTCATTTCTAACTTTGCAAAACACACCATGTTTGCATTTTTTTGACACTGCAAACATAAGTCTAATGTTAAAGAGACAGAGCCCAAGGCTACAAGTTCACCTTGCATGACACCATGCTGCAGCTCTTAAAGTTCTGTCCACCTACTTCTGTCCACTTTTTTTGTCCACTGGTCATTGGTTTCTCTCCTTCTTGTTGATTTATTTTTATTTCATAATAATTTTTCCAAGTTGTGATTTTATGTACATGTTTTTTTTTACATATGTAAAACATGTTTGCATTAAAAAATATATAAATGTGTGCATGATTCTTGGAAAGCAAAAAGAGTAATCAATGGAGCTTGACTTGTAGGAAACTAGTCGATATTATTAAATATTGATTGGTATTAGATATTACATCTCTATTTGCATTTCTGTCTCTCCATTTTTAAAGAGTTGAGTTTTTTTTTTTTTTTTTACTCTACTAATCTAACCCTGGTCAAATGTGTCTTCAGTGAATGCACTCTTGAGAATCACTTGCATTCTTGACTTGGCATCAGTAACATGGCTGGAGCTCATGGGAGCACATTCTGCCTTTTGATTTTAATAATAAGCCAAACCCTTTACTTACTGAATCACATTGAGGTCAAAAGGATCCATGGTAACAAAGTAGTAATAATAGCATGGAGCAGTCTCAAATGACCCCATCAATAACGTCATGGGATGATTTAGCTGGCCTGCCTGCAAGGGTCATTGCCTAACACCAAAATGACATGACTGATGATGAATTGTGTGCTCTTTTCCGATGCTATTGTTTGAATAATTGAGGATATCTCTAATCGATGGCTGGATGGAGTTGATGTGCCTGAGCTCCAAATGAAGCGAAGAGTTCATTTATCTGAGAATCTCACATAAATGGCCTGGATGAAAGAGCTTCTGCTAAGACTGAGTTCATGATTTTGTGAATTGACCTCCATTACACAGTATTAAAAGTTGTTTCTACAAATGTATACCATGCAATAAACAGGCAGGCTATGAGGCTCTGTGAGGCTATATATATATATATATATATATAGATAGATAGATAGATAGATAGATAGATAGATAGATAGATAGATAGATATATAATGTTGTGCTGTGCGGTATACAGTTCAGCATGTGGATGGAGCCTTATCTGCCTTATTCTGTAGATACAGTGTTTCTCATTAATTTAATTCATGCAATTAACTTTAAGTTAACTTTAAGTTACAGTACACAATCATTTGTACTAACATTTTAGTTACTTACATCAAAGATGAAAAAAGCTCCAGCATTAGGAAATCTTCTGTTTTTTTTTTTTTTTTTTGTCTAAAATATAACCATTCCACCAACAAGCAAGAATATTAATTCCCTGGGTAACAACTTGTCCTCACACAGAGTAATGCATTTAATTGCCACTTTGCATTTTTCAAACACTCAGGTTTAGCCGCCGGCACAGTTGGCTAAGGACAGGAGTGTCATTTTAACTGGCACTAGAAATAATCACATGGGGCTTTTCCAAGCCTGTGCACCATTTCATCAAAATAAGTATATGAAACCACTAGAGAGGCCAGCAAGCCATATTGAGTTTTTTGACTCAGATAGATGTTTGTCACTATCATGTCACTTGAATACCTTAGCTTTTGACAGGAAAAAATACTGTTGGAATAAAACACACCACACATACAGTGCATTCAGAAAGTATTCAGACCCCCTTCACTTTTTTCATTTTTGTTATTTTGCAGGGATCATGACAAATGGGTGGCACCTGAGCAAAATTTCAAGTCTTTTTGCAAAGGGTCTGACTACTTATATCAATGTGATATTTCAGTTTTTCCTTTTTAATAAATTTACAAAAATTTCTACAATTCTGTTTTCAGTTCGTCATTATAGGTTACTGGGTGTAGATTACTGAGAGAAAGAATGCATTTAAAAGCTTGTAGCATCAGGCTGCAACATAACAAAAGTGAAAAAGTGAAAGAGGTCTGAATACTTTCTGAATGCACTGTATGTAAAGCAATGAAGAGCAATGAACAGCTTTGAAATAAGAATGTAAATGATGATGACAACGTAACATGAAACTCCAAAAGCAATGTTGGGGAGTTTCACCTCAGTCTTCCTTTGGGCTCTGTGATGAAAATAAATGAAATAACTTCAAGGCACAAAATGATGATATGTTTTCTGCTAAGGGCCTCAAACTGAAATGTTGTTGACTGCATCATGAGCGATTGCAGTCAGAGATAGGGGCCCATTCTGATAAACAAGAGATTAATAATGGATTACAAAATAACTATCACTGATCTGCCCTAAAACACCCTGCCCTTGTCACTTGACTGATTGTTAATACAGGGCTGTGAAAATTGGTGTCCAGAGTGAGGCAGCAACGTATCCTTTTTCTAAATGTGTGCATGTGTGTGTGTGGGAATGTTTTGGAAGACAGGAAGGGGTGGTGGGCAAAGAAGAGCGCTAACACCACCTTCCAAAATATGAGAATACATTTTTAATGGCATCTTATATGTCTACTTCAATGTGTCTGCCCTCAGAGCCTCATGCCTCATGTTGCTATATGAGACAGCTCTACTGTATATTGCATGCAAAATAATTTTTTGTGTCTTTCTTTTTTTAATGTGTACAGTCTTAAGGAGTGTTATCTGTGACAATGCCCTGCTTCTTTATAATGACAGTTATATTTTTATAGCTATTAATGAATGTGACACCAAGAACTAATCTGGAAACTGGTCAGCTGGCCTAACTGCACTTTTAAGAAATTTTGATAAATGTGCAAAGAAGTGAACTGAATAAAGTTAAGTAAAATAATGAACATAATTATCTCCAGTCTTGAAGCATAAATCTGTGAGCAGCGAACAGCACCTCCACTGCCCCGGTCATTGTTCGAGCTCTCTCTATTCTTGTTTATTTGTACTTTGGAGTGCAGTTTTCACAGAAACTGTGAGGAGGGGGTGAGAAATGAGTGTGTGCAGAGGAGCACTGGAAACTGCCCAAACTGCTCCTGCATGCCAGGAGCTGTACTTTAAACTAGGACTGCTGGTTAGTTTAGTTTGTTCCTGAATGTGCAAATAACATTACATAGCTGCCTGTGATATTCTCCCATGGAAACAAGACAGACCTAATACAATCACACTCAACCTAAAGGAACCTGCAACTTCTTTTTTGACAGCCTTTTTCAAGTTTGTTTTAACCTGCTTTATGATGAACTTGGATGTATATTTTTGAGCCCCAGTTTGAGAAAAAACAATGGCGTGAATAAGGAGATAACTGACATGGAAACTGTCAATGTTCACAATGCAGCTACAGAAGTGACTGATGTGAATGACTTTTATTGACTTTACATCACACAAAGTAACATGTGCACAGGCTAATGTTTTAGCAAACTTCCATATTCCTTTAACCCCCTGACACACACAGCCTAAGCACATCAGAGTGTGAGAGGAGAACCCAGTTGTGTTGATTTTGTGCTGACAAACTCTAGCTGCGGTAAACAAAACTTCTTTCACAAGCAGAAGACCTTCTGACTGACGATGCCAATGCCAGCTGCAGCTTTGCATCAGCACATCAGACATATTCTTGATTTGTATACGTATTCAGAGATTTCATTTGGATATTCGTGTGAGACCCTTTTAACAGATTCAGAGAAAATGATCATGAGAAAACACTGCTCTCAGCAATCTCAAACCTTAAGGATTGTTTTTTTTTTTTTTTTTTTTTGAGACTACTGCCATCTCCTGGGACAGAGAGTTACATACCTGCATGTCAGCTATCAGCTCTACACTTTGTGGTATGTTTACAGGTGATGCAAAGCAATCTGACCGTCAGCATAGGTCGGCACTAGCTCTGTGAATGTGGCTCGGTGTGTCCCAGGCCTTAGAAACACTAGAGTGAGTGCAGGGGGGAGATGGCAGCCTCAGAGCACTCAACCAAAACTCAATTGTGTTGTTGTAATTCCTTCCCCAGCCACAAGGGACCAGAGCGCTGTACTATGAAGTGTGAATAAGGGGCTAGGGAGGGGTTTAACCTTGCTTGGTTGCCATGGTAACTTATACTGCATGCCTCACCTGCTATGGACAGGCTATGTTCTGGCCTATACAGCTTATAAAAACAAATATAAAAACACTGCCCTTTGACTGAGACACTCCTGTGGAAAATGCTTTGACAGAGGTGTGCAGACAGTCGGGAGGTCTCTTCATGGGACAAGATTATTCAGAGACCAACTAAACCTGCTGGCTTTTCCCAATTATGTTTTTTTTTTTTTTTTTTTTTTTTTCAAATTTATTGATTGTCAGCAGAGGGAATACAATATTTATGTAAACTGAGGTGAGTCTGGTGGAGGTGGGCCCCCATCAGTCTGCCTCCGATCGTTTCTTTCCTATCCACTAAAAGCAACATTGACACTTTTTGTGTACAGCCTATAATCCAATCCAATGCCAAAACAATGACAGAGGCACAGAAACTACTCATCACATTGGATGATGGTCTATTTTCTTTGAATTTTCCTCCAAGTGTGCTTGACGTTGCTTGGACTGCATCACTTACGGAGAGAATAACCGTTATTGAGTATTGAGTGTTTATCGCAGATGATTTTCAATCAAGATAATTTCACCAAAAACAACTTTGATTAGAGTCAAATCAAGCTTTCCTTTCAAACTTTTCTTTCAGCTTTCAAACTGATTTCAGATGAATAATTTCAGATGAATGCCTCACTGTGTGCCCACGCGTGCGCGCCCGCACACACACACACACACACACACACACAAAGGAATATAACTTTTTACAATCCACATCTCATCACGTTGCATCCATCAAATCCATCTGTATGACCTCCATTATCTTGAAAATGAATCTGCAGGCATGGAAAATGGATCATTAGATCTTTAAGACCCGTGACAATAAAAACAGTAAGTTAAAACAGGTGTTTCAGTACACCACACAACGTATTAATAACATAGTGTAGTAGTTACATCTACATCTGTGTGCTGTAAGACGGCACACAGAGGCTTGTGGTGAGGAGGACATGATGTGACAGGATTCCTGGATCTGACTGAGCACCATGCTGGAGCTTCATGTCACAAACCTATCTCTATACACACAAACACACACACACACGCACGCACGCACGCACGCATGCATGCACGCACACACACCCGCCTACACACTTGCACACACATACCACCCACTAGCAGTTACAGTTACTCTCCCTGGTCCTCACATTTTTTCCACCTTCCATTCATTCAATTTTCACATCAAATGAATTCCCCTATTAAAAATCAAACTCAAATAAGTTCAGTGTCATTTAGTATGGAAAGAGTTAGGCAGAGAGAGAGAGAGAGAGAGAGAGAGAGAGAGAGAGAGTAAAAGGGGAGACAGAGGGAAAGCAAATTAGCTGGTGGGCTATGTGAAAATGTAAGAGCAAACTTCTGCAGTAAGGATAAATTGAAAATGAAGATCAATGAAAGACGATGATCACAGCAACAGGATAATTTGTCTCCCAGAATTAAGAACTGTGGGTACCACAGTCATAGAGATAGAGGGACTGTTTTCTGGGGTTAAAATAAAGCCACCTGCCAGTCATCTTTACTGTTCCCATAGAAACATGTGAGCAACTCACACACTTTAGACTGGTTAGACACGACTTCGAGGTGCATGCACACATATTGCTTAAGGCACCAAGGCTATGCATTCTTGAGTTCCTTTGAAGTATACCAATTCTTAATATCACAACTAAATTATTTGGAATGCGGGCCATGGCCCCAATTTTAGTGCAGTGGGGTAGACTTACTACCCATCTACAATTCAATATTTCACTTGTTAGTTTGCCTATTCCTTGAGGAAACGTGATTCCCAAATAATCCTCCTGTACTCTTGTGTCTTTTAAACCAAAATGGTTTACTGGACATGCTTCACACACAGGTTTAAATCATACATGGGTAAATGAGGGTGTTGGATTGAGGTTTGGGGTCAAAACAATTTACTGAAAGTGCTGATGAGAAGTCAAGGACAGGTCGCACACATTAATGACATGCTAGTGTAACAGAATGTGGGATTATAGGTATTACATTCACAACGTGATAAGCTATGACAGGATGGAGGGTACTTGAGAAGTCAGACAGCAATTGTCAAATCGTCAATCTGTGACACTGAACCCAGCATTACAACATAACATAATGCACTGCGAGCTGAGAAGTGTTTATGATGACATTTCTCCATCAAATTCATTGGTTTTGGATATTCGAGGTTGTTAGGTGGTGCAGAGCAGATGGAGCCAAATGCAGGAGACAGCTGGCGAAAAGGAACCGACGAGTAATGATTTATTACAAACTGGAGGCAGGCACAACACAGCAACTTGGGACCAGGGCACAGGGCAGGCAAGACTAACAAATGATCCAACAAAGACTGAGATGCCAACAGGATTTAAACACAACTGGACTAATGAAACAACAAGGAACAGGTGGCAAGACAGCAGATCAGGCAAGGAGCTGATGAGCTGGGGAGAACAATGGGAACGGGGCAGGGCTGATGAGACTGATGCAGGGCGGATGTGCAGGGAAGTAGAATTGTCTTTTTTGCTTAGGAAGGTTCCTAACCAAGTATCAGTGGCAGCCATGATAAGAGCTGGTCGAATTCTCTAAATGTTAAGGAAAGGTGCTTCAGTGCTTTCTTTCCTATCTCCTTTAACACAGGACACACTGGACCATCTTTTACACATGAAAAGTAGATAATGCTGAACCACAATTACCTGTGGTAGCAACATTTAAAGTGACCCACCATTTGGTCGTTCCCAGTTCAGAATGTTTACTGAGTTTTACGGTGGTTCTTAAGCTATTATTTGCATAGGCTTATAATCGTTCTAATCAGAATATTCACCATAAAACAGAAGTCTTTCTTTCAAGAAAACAGATATGAGATGTTTCTTGCCAGATGATGTTAATTTAACATGTTTGAAACATGAGAATGATGGTATGTAGGGGAGCGCGGGGTAGAAACTAACGCGGGGTAAGTTGTAACCCTAAGTTCCACTTAGGGTGAAATTCCACAGAAATGGTAGCTTCTAGAAACAAAGTTAAAGTGTTCATTTGTAGCAGAGATGTGTATGTTGCTTGTATTAAAAAATGAGTTCTCTAACTCCTACATATCCTACATTTTTTTTGCCTTTGGCCTGAAACGTTAGGTTCTACCCCTCGCTCCCCTACAGTTGTAGATTTGTAAGCTTAACATGTTATACCTATCTTGCAGGAATTACAACAATTATTTTCATACAATCACACTAAGTGATTGTATGAAATTATATGTGCTTATGAATTCTCCTTCACATATTTCCTTGACCTCATGATGTTTCCAATCAAGGTCAAGGAAAAGAGTTTATGAATGGACACAGGATGTCATTTTTTGACTATGTGACCGCAGCCACGATGGAAACAGAAAATACACAAAGTCAGGATTGTGGCAAGTCATGTCACGATTGCAATGATGTGAACTATATGTAGTAAGTGTCCATCTATATAATGGAATACATAAAATTGTATGTCTCTGTATATTCAAGTTACTAACCCCATGTTGAATTGTACCAAAGAGACAGAGACACACAGGGGTTTCATGTGCTGCATATCTGCACCTCATCAAGCATTCACTGACTCGCTTTTCTACAAGCCCCCAAAGCTACTATTTGGTTCAATGCAATAATGGAATGGATTAGTTTCATGCAACAAGCATAATGCCGCATCCAAAATGGTGCTTAACTAGAGAGCAGTTACTACTCACCATATTGAGGGCTGCAGGCAGTGGTTTTAAGAGTAGCGAAGAGGTATTATGATTAGGGAGACTATCCTTGAAGGCCCAGATTCGGGCCTCTGTGACAGCTCACATTCACTTTGTTGTATTATGCTTAAGACACGGAATCACTTAACAACTCCAGGGCTACTATTCTATGCGACATCACACTTCTTCAAGTGAAAGATTGTTAGAGTATCGCAAAGAAAAAACAATACTTTTCACCCCTCTTTTATTCAACCCATTCCTTGCCTTTACTTCAGTGACTAAGTTGTGAAACTTCACAAGCGCAGAACTGGCATAAGATGCAGAAGAAGAATGTGTCAAATGCCCATTCTGTCTGACTCAGCAATCAAAACCATTGTGGGAAAAGCATTTTCTTAGCCATGCTTAACAAAAAATAACAACGCATGTGGGGAAAGCAAATCTATTTTGTTATTTATTTTGACCGGAGCAGCAATCTGTATTTATTATGCTAGCTATTCTCTCCTTGCATGGACAAAATCGGAGTATCCTTAAATTACACTAAGCAAGTATTACAGATTTTAAACTAATATAGCCACATGAGTTCATTAAACATAAATATCTCTCTTATGGGTTAAGCTAATCAATCAATACACATTATCAGCACTTGATTTTATCGTTATGGCTCTTATCCAGAGCGACCTACAATAAGTACAATGGTAAAATATGCAAACATTTCTCAAGCATCAATGGGTCATGTAGCTAGGGCTCAGTGCTGAGCTTGAGGTGATAGGACAATATCCTCCTGGAGATGTCAGCCAGGCATGCAGAGATCTATGCCAGAGGGAGGAAGGAGAGGAACAGCTGAATATTGTCTATGCAGTAGTGGTGAGAGACTGAGATGACTGAGCCACATGACTTAATGTAAAGTGAGAGTAGGAGAGGGCCAAGGACTGAGCCCTGAGGGATTCCGGTGTGGTGAACAAAGAAACGCTCTCCATGAAACCTTATAAGTGCAGTCAGATGAGTTAGTTAAAGAACCATGCACATGCTTACCCACAGATCCCAAAGTCTGTGAGGGTGTCAAGGAGACAGGTCAAGCAACATGAGGACTGAGGACAAGAAGGCAGCCTGAGGAGGGTGGAGTCCTTGTGACTCAGCGAGGGCTGCAGTGTCACTTTATACCTAGTTCACATGATTTTAGTCCTGATTCTCCACTTGCTGGCAGTTTTTGGAGCTCAACTACAAAAGCCCCAGATCAGAGGCAAATCAGCTTCACTTGGCGTTTGAAAATCAGTGTTTGCAAATCAGCACTCTAGCACAATATGTGGACTGTTCAAAGACGCGAGCCGAGAGGTTTGCTGATGCATTGCCGACACATACCAGCCAATACAACCAATGAGCCAGCGAGAATGCAAGACACAGGACTCCTCCTCTGCTGTCAGCTGCAGCAGCTCCCTGAACCCAGTCTTATTATTTCTCTCTCTCTCTCTCTCTCTTGCTCTCGCTCTCACACACACTCCCCTTCTACATCTCTCTTTTTACTGTGTGTGTCTGTGTGTTTGTGGGAGGGGGGCAGTAATACAGTTTCTATCAGAATACACTGTCTTACACACAAAGTTTTCAGTTTTTACAACTTGGTCGTCTTCCAAGCATATGTTGCACGTGTCTTTGTGAAAAAAACATAGTTTGGAGACCTGGCAGACTTGTTGGGGATTTCTCCTGGTGAAAGATCTTGGCATGTGTGACCCCATGCCGTCTCTCAGTCGTGTAGTGTGAAAACCACAATGACTCAAGGATTCCCAATTCAAGACATCAAGTTGTGTTGTGTGAACACTACAGCGACCTTGACTGAATCCTGAGTCCTGACCACAGCATCCTGGATTTGAATCTGATCGCTTGCCAGGCTCTCTCTCCCCTGTCCCCTCCTGTCTCTCTCTACTGTGACTATCAAATAAAGCAGAAATGCCAAAAAATATTCTTAAGAAAAGACAGCATGATCAAGACTTTGAGACAAGAATAAAAGGATATCTTGCTTGTAGTGTTGACATAAAATGGGTCAAGAGTTGGCTTCTTGAGGAGAGGTGTAACTGGCTAACTTAAAGGCGGACTGGACACAGCTGGACATCAGGGAAGAGTTGATGATGATGATGATGAGGACAATGATGATAAGAAGAGGGATCAGATCAGCAGCAGTGGCCAGGAAGAGGGATAAGGAAATGGATCAAGTACTTTTCAAGTACTTTTCAACACCTGGGAGAAGGGAGAAGGGGGTAGTATGTGGAGAGGGATTAAGAGGGAAGGAAAAGGTGGAGAATAGCTTTACGATATCGCAGGAAGGCATTCATTTTGGAGCAGCAAGAATTTGCTTTGGCAGCTGGGATGGCAGAATCGAAGCAAACGAGGACAGACTTAAGGTGGGACAGGTCATCAGGCGCCTCGTTTCAGCTGCTGGAGCTGTGTTTGTTCAGTTTGCAAGGCTTCAGACAGCCAAGGGGCAGGTGAAGATGGATGGGCCAGTCTGGAGGACAGGGGACAGAGGAGATTAAATGAAGATGGGGATGCAGTAGAGAAGGGATGGAGTTAGGGGCAGAAGAGAAGATTACATGGAGGAAGAGCAAGGAGTGTGAAGAGACTTTAGTGTACAACCAGAACTCCATTCCTCATTCCAATTTCCCAGTCCCGTTCTCACCTTTTCATGAAGGGCAATGCTTCAAATTTCATCATACTTGGATGTGGAGTCAACAAAGCTGAGTAATGAACAGTAACTGCCATTTAGGCATTATTGTAATTTTTCCTGTTTATTCCTCCATTGTAAATATCCATAGCTGGAATGCATTTTCAAGCACATTGACAGGATCACAATCACTGCTGACTCTCATTTTGGCCTTGCATTGAAATTATGGAGATATCACTGGACTGGTGATTGAAATAAACATAAGTGAGATCTGAAATCCAAATGCATCTGTGTATGTATTTCATTATTTCCTTGATACAACTGGAGTTGTGTACTCTGGGATGCAAGCCAACTAGAATATCACACAATTGACCCCATGCTGATGACATTTGATGTCACAGGCTATATCTGGAAAACTGACCTGTTTTTAATGGAAACTGAGTTAATTGCCATTGAGATCTGGTAGTTATTTATAAAAAAAAAAAAAAAAAAAAAAAATTGTGCTACAGCATTTAACTGAAAAAAGTAATCTTGAAACATGCATATGACATAACGTGGATATAACAGAAATTATGACTCAGTGGCAAAGCCCAAAGAGTTGCAGTAACATGAGCAAGATACATACTAAACTCTGTCTATTATCTCCATAACTGTGAACCATAAACCTGACCTCTATAGTTGTTTTAATGTAAATGTGTTGATCTGTGTTGGTTTGTTTGTTTGTGGTGGCAAAGTTAGCTAAAACTAGTTTTAGTTCTGGCAGTTATAGTAGCTAAGGCTGATGATTGTGACAGTTTTGTTTCTCGGTCATGAATATGATTAGTTTTCCTCACAGTTGGCAAAATGAAGATGAGGTATTACAATTTTGATAATGTAAGTGAAGTTATCCTGCTGTCCTCATGCATCACTGACACAAATATCTCTAATCTCACAGGCACCATTATGATTCACTGTGACACCAGTCAAACAACGATGGGGTTACACAGCCAGACTCAGATCCCTCTCCGTCATCACACTGTAACCCCAATTCTCACTGGTCATTAGTGCTCTCTCTTTTGGGACCTCTAGGGGACTTGTCCAGGATCCATGTAGGTCTTAAACACCAGCATATTTAATACTTAACTATCTTTTGGTTGATTTATGCAGTTACCCTTCAAATCATTATGCATCCTGTCCAAGCCTCCAGTGGAGATTTCCTCTCCAATTGGTATGATGGAGAAGCCAACAATACTCAAGTGCAAGTGCATTAGTTCTGGTCCCCAATGGCCACTATCTGTCAGTTTTTTCTTCAGTTTTTTCTTGCCTCCTACTTTCCTTCACTACTTCCTCCTTTCCTTTGTGACCCAGAAACTGATTTTGACGTTTCACACTCGCAGTTTCACACTATCCTTCTATGAACCTTTGGGCAAAGAAACTGAGGAGGATCCTATTAGGAAGTTTTTTTTTTTTTTTTTTTTTTTTTTTTTTTTTAATGCCACACCAAATTCTAATTAGCTGACATGAGATCAAGATTATTTGCTTGATGTAATAAAACAGTGTACTGGATTTGTAATTTAAAAATACAGATTTTTGATTTGATTTTTTTTTTATTTATTCAAGTGTCATGCACTGAAATAACTGTCCCATTTCTGTTCACTTCGACTACCTTCTCACTCCCTTTCCTCCAATCTTCTCCTCACTTCCCTCAAGTTACTTCCCGGTAGGAAAGAAATGGTCGTGAAGGAGGAGGGGAAAGGAAAGACAAAGACAAACAAGTGTATCTTGTGGCTCATGTGAAGTTGGTTCTTTGCTTTGTCTTCAGAGTGAGCTCACAAATTGAGACTAGAATCAAGGTATACTGTAGCATCTGTTCTAAAACTGAGACCCTGACATACAGTAGGCTACAGGCCAAAAGTTTGGACACACCTTCTCATTCAATGCGTTTTCTTTATTTTCATCACTATTTACATTGTAGATTCTCACTGAAGGCATCATATTATTGCAAGAACCAATCAGCTAACTAAAGAAAAATGAGTGGCCATCATTACTTTAAGAAATGAAGGTCAGTCAGTCCGGAAAATTGCAAAAACTTTAAATGTGTCCAAGTGGAGTCGCAAAAACCATCAAGCGCTACAACGAAACTGGCACACATGAGGACCGACCCAGGAAAGGAAGACCAAGAGTCACCTCTGCTTCTGAGGACAAGTTCATCCGAGTCACCAGCCTCAGAAATCACAAGTTAACAGCAGCTCAGATCAGAGACCAGATAAATGCCACACAGAGTTCTAGCAGCAGACCCATCTCTAGAACAACTGTTAAGAGGAGACTGCGCCAATCAGGCCTTCATGGTCAAATAGCTGCTAGGAAACCACTGCTAAGGAGAGGCAACAAGCAGAAGAGATTTGTTTGGGCCAAGAAACACAAGGAATGGACATTAGACCAGTGGAAATCTGTGCTTTGGTCTGATGAGTCCAAATTTGAGATCTTTGGTTCCAACCGTCGTGTCTTTGTGAGACGCAGAAAAGGTGAACGGATGGATTCCACATGCCTGGTTCCCACTGTGAAGCATGGAGGAGGAGGTGTGATGGTGTGGGGGGGGGGGGGTTGCTGGTGACACTGTTGGGGATTTATTCAAAATTGAAGGCACACAGACCCAGCATGGCTACCACAGCATCCTGCAGCGACATGCCATCCCATCCGGTTTGCGTTTAGTTGGACGATCATTTATTTTTCAACAGGACAATGAGCCCAAACACACTTTCAGGCTGTGTAAGGGCTATTTGACCAAGAATGAGAGTGATGGAGTGCTGCGGCAGATGACCTGGCCTCCACAGTCACCGGACCTGAACCCAATCGAGATGGTTTGGGGTGAGCTGGACCGCAGAGTGAAGGCAAAGGGGCCAACAAGTGCTAAACACCTCTGGGAACTCCTTCAAAACTGTTGGAAAACCATTTCAGGTGACTACCTCTTGAAGCTCATCGAGAGAATGCCAAGAGTGTGCAAAGCAGTAATCAGAGCAAAGGGTGGCTATTTTGAAGAAACTAGAATATAAAACATGTTTTCAGTTATTTCACCTTTTTTTGTTAAGTACATAACTCCACGTGTTCATTCATAGTTTTGATTCCTTCAGTGAGAATCTACAATGTAAATAGTGATGAAAATAAAGAAAAAGCATTGAATGAGAAGGTGTGTCCAAACTTTTGGCCTGTACTGTATATACCTGTAGTTAACATGTAGAACCACCATTTACTATACTATTTATGAGGATGGAATGTGCTGTCTATTACTGTCAACGGTATGTCAGATTGGTTTTATTTGGACAGAACTGGTTGTATTTCTGTGATTATTTTGTTGTTTTGCTTTGTTTTATAGAAGACCTGATATTAGTCTTTTTGATGTTGTTAGATCACCTGAGCAGCCAAGGAGGCAAAAGAGGAGAATAGGAGACCACAGTGGCGATCGAAAACAGGGAACATTTATTTTCCTTCTGCACCATGAACATGTATACAACCAATACCAACCAACATCATCCTGACAGCCTTCCTAACAAAAGGTAGAATGCCTACTTATATAGGGAGAGCTGAACTAATGAGTTGGCATTTACCATCTAACAGTAAGAGCAAACACAAATCCTCTATACATATAAATACATAATAAATATACACATAAACATATCCCATATCCGCATATCTAGAGGAAAGTTCGTGCATCAGCTACACAGTCCGAAATGCTGTAGCTCTTAGCTTAACTCTGACAGAACTAAAACATAACTTTAACCAAAGGTTTAGTTTTTCAAAGTTGTAGCTTTCACACTTGTATTTTCAACCCAGGGCGACTCCAGGGGAGAAGGTTTCACATTCATTCACATTCAACACGTAGTTGCTATACACACATTACATTATGGTAGCATTGAATTACAAATCAATGTGTGCTTCTGTTCCCATTACAGGAGGACAACGAGACGAAACGGCCCACCATGAGTGTTTCCTTTCCCCATTACAGGTATTATGCCAAATGTGTATATCAGTTAATCCGTTACATCAATTAATATAAGATACGGTTACGGTTAATGGCAGCCTGCCGTTACTCATGTGATCTGCACTGATGTCTTCTGGTTTGAATGCATGAGCCTGTATCTGATTGGGAGCGCATGCCTAAACTTATGATGAGACAGATACTCTATATGAAAAGATTATCTCACATTCCATTAAGTGTGGCGAGTCTTCCATGGCAACCCATATGTGTTATCGACATGGTCAGCTGCTTTGTTCACAGATCATTTGTGCTTGAAGGTCACTGATTCATTTTCACATGTATGCTAAGAATATTCCAGAACCGTTCAGTTTTATGGAGAAATCATTTCCCTTCAGCAAACCCTATGTATGAGTCTGGCCGGCCTGTCTTACATGACACTTCCTTTCCAAACTAAGTAGTGCTATATCTGAATGAAACGATGGAGAGGTAAGGTTTGCCAAGATGTGAAATAGACAGCTGGGTGTTTTGATCTTCCTCTCTTGAAGTGAGGCTTCAAATCAGAAGACACTCAAATTAGTGACACAGCAAACAGCTCAGCAGCACTCCAAGGTTTCTGTACTTACTATCCAAATAGTAGTACCAGACCAAAGCCAAAACTCAAAAATATGTTTTGAGAGACACATGTCACTTTTTTGTCTGAAGGAGCATATTTTGAGTGAGAAAGTTGTCTTTTTACCGTTGTTTACACTTGTATTTTATCATATATACCAGCAGCCATTAAGAAGCAATGACTTCACTAGCTCTGGATGGAGATGCCATTAGTTCATACAGCTATTCCATCCACTGTGTTACTGTTACCAAGGCTTATGGGGTGTGGCAGAGGATTTTCAGAAGCGAGTGGGAGTGCCAGAAAAAAAAGGATGTTGTTCCAGGTGGTGGTTAGGTACATAAATTTGCCCTCAGCTGCACTGACCTGCACAACTCATGCCAAAAAGTTATCTGCTGCAGCCAAAACTTACTCTTAACTTTATGGAATGTTTTAGTTACATAACTAAAACATAACTTTAACCAAAGTTTTCGTTTTTCAAAGTTGTAGCTTTCACACTTGTGTATTCCACCTAGGGTGACTCCAGAGGAAAAGGTCTGACATTCATTGTCAACCCAGGGTGGAAACTTTCACACCGGGGAGAGGCAAAAAAACAGGATGAAAAGCCTTACCAAAGTCATTCAGAGGAGCAGCCGCAACAGCTACCAATTCCATAACAAACTAAACATTGGTATTATTTTGGCGGGATATTGGTATTAGCTGGAAAAATGAAATACCTAAAATATTCACAGGAATTTGGACAATGAAATTCTTCAGCTGAAGAAGATTTGGAGAGAGAAATATATTCTATACTATGGTGACACTGTTCTCAGCAGGTTATTAACTTCAACTAGAGATTTGAGAAATTCCTCACCAGAATTGTTTTTTCTTTTTTCTTTGTTTCAACCCACGTTTAAATTGCAGGGTTTAACTCGGGGGTGAGATGTCAGCGTTTGAAAGCATGTCTATCTATCTATCTATCTATCTATCTATCTATCTATCTATCTATCTATCTATCTAAGCACTTTTAGACCTAACATGCCCTGTGTAATTACTAGGGATGAGCGAATACACAACTATCTGTATCTGTATCTGTATCTGTTTAACCATCAACATTATCCAAGTGGGCGTGGCTGAAACCGAAAGTGGTCAGGGTCTGACCGGAAATGGGTGGGGCTTAACCAGTATGTTATTTTAAGCCTGAAATTGATACGAGTTGATCAGAAGTTGCTGTATTTATTGTTTATTGGAAAACTATTTACAGAACAGCCTCAGAATTGAGCTTCAGATCAATTTTTTTTTATCATAATAGTAAATGAACTATTTACAGAACAATTTTTTTTATAAACTCAGAACATGAATATCAAGTGCATCAATGAATACAACACATGCAGTAGGCAATTATGAAGTATGAGATGAGAGTGTATATATATATATATATATATATATATATTATGGCAAGCCGTTTAGGAAAATATTATATATATGGAATGAAAGTCTGAATATATGGAATGAAACTTGAATATTTTGAATGAAAGTCTGAATATATGGAATGAAACTTGAATATTTTGAATGAAAGTCTGAATATTTTGAATGAAACTTGAATATATGGAATGAAACTTGAATATATGGAATGAAAGTCTGAATATTTTGAATGACACTTGAATATATGGAATGAAAGTCTGAATATATGGAATGAAACTTGAATATTTTGAATGAAAGTCTGAATATTTTGAATGAAACTTGAATATATGGAATGAAAGTCTGAATATATGGAATGAAAGTCTGAATATATGGAATGAAACATGAATATATGGAATGAATCATTCCATAGATTCAAATTTTCATTCCATATATTCAGACTTTCATTCCATATATTCAGACTTTCATTCAAAGTACTCCAGACTTTCCACATTTTTTTTCCACGGCGCACCGGTGGCCGACTGGATAAGCGCATGTACAACAAAGTAGAGCGGAACTGCGATATCCTGGGTTCGAACCTGGCTTGGCTAGCCTAGTCCTCCTTCCACGCAAAAACTAAAACTAAAAAGCCATTTAACAGGCAGATGACATTTAACCAAAGGGGACATTCAAGCCTCATTTTAATGCAGCTGTCAATCACTGAAGACGTATCTCACATCTTTTATATACTTGACCTGATCACGTTCAGGCACAGATTATTTAATTTTTCCAGCGGGTCCGAGAGGGTCGAGCTCCGTTTTGGTGGATAAATCAACCAGTAAAATTTCCGTGGTGTTCCTGTTATAACTGCAGCGCGAACATTCACGTAGTGGCCTATGATATTTCTATAATAACTGTATCGCGTCTATAGTGAATAGAAAGAATGCGTTTAATCGCGCCGGGGCACAAAATGTAAGAAAAGCTGGCGCCTCCGAATTGTATATGGAAGAAGAAATCCTGCATACTGTTAATACATATTTTAGAGACCTCCCAAAATTTATTGCATCATGTTTTTAGCGGAGTTCATGTGTTATTAGGCTAAGGGAAGATGAGCTCCTCCTGCCTCCCCTGTCGTTCCCACCCTCCAGGTAGACAGTTTGTGTTTTTATTCATTAACCAGCTGCTTTATAGCCGACCTGCACTCCAGTTTGCATTTGGCCCACCAGCATATTCAGACTTTCATTCCATGTAGACTTTCATTCAAGTTTCATTCCATAAATTCAGACTTTCATTCAAAATATTCAAGTTTCATTCCATATATTCAGACTTTCATTCAAAATATTCAAGTTTCATTCCATATATTCAGACTTTCATTCCATATATTCAGACTTTCATTCAAAATATTCGAGTTTCATTCCATATATTCAGACTTTCATTCAAAATATTCAAGTTTCATTCCATATATTCAGACTTTCATTCCATATATTCAGACTTTCATTCCATATATTCAGACTTTCATTCCATATATTCAAGTTTCATTCAAAATATTCAGACTTTCATTCAAAATATTCAAGTTTCATTCCATATATTCAGACTTTCATTCCATATATTCAAGTTTCATTCCATATATTCAGACTTTCATTCAAAATATTCAAGTTTCATTCCATATATTCAGACTTTCATTCCATATATTCAAGTTTCATTCCATATATTCAGACTTTCATTCAAAATATTCAAGTTTCATTCCATATATTCAGACTTTCATTCCATATATTCAGACTTTCATTCCATATATATAATATTTTCCTAAACGGCTTGCCATAATATATATATATATATATATATATATATATATATATATATATATATATATATATATATATATATATATATATACAGGGATACAAGGATACAAGGAGGTTTATTTGTCATTATACAACAGGTTGAATAATGAAATTAAAGTGTGGTTCTCTCTTGATTGATTAATTGATTGTATAGAAAATAAAATTATTAAACATGGTGGAGTGCAGATGGTGCATTTAGTAGTCTCACAGCCTGAGGGAAGAAGCTGCTCTGTAGTCTGGTTGTACGGCAGCGAATACTTCTGTATCTTTTGCCTGATGGCAGCAGGGTGAACAGGCTGTGGCTGGGGTGGGTGTTGTCTTTTAGGATCCTTTTGGCTCTGCGCAGGCACCTCACCTCCCCGATATCACTGATATATATGTATATATATATATATAACTTAATTTGTAATATTTATACTACTACTATATTTATTTTTTGTGAACTACAGTGAGAAAGTGTCAGACTCTCAGTGCATGCAGCCAAAATAAAATACAAATAATAAAGTCCTTTGTGTGTTCAGCTAATGTATGTGTGTAGCCTAAGTGATGTGTGTGTTAAGACTGTGACTCTGCACTGCGTCCAGTACGAGAACAGTTACCCAGTGAGGATTTTCATTCATCACGAGTACAGATATTGACTCATATTACTTGGATCATACTCGTACTCGGTAAAAGTGCTTTATCCGTACCGGATACTCATTTCAGCCGAATATCCAGCTCCACCCTAGTAATTACATTATATAGCCTGTTTTGCAGCTGCCGGCTGAAGTGTTCTTGCTCAATACTGGGCCAATTCCAAAAATTTTTGTCCCTAACTGTCATTAGGACCCTCCCCCAAAAAACGTATAAAAATAGGGCCCAGGTTGAAAAATACCAGCATTATCCTTTAACTGGTGTTCACAGCATGATCTGGATTTGACAGTTTATGCTCATTTCAACAAATTTCTTGAGGTTGTGATAGAATACAAATATCCATGAGGACAAAACCTCTATAATCAGATCAGAGCAAAAAGATACAGAAGAAAAACACTGCACAGCTGTGGAAAAATAATATGATTTTTTTTTTTTTTTAGCCCATATCAAATTACTTCCTAGAAAAGCTTGTGGAAACAACATCAGCCTTTATTAAAGTAGTGACTTCACTCTCATGTCACTGGAAATGTAATCTGATAGAGATATGAGCGGTTAGCCACTGCCTAAAGAGGAACAAACTGAGATAGTCAAGATGAGTATGGTAATTGGCATGAATATGATTCTCACATATTATGAATTAAAAGATATAAAAAGGGTGTTACATGGAGACACACAAACACCTGTCCTCGCTTTCTCTCTCTCTCTTGCAAGCACACACACACACACACACACACACACACACACACACACTTTAGGCCCAATCAATTTGCTGAGAACCTTTTCAAAAAGCTTTGAGATAAAGCATTTTAGAAAAAAGGACACTTGTCTCTCCTCAGTTAATTGGAGGAGCAAATGTTGTTGGTGCTTGAACCCTATTGTATTTGCTGGAATTAATTTTTTTTTCTTCTTTTTTTCTGTGCTAAAATGATTTCAGCTCAGAAACCATAAGTTCTATGTAATTATATTTTACAGGTTGGCTCCTATACCCCTTGCTACTCAGACAAGGCAGCTTAGGTCATAGTTGCCAGATGGTGAAGCTATAGCACACCACACATAATCACGTTATGGTCTGTAATAGTCACTACAAGTCCAATTGATTCCAAACTTTGTAAACATGTCTGCCATCTTGATTTTTTTTCCGTTTTTATTTTTTGTGAGATTAAAGAAAAATGAAAAAAAAACAAAAAACAAAAACAAGATTTTAAGCTTTTGCTTGCAAACACACATTTATTAAAGCTTCACTAGAGCCATGATACACAAGCACATGGAGAGGAAGGACAGAGAAAAAGACAATCTACATGCAGATAGGCAAACCGTTTCAAGCTGTGGGGAAGAGCACACAGCTCAATATGCTTGAAAGGGTTAGCTCTGATTTTTTGAAGTGGGTTATATGAGGCACTTACCCACAGTCACTTTATTACCTGCAGTAGATGGCAGTCGGCGGTCTAGCAGTTTGGAGAGCAGGCAGGAGTTATCCATGGAAGTCTAGCAATGTACCTCTGTGGAAGTGAGAAGAAGCCAAATATATTTTTAGCTACTTTAAAAAAAATCTATATCAGTTTAAGTATATGCTATATTTCGTATATTTTCATTACTTTACCTCAGCGTCAGACAGCGATCCAGCAGGCCTCAGTCCCGTGGCACCTTCCCCTGCTATGGCTGTGGAAGGGGCCCTATGGCTGACTGGGTAACTGGCGCAAACACCCTGGCAGTGCGTACAGTGATGTTGGTGATGATGATGAAACTTGCAATATACATTAACCTTTAAAAGTAGTTTAACTCATATGCAGTATGATACACTATAATAGACAAAAGTATTGGGACACACCTCTTAATCATTGAATTCAGGTGTTTCATTCAGTCCCATTGCCACAGGTGTCAATCACCTAGCCATGCAGTCTGCCTTTACAAACATTTGTGAAAGAATGGCTTGTTCTAAAGAGCTCACTGAAATCAAGACAAACCACTCAAACCAAGTGGCAGACCATGTAAAGTTACACAGCGGGGTCGCTGAGTGCTGAGGCACATAGTGGAGTAAAAGTGGTCAATGCTCTGCTGACTCAGTAACTGCAGAGCTCCAAACCTCCTCTGGCATCAACATCAGCACACAAACTGTGCCCTATGAGCTTCATGGCATGGGTTTCCACAGCCAAGCAGCCGCATACAGCCTTACATCACCCAGCACAATGCCAAGCGTCAGATGGAGCGGTGTAAAGAATGCCGCCACTGGATGAGTCTGGGTTTGGTGAATGCCAGGAGAATGTTCCCTGCCTGACTGCATTGTACCAACTATAAAGTTTGCGGGAGGAGGGATAATGCTATGTCTGTTTTTCTGGGTTTTGCCTCGGCCTTAGGTCCAGTGAAGGGAAATCTTAATGCCTCAGCTTACCAAGACTTTTTGGACAATTCTCTGCTTTCAACTTTGTGAGAACAGTTTGAAGGTCCTTTTCTGTTCCCAGTGTCCCAGTGCACAAAGCAAATTCCATGAAGGCATGGGTGGGCGAGTTTGGTGTGGAAGAACTTGACTGGCCCACACAGAGCCCTGACCTCAACCCCATCAAACACCTTTGGGATGAACTAGAATGAGCAAGGCCCTCTCGTCCAACATCAGTGTCTGACCTCACAAATGCTCTTCTGGATGAATGGGCAAAAACTCCCACAGACACACTCCAAAATTTTGTAGAAAGCTTTCCCAGAAGAGTGGAAGCTGTTCTAGCTGCAAATGGGAGACCAGCTCCATATTAATGCCTGGATTTAGAATGGGATGTCATAAAAGCTCCTGTAGGTGTAATGTGTAGGTGGCCCAATACTTTTGTCCATTTAGTATAGTTTTGATGAAAATTCTCACAATTGTTTTTTGTTAAACTATTATTTTTTGGCATTCCTGCTTTACTTGACAGTCACAGTAGAGCGAGACAGGAAAGGCAGGGGAGAAAGAGGGATTGACATGCAGAAAACGGCTTGAAGTCAGATTCAAACCCAGGACACCGTGATCAGGATTCAGCCTTAAGTGTTACACACTCTTATACAGTGAGCCACAAATGAGTTTTGTTAAAGCAAGGTGAAATCTTCATGGCTTCATCAGTGAATAAACATAAAATTCTAATATCTGAAAGTATATGCAAGATCAAAACATCGAGCTGCAATTAGCCTGATAAACGAACAGTGTGAAATGTAAAGTAGTACATCAAACAGTAAAGTGACAAGCCTTCAAAACACAGGGTTGTGAGTTCACATTCTAGACCTACCATCACTACTTTGCCAACCCTAACCCTAATCCTAGACTACTAGGGGTCTACGTAGCCTAGAATACAGGCTAAGTAGGACCCCAGTGAAATGAGGACAAGGAAAACCTTCAAGAAAAATATTATAATGGAAAAAAGAAGGGGGAAAAAACTTGCACAGGCCAATTCGGGGATCCCCCATCATGGCAGCTGAGCACAATGCCAGAACAAAACAATAAAAAGGACAATGACATGTTATGGACAATGACAATGACATCAGAACAACTAATATGACACGGGGAAGCCTGATGAGGCAGAAATGTGGGACTTCTGCAAGCAATGCCAGGGCAGACATCCATAAAAGCTGGGGCAGCACCTGTCTGCTGCCAGGTAGAATCGCTGCATGTGACAGGTGTCTCAAAGAGAGGAGAGACAAACACACACACACACACACTCAGAGTAGACGTATTCACCCACATAGACACTGCAGATAGGCAGTGCGTGTACGCAGACAAGCCAAGAGGCAGCCCTGGACTGGATCTTGACCAGCCAGTTTCTGCATTAATTCTGTCTAAACGAAGGCGAGAGAAGAAAACATGCTGATTCTGTCAGGTCTGTGTTTGATCATATGGCAGTTAACATTCAAGGATTCAAGGATTCAAGGAACTTTATTGTCATACCAGTTCACACTTACATGCTAGTGGTACGAAATTAGCACTCAGGTCCCGGTATAAGCCAAAAAAAAAAACCCCGAAAAAAAAAGACCAGAAAAAGAAGTGTAAATATAAGTGTAAATATAAAATATAAGATATATAAGATATATAAGAGTATATATATATATATATATATATATATATATATATATAGGTATAAACAGTATATATAAACAGTATGTGTGGGTATAAACAGTATGTAAACTATAAACAGTATATGTAAATAAATGTAAACAGCATATATAAATGTAAATAAAAATATAAATAAAAATATAAATAGTATATGTATAATAAGTATAAATAAACAGCCTATATATAAGTAAGTAGTATATATATATAATAATTAATAAATATAATATATATATAATTGTAAATATAAAAATATAGAGAAAAATATAAACAGCCTATGTAAATATAAACAGTATATGTATATATATAAATATGTATATATAATATGGACAGTGTAGTATAGAATGGGCCAAGCCACAGAACCTGATGCCCGGGACTGGGATTCATGGAACTGTTGGACTTGGTCAGTGCAGAATTAGCTTAGTGCTAGACACGCATGTTAGTAATATTGCACTTATGGTGGAAAGTGATTTGTGCAGGAGAAGGGAGAGAGAGAGAATGAGATGGGAGACTACAGAGCATGGCTCGAGTTCAACAGTCTGACAGCTGCAGGGAAGAAGCTGTTTCTGAGCCTGGTGGTCTTGTTCTGGATGCTCCTCAGCCGCCTGCCTGAGGGGAGGGGCTGAAACAGACTGTGAGCGGGATGGGTGGAGTCCTTCAAGATGCGGAGGGCCCTCCCCCTGCATCGTGAGGTGTAGAGGTCCGAGGTGGTGGGAAGGCTGCTCCCCACAGTCCTCTGTGCAGCCTTCACCACCCTCTGCAGAGCCTTCCTCTCAGCAGCAGTGCAGCTGCCGTGCCACACGGTGATGCAGGTGCAGAGGACGCTCTCCACCGCACAGTGGTAGAAGCTCCTCAGGACGGAGCTCCCCAGTCCAGCCTTCCGCAGCTTCCTGAGGAAGTAGAGACGCTGGTGGGCCTTCCTGACCAGACAGGAAGTGTTGGTGCTCCAGGTGAGGTCACTGGATATGTGCACACCCAGGTACCTGAAGCTGGAGACCACTTCCACAGCTGCTCCTCCGATGTGCAGGGGAGGGAGAGGGCGCTTGTCCCTTCTGAAATCCACCACCATCTCCTTCGTCTTTTTCACGTTGATGCAGAGGTTGTTTTCACTGCACCACTGCACCAGGTGTTCCACCTCCTCTCTGTATTCGGACTCATCGCTGTTAGTGATGCGTCCCACTACTGCTGTGTCGTCCGCAAACTTCACTATATGACAGCTGGGGTGTCTCGCTGAGCAGTCATACGTCAGCAGAGTGAACAGGAGGGGGCTCAGCACACAGCCCTGTGGCGAGCCAGTGCTGAGGGTGATGGAGGAGGAGACGGTGTTGTGGATCCTGACAGTCTGAGGTCTGTTGGTCAGGAAGTCCAGGAAGTCTTAAACTTTGACTTTCAAGATTTCCAAATAATATATGATGGCTCCCTTTGGAAAGGAGCTTGGTAGAAAAAACATTTTTTCTCTTGATTGTTGGGATGAAAATGAACCAAGCAAATAGTGCAAATAGTGCAACAATGTCCTATTCAAGCAGAAACATTGCCACTATGCTGATAT
Organism: Myripristis murdjan; assembly: GCF_902150065.1. Taxonomy (NCBI): domain Eukaryota; kingdom Metazoa; phylum Chordata; class Actinopteri; order Holocentriformes; family Holocentridae; genus Myripristis; species Myripristis murdjan. The sequence continues at coordinate 27,824,313 of NC_043980.1, forward strand.
TTTAATTTAAAGGAAGAGTAATAGAGTAAACAGTTACTTCAATAAAACTGAAAAGTAGCTCATTTAAAATATACTCAGTAAAAGTTACTGACTTACTTTTTAGAAAAGATAATATTGTTACTGGTGAACTTCCTCATGCATTTCCAAATGGATGAGAATTCAAAATTTGGAAATTAGAAAATAAAGTGCACAAGCCATGCAAAAGTCAGATTATTCTTTTCTTCTTTAGTGAGTGATCTCAAAAGTAAAACCTCCAGAGTTTGTCAGTTCATGGTGATCCTCTTATTAGTTTAACCCTTAACCCTCTTATGCTGATTAAAATATTGCACTTCTATCAGCAGCCTTCGGTGCACGTTCTGTGAGTAGACTGTATGTTTACTAGCTACTGCTGACCAACACTATGTTTGTCCTTCCCAGTCAAAAATTTCACAAGTGCACAGCGAATGGTGGCAATATTGTTAACAACAAAAATATTAGATTACAAGGTTGGAGTTTCAACCAAAAACTCTGATTTTAAAATTGAGAGATTTTGATGAATATGTTGTGAAACCTTTAGTAATCTCACATTATTTGCAAAATACTGTTAATGTAAAACATGGGTAAATTGTAGTAAATAGGCCAAACATTGAAAATCACTGGTATGGTCCTTTAAGGGGATTTTTGAAAATGATACAACAAGGTAAAGGAGACAAATTATGAGTATATGTGATAGTGAGCTATGGGTGAAGTACGTGGCTATTGGCCTTCCTTAGCGGTAGCATTTGCTACTTTTGTGAATTCAATCTCTGTGCTGTTTAATTATTTGAAACCAGACTGAAATGCCCTGAATATCACTGTTGCCCTGAGTCTACTTGCCAAACACCCATTTTTCACAATCAAATATTAGTTCAAAATCTTCCTATGTACTGTATTTGTCAGAAATAGTTATGCAAAAAACAGTCAACAAAATAGATTACACCAAAGATGCAGTCTCTGTGGTCACCTTATTGGCAGATTTCACTCACTCTTACACCATTCAGCAGAATAAACTGTTTGTGTTATTACTGGGACCAAATGAGAGTTTCACATTCTTATCAATATTTTCTTCTGCCTGGGGCTTGTTTGATTTAGGGAAACTATCATCATATTTAAGGTGTTGGTGCACAACAGCAACTGCATTGACTGGAAAGGATGACATTTCTTTGGGTTCCTGAGTGCCCAATATGTGGTCAGACACAGGTTATTATGAGAGACGTACACAGCCTCTGAAAATTAACCGGCCCTAACTGTCCATTCATGTCTTTAGCTTTTCAACCCCCGCTTCATCAAAGGCAGTTAACCACACAGTGATGTAATTACTCAAAGCAATCACTTGATATGTACATTTTAATGTTCCATCACTAATTAGGTTTGTCCATTACTGTTTACAGTAATGTGGCATTGGCACGGTGAAATCTGATGAACATGAATAACTGTCTCATGCGAGATTGGAGCACAATTAGGGTTGTAATGTAATTTTTACAGATGCGTTTTTTTTTACAGTTTTTCTTGATTGCTAAGACACATTTCTCGAAAGTTGCTCTCCTTTTCCCTAAACTGTGAACACAAAACCCAATTTTCAAGCTACATTCACAAAACCTCAGACTCCTCTTGCAAAACCAAACTTTCACCTCAAAACAGTTCAATCTGTGCTCAAAACTGAACTATGTTGTCAAATTGTGCCCCAAGTCAATCAAAATTAAAAGGACTACTGAGCAGTCACTAAACACTACATAGAAAAATAGAAAACACAATGCTCAGGACATGAAGCTGTAGAAATAAATGTTTATTGTTCACTGTAGGCTAAATGCATGTTGCAAAACAAAAAACCTGTGCATTTAGCACTTGTATATAGTAAAAAAAAAAAAAAAAAAAAAAAAAAGTACAAAAAACAGAAATCTTGTGCATTTACACGTAGCACTTACACAGTACAAAAACAAACAGAAATCTTGTGCATTTACAGTATTTCTCAATTGCTAAAACACTAAACCCTCTTCTCTGAACCAAATTCACAGTGCTCTGAACCCATTTACAGTTTTTTTCATTCGCTTTTTCCAGTATAATGAAACTGGGATCCACTTTGTCATCATCTTCACCTCCAAACCACAGCAGAAGTTTTCTTTTGCAAATGTGTTCATACCTTTTCATTGGATTCACACATTTTTCAGGCTCTTTTGCACAACACTTCTCACATGTGTCATTTACATGGCCCTGACTCCATTGACTTCACTGTGGTAGTCAAAAACAAAACATCTGCTCACAGCTGATAGAAATGAGCTGCATCACTGTGAAATCACTAGTGCATCTGCATCACTGCCCTTTCCACAAATCACCATTCACCAATCAATCAATATGCACCTACAAAAAAGGGGCCTATAAATTGTATTCTGTATTTTTTTTTCTCAACTCCTTTGAGTTTTTCTGTGCAATACTGTATGTGACTTACCGTATTTCAGTTTTTCCCATCAATACAGTACAATTTCACTTCAAAGTCTCTCTGAGTTTGGATGCAATTCTTTACTGTAAGTTCACATTTGAATGTGTAGCTCACAGGAGAACCTTGTTCAAACTGACAGCTGTATTTTGTATTCTGCTGTCAGCTGTGTTACAGTACAGTGTAGCTGATTGAAGAAATCTACTCATTTGGGCATAAGTTGAGTTGTTTGAGGGAAATATTGGCTTTTGCTGCTTGCTTTACAATATGTAACTATGTAAATTGTCAAAAATATGACTGCAATACACACAGAAAAAAAGTAAGGTTGAACCTGCTCAGACTAAAAAAGGTGTGTTGCATTTTGGTGTTGAGTATGAAGTGAGTGAGTGGCTGGATTATGTCGCTTGACTGCGAGTTGTATTGGGCGGTGACAAAATGTGCTTTTGCTGCATGTTTGAAATGTTTTGTCATGGTAAGAGCCTTTTGCAAACAAAATGTGTTATTTTGGGAAGTGCACCTCTCATTAGGCCTATGGATTAACTGTTTTGATACCAGCATTTCTGAGTTGACAAAGGAGGTAAAGCGATTGAAAAAAACTGTATTGAATCGGTCATCCTTTTGGCAGAACCTTAAGAACTTTTCGCATAGTTAGACACAACTTGCAAACATATTCTCAGCCACTAAAACACATTTTGCACTTCTTTGACAAGTTTATACACATTTTCTCACTGTTATGCACTTGTGTTGCATAATTGTGAGCACAGGGAGCAAAAGACAAACACAAGTAAAGCACAGGTGTCACGTGTTGAACACAACAACTCAAAATTGATCACACTTGTGGCTAATGATGTGAGGGAACATATATTAGCCAGTTCAGAGAGCACTGCTTTGTGAGGCACTACAATGGATAGAAATCTGAGAGGAGGAGTTCATGTGAGAGGTGGTCGAGGAGGTTCATTATGCAACACAGGTGTATCACAATGAAAATGTGTTGGTAAGTTGTCTCTAAACAGGTGAAACGTGCTTATGGTTTTGCCAAAAGAGTGACTGATTCAATCAGTGGGTTCAGGCAATGGAGCATTTGGTTCAGACAATAGGGTTTAGTGTTTTAGCAATTGAGAAAAACTGTAATGTGGACAGTGTCAGAATACTGCATCATGACATATCACAAACAACGATCATCATCTTTTACAGTCTTTTGCAATCAGCCTGATTAACTGTGGCATTTTGCCACAGTTTATCTTCAGTCACCACAGTTTCACTTTGCTAAGACCAAAACAATTGCAGTTTTTGTAACTGTTATCATTGTTTTGGTGCTCGTTATATTCATACTGGTTGTGTTTCCTACTGAATGCAGCAGGCTCCCACTCCTCCCTGCTTTGCTGTTACACAAACACACCTGTCTGTGTGTACATTTAAATGCTGATCTATATTGCTCTCTCCCGAAAACACATCACATTATAGTCTGCGAAAGCCTGATGCGCTCTCAGCTATTAAAACAAAAGTTAACACTTAAAATTATTCTGTTTTTTAAATGTTAGTTTGGTAATTGATGTATTTGCATCAAGGTCAAAAAAGTCCTGCACTAGAGTGACCTTTTGACATCTTGAGATAGTAGCCTATATGTGCAAAAAATACAGCATTTTCTAAATTAAGGGCATATCAGTATGAACTGGGTTGCACTTAGCTGATGAACTGTATGCTGAAGAGTAATTTTCACCTGATTATTCACTTTCAAAACTCATTAAAATTAACAGGCAGATGACATATTCATGCATGATCAAAATTACAGATGCCTTTGATATTTATAATAACCAAGATTTGTTGACCAAAGTGCAATCTTTCATGCTAGGACCTCTCTCCGGTCTATGAATATGCAGATCTGAGTACAGAAAATGACAGGGAAGAGAAAAATATTATTCCATTAATTGAAGCACAGGCACAATAACATTATGCACAAGGACGAGGCATAAAAGCATTAGCAGGTCAGAATCTATGATACATAATGTGTAGTCATACTATTACATAACAGACAATACAGTAGATAAATATTTATGTAAACCTTATCTATACCAACACAATAGAAATTAAGTTTCAAAAGGGTACATTTTTATGGATGACTGCTATCAGATCTGGTTACTAGAGGGGCTTAGACAGAGAGAGGAATGAGAAAAGAAGGCGAACAAATGACTAAGGGCAATAGTAAGAAACCACAGTGGTGCATGACCTATAATGGCATCAGTATTAAAACAGATTACTCTTTCAGACAGGAGGAGTTATTTTAGCTGCAGTGATTGCTTGGCCCAGTAATAAGCCAGAAATAATATACTGTCAGTTTTTTAAGTGCCCCAACCACGGCTAAATGACATATCAGAAAGTCCCCAGGGAACTGCTATTCCATGCTGTGATTAAATATGTTAACCCTTGCTGTTATATTGATGACGTTAATCAGTGCATTAAAAATATATTAACATATCATGCAAGTAAAAATTCCAGTACACACACACATTGGAAATGCAAGGAAGTGAACAGTCGATACTGGGGATGTTCTCCCTTCCCCACCTTTATGTCCACTATACATTCTGGAAGTGTCTATCTATGTCTCCTCTGGTGCACCAACTGCCTGTGGGCAAGAGGCCTCATGCTTGCCCTTTAATGTCGCTCTGAACAACCTCTAGACTCCCCTGGCTGGTAACCACCATAATTGCAAACCATTGCTCTTGTCACGTTTTCCCCAGTGACTGCCTGCCATGGGTAAATCCTCTATCTCGTCTTTTCTTCTCACTCTGCCTAAACTAGTTATCTAAGCTCCACCCAGAGACATGCTGCAAGGCGTGATCAATAGGTCATACCGTTGCTGTGCTCCCTTACTGATACTGCAATAGTGACTCGAAACAGACAAATACTTTTTGCTAGTTTTGAATGTTTTTATTCTTTCATTTCTCCGGTGACTTTTTTCCCCACTTTGCTCTCTGTCCCTGTTTTCATTTCTTAACATTTGTTTTCCTGACTTCTATTTCATCAGTTCCTTCCTAAGTGACAGGCAACATTTTGTGTCATTTACTAACCCCGTAAATGCATCTTTTTCAGGGCTGGTGTAGTTGTGTCTTTTTCTTCATTAAAATAACTTTTGTAAAGGTCAATAAGATCCAGTGTGGGTAATTGAAAGACAGTCCTGTAAACATAAATCCAAATGAGAAAGGAAGGAACTGCACCAGAAACCGGAGCTGCTGCAATGAGGTGTGTGGTCATTCGCCAAGAGGACATTAGTTTTTCAGCTCAACAGCTTTGCATAACATTTATATTTAGATTTAAAGAGTATTTTTTCACCCGGTCTGAACTTGTCTCTGCCTCCTGCAGGACTTTGAAAATTGTAAGGTAGTACCTGGTACACTATATTACCAAAAGTATTCGCTCACCCATTCAAATGATCAGAATCAGGTGTCCTAATCACTTGGCCTGGCCACAGGTGTATAAAATCAAGCACTCAGGCATGCAGACTGTGAAACAAGACATTTGTGAAAGAATGGGCCGCTCTCAGGAGCTCAGTGAATTCCAGCGTGGAACTGTCATAGGATGCCACCTGTGCAACAAATCCAGTCGTGAAATTTCCTTGCTCCTAAATATTCCACAGTCAACTGTCAGCTCTATTATAACAAAATGGAAGCGTTTGGGAACAACAGCAACTCAGCCACGAAGTGGTAGGCCACGTAAAGTGACGGAGAGGGGTCAGTGGATGCTGAAGCGCATAGTGGTCGCCGACTTTCTGCACAGTCAATTGCTACAGAGCTACAAACTTCATGTGACCTTCAGATTAGCCCAAGTACAGTACGCAGAGAGCTTCATGGAATGGGTTTCCATGGCCGAGCAGCTGCAGCCAAGCCACACATCACCAAGTGCAACGCAAAGCGTCGGATGCAATGGTGTAAAGCACGCCGCCACTGGCCTCTAGAGCAGTGGAGACGCGTTCTCTGGAGTGATGAATCACGCTTTTCCATCTGGCAATCTGATGGACGAGTCTGGGTTTGGAGGTTGCCAGGAGAACGGTACATTTCAGACTGCATTGTGCCGACTGTGAAATTTGGTGGAGGAGGAATTATGGTGTGGGCTTGTTTTTCAGGAGCTGGGCTTGGCCCCTTAGTTCCAGTGAAAGGAACTTTGAATGCTTCAGGATACCAAAACATTTTGGACAATTCCATGCTCCCAACCTTGTGGGAACAGTTTGGAGCGGGCCCCTTCCTCTTCCAACATGACTGTGCACCAGTGCACAAAGCAAGGTCCATAAAGACATGGATGACAGAGTCTGGTGTGGATGAACTTGACTGGCCTGCACAGAGTCCTGACCTGAACCCGATAGAACACCTTTGGGATGAATTAGAGCGGAGACTGAGAGCCAGGCCTTCTTGACCAACATCAGTGTGTGACCTCACCAATGCGCTTTTGGAAGAATGGTCAAAAATTCCTATAAACACTCACCAATGTGACCTCACCAATGCGCTTTTGGAAGAATGGTCAAAAATTCCTATAAACACTCTCCTCAACCTTGTGGACAGTCTTCCCAGAAGAGTTGAAGCTGTAATAGCTGCAAAAGGTGGACCGACATCATATTGAACTCTATGGGTTAGGAATGGGATGGCACTTCAGTTCATAGTATGAGTAAAGGCAGGTGAGCGAATACTTTTGGCAATATAGTGTAGCAGATACTATTTTGGGATCTACTCAGCCGGGGTTCCAAGCGAGCTGAGTCGAGCCGAAATGTGACGTAAACGCTGTGCAGGCCACTGATTGGACGGGGAGCGATGACACATGAGAGTGACTCCTGCACAAAAACCAAACACGGCATTAAAAAAAAAACGGCAACAGCGACCGTGCGCATTGATCACTGCTGAAGTTGGCAAAGTAGGAAAATGGCAAGCAAACCGGTACCATGGTCAAATGAAGAGGTGGAGATTTTTCTGTGCTTGGTGGCGGCCCAAAGAATCCAGAGGGAGCTGGATGGTGCGCTGCCTTGCTATGACGACTCCACCCATGGTGAGGTGCTACTCAATTGTAATGGAAAACCACCTAAACCGCGTCGAGGCGAGCATGCTTCAAGCAGCGATGGGTCAGACACCACTGGCCTGATTTTGATGCACATTTGGGGAGCTGATGTTACAATGGGGCACGTGGGTCAGAGTAGAGAGAAAAAAAAATACACAGCTGGGGGATGGGGTCATAGTCCAATAAATAAATAAATAAATAAAACTCAGATTTTTATAGATTTAAGTCATAAATTTAAGAGGAAAAAAAGTCAAAAATTCTGAAATGATAAAGTCACAAATTTAGAAGAAAAAAACCTCTGACAAAAGCTTTTCTTATTCTTGTCTTACTCATAAAGGAAACACATGGCTTCACTTTGCAGGGTTGGATCAGCCACACACTGCAGACGCTGCAGCTTGCGATGTATCAGGCCTGCAGCTGATGACCTCATCAAATTAGACTTTGCAATTGAATTTATTAACATCCACAGTCACAATATTGTTTTCTTCTGAATAGGCCCAAGTCATGGCAATGTCTCCGCAAAGTCCAGATGCTGATGATAATATTGTGTTTTGGGCTGAGTACTTCCTTGTCACTAAATCTGATAGTGTAGTATCGTTGAAAGTGTTTTGCTCATAAATTTGTGTAGATGGAAAGGGAGGTCCATGCGAATAGGGTGGGTTTTTTTTATTGGGACCTGTTTCTTAATCCTTGAAGGTTGTATTTTAAGATTCAGGTACCAGGCTGAAATAATGTCCCATGGGGTTCATTTTTACCCCTTTCATACAAAACCCTGATACAAAATCTAAAAATGGAAAAATAGAAAATAGCATAACTTTTGAGCCATACATGCTACAAGGACAAATTAACACATTTTTCCATACAATTTGGACCCAGGGAATCCATTAAATTGTTATTATTAAGATTCAAGCAGATTTTGACACCATTTCAGGACAAAAACTACAAAAAAAGAGGCAAAAATCGTCAGATCACAACTATATTTCTCTGTTTACTAAATATTTTGGGTGGATTTTTCTTGCCAATTATTTTTTCTCAATCCTTGAAGGGTGCACTTTACGATTCTGCCAGGGACCAGGCTGAAGTAATGTCCCATGGGGTTCATTTTGAACCCTTTCTTACACATATCCTAACCAAACCCGAAATAGAAAAAAAAAGAGAATAGCATAAATTTTGAAGCGCTCATCATAAAGAAACAAATGAACACAGTTTTCCATACAAGTTTGGCCAAAGGAATGCATTAAAATGGTTATTAGAAAGATTCAAGCACATCCTGACTCCATTTCTGGACAAGAATCACACAAAAACAACAAGCGGACTGATAGTCCAGGGGCTAGGCGCAATATTTTGATGGAATCATGCACTTTGCGATACAAGCATGAAATTTTGCACACTGTTAGAGCATGCCCTAAGGGTAATTTTTGACTATAGGGCCATCACAGATTTGTCCCATGATAACCGTGGCAACCATTTTTCAAAAAGGCTGCCACCTGCTGTGATTTTACCTGTAACTCAGGATCTAGACCACCTAGGATCTTGATCCTGGTGGCTAATCCTGCATTTTCAAGGACGAGGAACACAGTGGTACTATTTACAACATGCTAGCAACTATTTAACTACATATTTCTGGCATTCAGTTAATTAAATAATAGTAAAAACCATCAAAATATCTATTTCGGTAGAGTATACTACATGTTTTCTAAGATGTTGACAGATATGCCATGAAATGCATGTGTGTTTATGGCAATGGCCAGAGTGGAACTATACAGCAGTACAGAGACAGGATACCATTTAGCCTAAAGGCATATTTAATAAAGCCAAAGTTGCGTATGATGACACACTCCACCACAGTAGCAAAGGGCAGTGCACTGAAGTGCTGCCTTGGCACATTTGCATCTTCCACAACACCCCTTTTTGCAACCACAGCGGTGGAGGTCGCGACATGCCAGGCTTGCTTTTGGTAGTGTGGTCCAGTGAATTTCCCATCCACCTGTCAGAATCAGAATCAATTTTGTTGTTACATGACACATTTTACAGGTGTAAAAAAGTGGGTTAAATTATTCATTCATTCATTCACCCGCCTGTGTCCTCAGCCTGGTACCTTGCAGAATCTTAAAATACACCCTTCAAGGATTAAGAAAAAACAGGTACCGATAAAAAAACCCACCCTATACTTTATAATCTCAGAATCTTCTAGTAAAACACTGTGATTTAGTTGCACGAGTGGTAGGGGACTTCATGGTTACTGTTGACTTGTTTCTGATTGAGTTCACAGATGGCCAGTTGTTTTCTGTGAAACCGAGACACTGCACATGCTCAAAGAAGATATAAAGAAGGAAGGGACAATATGTCATAGCAACATAGCCTTCTGAATCTGCCAATCTGGTGCCAGATGTTGGTGCCACTAATACTGACTTCAATGGGACGCGCATGGAAAATCCCACTATGAACTGTTCTCCTGCTGTACCTCTGCTGTTTGAACTTTGACAGAACAGAGATTTGACTTGTTACTGATCTCAAACCATCAGCAGCTGTATAATGTCCATGTTTAAAATGTATAATCCCATATAAGTAATATAATCTGGACAAATTACCTGGCTGAGGCACTAACCTGTTTAATAAGGCATAAATGGAGGGGTGGCAGTCCCATTCGAAACAATGTCAGCTGCACCAAATTTTTCTACATTCGGCTCCAATTTGGACACACATGCTGCTGAATCAGTCATTGTCCCTTGCTTCTTTATACATTCCTTGCACATGCTCAAGAAGTTAGTCCACCTGCGTGCAGATTCAAGAGCCAACACAGGCAGGCAAGTTCCTGAGCATGTGAAGTGTCTTGTTAATACAGAAAAATGTCCTTCTGTGCTGTGGCCATCTGTGAACACAATCAGAGAAAACCACATGTTGTTTGTAATGATGAATTGTGTTGGCTAAAGCAAAGGTACAGCTCTGTGGCCTGTTAAAGTGGTTTTCGGAATACAACGAAGATCGATGGCTTGTGTAGTTCACCATTTCTGTTGTTGGCTTCATCGTGCCTTCTTGCAAGTGAGGGAAAAACACTGAAGGTTTGGATTTTCTCACAGATAATAAGAAAATAAAATACACTGGCCTTATCCCAAAGTTTGTGCTCAAAGTAGAGTGGCGTGACATTGGCATAGCAGTGGTGTGAAAAGTTAGCAACTGAGAAGAGAGAAGTAGCACTGTCACACAGTCTCTGCAGAATGTGACACCCTATGAAAACTGGTTGTTGTCCAAATGCCTCTCTGAGAGAAATTTTAGGAAGTTTTTTTTTTTTTTTTTTTTTTTTTTTTTTTTTTTTGAAGCAGCTCATCCAACTTTTGGAGAGGAAAGACAAAGTGATAGCAGCACGTTGTCTTCAACATTGTTTTCTTGACAAGTGGAGTCAATTTAAGGCAGGCGGCGCACAGACAGATACCAGGACAGAGTTGATGGTGGAAGTTAACAAAGAGAGCAGATCAGGAGTTTGGAGGAGGGGTTTGAGTTTATAGGATCGCAGTTCTGCTGGGGAAAATGGATTGTAGAATCTCTTGGAGAATGAATTGTGGAGCCAGAGTTTCTACGGTTAGAGGGAGAATCAGTGAGTGGACTGAGGAAAGGGTCACAAAATAGGTCACAAACTGTTCAGGAGAAAATAAGGAGGGAGGGAGGAGAGGGTGGAGGGTGTCAAGGAGTGACGTGTAAATAGATAATAGATTCCAGTGTTTCAAAGTAGGAGATTGGATTTGAGGATGGCAGGTTGATTTAACAGCTGAGATGGATGTGAAGATGAAAGAGGTCAGAGATTGAAAGTGAATGGGGAGATCCGACACACTTGGATTGTCACACGTTCTCTTGGCTGCCTGAAGCCCCGTACGCTGAGTGCTCACAGCTCTGAGTGGTTAGGGGGAGACCGGGACAGACAGGCAGGTCTAGCGAAAAGGGGACTGGGAGGGTCAAATGCAAGATGAAAGGTTAGATGGCAATGTGAAAGTGGGAGTCTGCAAATGAAATTGCCAGGCGGAGGGAGTGAGGAACGAACGCAGATTTCACTGAGTGGTCCACATCAGAAGAGCTACTCAAAGGGCTATAAGATGATGATGAGGGGTAACAGGAAGGTTAGTGTGCCACAAGATCAAGAGTGGACTGAGTCCATCTGCGGCTTTGTGATTAAGGGTGAAAAGCAAAGAAGGAAAGATCAAAGGAAGATAGAAAATAAATCATAAAATTAAACTTGAAATTGACTGAGCAGTCTGTAAGAGTAATCTTTACATTTATTTTCAGACAGTCTCATTTGTACTTATGCCTACAGAAATCTCCCATCTGAATTCTCTGAAAAGTGTTAAAATTGCATCTAGTGTGAGTTATTTTTCCTGACCAGTCTTTCACATTAGCCTTATTGCCCACACAGAGGTAGAAAAACTATTTCACTTTGATTGTAATTGCTTTGAAATGAATGGCAGTAATCAGTGCTGCTAATTCAGGAGCTTCAATACATTGGCACACACACACACATACACACACACATGCACGGTCCTATCTCAGTGAAAAAAAATAAATGTCCCTATTTGAAATTCTTCCTAGTCCCCTTCCAATCATCAGCGATGACCTGTGCACTCCCAGCCTGAAGTAGCTCAGGGAGCGAGCTGAGGAGAATCCCTGAGCTGCACCTCCTTTGTCTCAGTACTGATCTTTCTTTGGACTGTGCTGACGTAATTTCCCTGAGGACACCTCGTTTCAGGGTGAACTCACTGGGAGAGGAAGTGGTTCCCACGCCTCGGCCTTTCAATCACTAATCCTCATCAGACAGGTCTAGATGGTAGGAGTATGTGTGGTTTATTGTGTGCGTTTGCATATGTGTGTGCATGTGTGGATGTAGGAGGAGGATGCTCCACAGAACGGTAACTAGGATTATGCTTCCTCAATCAAGTGATGAAGGGGCTTAGCCATTGATGGCTCTTCATCTAATTTGGGCGTGCTTAATTTCAGGCTTTCATTGTGTACTTAAGTGTATAAATAAAATTTGCTCCTCCTGAAATTGTGCCCATAGATGCACATGCCACATTGCTTTTTGAAGACATTTCAAAAAGGTTTAACTTAATCCTTTGCAGATTTTTCAAAGGAAACATCATAGTATAAAAAAAAAAATATGGCTGAGAAAGATTCAGTGACAGTGGTTTTGCTTTAACAGATGTAAGGACAGTGTCCCTCAGATGGGATGGAGTGAGGTTAGACTGCAGGGGCCAGTGTCAAGTGGACCAGTGCCAAGGTTTGTGCTAAATGAAAGCTGTGGTCAAGAAACTGTTCCTGCCAGTAGAGATGAGACAGAGGGAAAGAGAGAAGCTGGGACAGTTTTCTCCTTAAGAGTGAAGTATGAGACTTTATTCAGACTTCATCTTGCACAAACACACATTTAACCACCCACATATGGTATATATCTAATGTTTACTTATTCAAATGTTATGTTAACCATGCATGCACCATTGAAACCCACTCACAAAACACATTCTAATGCTCTGCGGGGTGGTGGTTCTTCTTGAGTTGATACCATTTGTTACACAGATTGGGTGCAAAATGTAATCATTTTTGACCACTCAAAAATCTCTCCAAAATACCACATTAGGACACCAAGACCTTGAGGAACACCACAGAAAAATTCACACTTTGATTTAGTATTAAAAACTTTCAAAAAGGTTTTTTTTTTTTTTTTTTCAAAAAGTATTTGTAAGACAAGCAATCATTATTAACTCCAACTTATTGTCAATATACCTGAAAACACCATACATACTCTGAATGCCCTCGTTCTCTAGTTTGTGGTTGTAAAGTTTCATGAGGCTGTGATTATCCTAGAGATCATAATAGGTCATTTAATACAGTGACGTCAAGTTTCAAAAAATGGTCTCACTACAATGAAATGGCTACTATGGGGAGCCATCATCACACATGAATAATATTGGACTCATTGGGCTCTAGTTTCCCGGCGCAGTGAGGCGAACCCTGCGCAGAGCTAGTTTCGACCGGCGAAGCGGGAGAGGCGGACAGTTTCCAAGTTTCGCAGACAGACTTGCGCCGAGATGGGAGTGGCGGCGCCGCGGGGGGAGGTGTCAACAGATTCAACTTGGCGCAGTGACAGTTTCGTGCCAAAAGGCTTCGCCGAGGTGCGCCAAAAGCTCGCCATCTGAAACCACGTCTACTTTCATCACAAGGCGGAGCGGGGCTGGCGCAGTGGAAGTTTGGCTGGCTGGCGCACATTACCAAAACCTCACAATCAGCACAAACGGTGCCAATCTCCTTTGATCTGACATCAGTTGTGACGGGACAGTTGATATGGAGATATATGTATGTGCTGATTGTGATCGTAGCATTGAATAGTGTTTTTTTCGGTATTTATTGCATCGTTCATGTGCCTGACATTCCGGAAGCCTGCCTGTGAGGTTTTGGTGACGTGTCCGCACTGCTCGCCGGTCTCCACTCCACGCCTGTCTCCTGGGCTCCGCTCCGCCTGCGGCAATAGACCTCCATGTCAGCTGTGTAAACTTTCATTACGCCTTCGCGCAGCGCATTTTAAAGGCAAGGACAGGGGCTCATTTGATTGGTTAAATGTGAATTGGCTGTGTCAAACCCACTCCACGCCTTCTCTCCTCCCTTGCGCTGGTAGGAGGGACGGCGGAGTACTTGCGCCACCGAGCATGGTGTGCCAAACTTGGAAAATCCGCCTGGCCACACCCAGTTGGCGAAGTGCATCTGCGCTACGCCCCCGCCTCGCCAGGTCTGCGAAACTAGAGCCCATTGAATTCACAACAATCTCAGCTTTCCAGTCAAACCCAATTTATGCAACTCCAAGCCTGTTTAGGCCCCAGTATGCAGAAATACACCATTACATCATTACAATAGGTGAAAACAAGTTACACATTTGTTCTGCATGCAAAAGAACTACAAGGTTGTTGCCGTCAGCGGCATTGGATTAGCATAAGGTGGGCATGCCTGCAAAGGGGAGACTTGTGGGTACTCACAGAACCATTTTCATTCAGATATTTTCAGGTCAGAGGTTACGGAACACCTTTGAAAATAGCCATTCTAGTTTTTCCATCGCCAAAATTTTGGAGCCCTTTTAAGATATTTTGCCCCTTTACCAACAGCCTAGCATGACATTCCTTAGATTGTCTAGTTTCATATGATACCAGCCTCACTCTAGTGTTAAAACCAAGCTCTCTAGAGCCTCTGAAAGACAGGATGTCTGCCGGGCCCGCTGGTTAAGGGGAACGTTAAGGGGTTAACTCCATTATTTGCATGTACAGTGTTGAAATCCTTTGATTCATACTTACAGAAACCACTCACATGTAACATTCAAATGCTTCAGTAAACAGTATTCAATTGTTCTATACAAATATACATGACTAGACCATATGGATTATTCTCATCTGAAATGTTACGGTATACACTGCTTGCATTCACAATTGTAATGCTTTCATACTTAGATTAATATTAACTTGCAGTAGAAACAGAAGGGATATCAGTGGCACCAGAAGCTGAATAAAAAAAACCTTTTGATTGTCTTATTCAAAAGGAATGAAGATAACAGAGCAAAAAAGATGGTGTCAAAAAACTGTGAAGCAACAGCTAAATCTATGTGAAAGGACATTCCCAGGAGATGAAGAAACAAAACTATGAAGAACGATGGAGTAACGCTTTACCTGTTTCACTGCCTGACTGAGATTTTTCAGTAGTGTATGAAAGTGGTTTTTAGTGGTGTATATGCATTTCACGAGTGTTGATGATCAATGTGTATGCAAGAGGGTTTTATAACATTTGAATGTGTAAAGCTCTCATATATTACCGGAGCAGGGCATTGAGTTTTTTTTAACTTTTACCTTTTTGATATTCAGCAGAAAAGGTGAGCAGGGGTTTTGAGTCCGTTGAGTGTCCTGCACCAGAGAAGAATGATCGGTTATGACTGAAAAACCTCCCCTGAAGGTAGGATGTCTTTTTTGCTCGAGAGCACTCTCAGACACTCTGCTTATGCTCTGCTCCGTGGGTGAATAGTTTCATTCTGTCCGTTTTATGATGGCAAAGGCAAAAGCCTTTTCAATCACAAGCCCACTCTGTTGAACCAGCACAGCAGCCAGTCTGATACCACTGGTGTCTGTGGTGTCAACAAAAGGCAAAATGAATTTTTCATCTTCAGTTTTTTTCATGTGGCCTCTGAAGAAGCTTGGCACTTTGGAGTCCAAAGGAACTGTGTTCTTTTGGACTTGAACTTTGTTCCTTCCAACTTCCTTTTGACTTTCCATTTGAGCGTGCTGAGGGACTTCACAAGATGACAAAAATGGAAATGAGGTGACCAACACGGCTCAAGAAAACTTGATGTTTTTGGAACAGACAATAGCTGTGCTGTCTTAGTTCTCTCACAATCAGCCTCTGCTCCATCAAACGAAACTATATGACTGAGCACCTTGATTGATTGAAGAAATGAGTTTTATTCAAATATACAGCTATATTGATGTTTTGCAGTGTGTTAAGGACAGCTTGAGGCTTTTAGAAATGCTGTTTGCAAGATTAAGAATAATTCTTATCCAGGTAAATGAAACACATTTTGTCATGCCGCACTCTAGTAAGTCACTGCAAGGTTGCCAAAGCATTTATTCGTTTATTTTAAATGAAGGGTATGGATAGACTAAAGCAGGTGTGTCTTTACTGTCTGTTGATCTGGAGTGTGCAAACTGCTGAGGACAACACAATTTCCCAAGCCACAGGCAGAAAATCTCCTGAACAGCTGATAGTGGGGAAGCATCAGGGGGTGTGACACCAGTCTGGCTCCTGAAATCAACACAAGATCTGTGCTTTGTTGACTTTTTTATACTGTATGTATCTGTGCTGCTGGGACTGCCCGAGCAGTACAGATACAAGTGGATGGTTCAGTGATGCCTTTAGACAACATTTTGTCAACCTGCCTCGACATGGTGCCTAGAGATTTTGCAAATATCTCCAGAATTTCGTCAAAGCACATACATCCGTGGCATCTGAGATATTATTTATTATGAGCAAACAGGCTGGCCTTATTGTCTTATGGGAGACAATAAGGAGCACGGGGTGTTATGAGCCACCTTTGCTGTCTGAGAATCCCTCTTCACAGGGGCAAGATTAAGAAAGTCCACAATTTGAGTGTTTGAGGCCTTTACTTCTTGTTGTACATCCAAGATTTTCTTTTCCATGTCCTATTAATTTCTTGCACCAATTAGATTTGAAAATATAAGTCATGTGACACCAATTAGCAGACTGTGGTCCAGGTCCGGACCAAGAAATGGTTGCTCCCAGACTGCAAAACAGTTCACAGACTTTTTATAGAGTTGAGATTGGTTGTGGCTACTGTATCTCCTTGTTTAGTCCGGTCCTGTGCGTTTAAAAATTTAAAATCACTCAGCCATCTTGGCCAATCAAAGTGACTGTACAGAAGGAAGTGCTTGTCTTCAATGAGGCAGAGAAGTAAATGTAGGAGGAAAGAGAAAGAAAAATGCCAAGGATGTCATAAAGATAACTTTGTATTGGTTCAAAATAATCACGTTTTTCATTCCAGTAGAACTGCTGTGTTTTTGTTATGCTTAATATTACTTCAGTTTTGCAAAAGGCACTTTATGTTAGAGGTACATTACTGATAAATGCTCAGGATAAAGACTTGAAAGGACTGAAGCATGAACTTTGAGTAACTGGACCTTCTAAAATTTTAATCAAATACCCCTAATGTAAACAATTAGACACTCAGTAAATGTGTCTGTCCATTTGTCATGACAGCTTCAACACACAAACAGCAAAGCAGCACAAATAGTTTCCAAGAACAATATCCAGAATCCAAGGCAGTGGTAAGACAAACACATACTTAATTCTCAACATTTTAATGAAGATCATAACTTCAGTCACAGGACAGACTTGGGCAACGTTGCCGTGATAAGCACCCTCTTAGCCAGCATCACTGACCCAGTTTTTCTTCACACTTTTTTCGAGAAAAGTAGGTAACTGGCAGCTCAAAAAGTCACTTCAAGTTGCTAGAAGATGTCACACGCTAATGTGCATAAAATTGTATTTGCTAAACCAATTCTGCCCTCTCGCTTTAAGCAAAGGGAGGAGCTGCACTGTGTATGGGAAGCACTGTGATTAGCGCTCTTTGTATAAGCAGGAAGTCCAAATTGGCATCAGCTGTACCAATGTTGCGCCAAATGCTTTGGGGTTCAGCACTCTATTATTTTCCCACTAAAAAAAAAAATGTAACTTTATTTTTCATAAGTGACTTGAAAATTAAAGTTGGCATTAGAGTGGAAAAGTTGCCAAACTGGCAGCAGTACATCAAGGATTCATAAAGCCACACAAGAGTTAGCTGGCTTGACACATTCTCACTGGATTACTGTGTGTGTGTGTGTGTGTGTGTGTGTGTGTGTGTGTGTGTGTGTGTGTGTGTGGTCTAGGTATTGCTAATGTTGTGGGGACATAAATCTGTTTACACTGTCATGTTGTGGGGACTCGCCTCCCTTACGGGGACAAAAAGCAAGTCCCCTTAGTGAAAATCATTCATTTTAGGCTCATTTAAATCATTCATTTAAGACTTGATTTAAAGGTAAGATAACTTTAGGGTTAGGGTTAGGGTTAGGCAGGTACTGGTTAGGGTTAAGGTTAGGATAAATCTCCAGGAAGTGAATGTAAGTCAATGTAATGGCCTCTGAAGTGATGGAAACACGACTGTGTGTGTGTGTGTGTGTGTGTGTGTGTGTGTGTGTGTGAGTGTGTGTGTGTGTGTGTGTGTACATGACAGATTGTTAGTGGCAGTGGCTTTAGGTCACCATACATATGAGAGGGAAAATGTGAGTTTGTACAAAGTTAAGTGTGAATTACATTCCATATGGTACGTCATGTGTTTCACTAAAGTTTATGGGTGTTTCAAAAATTCATGCAAGTGTATCTAAAATTGTTTCAATATGGTAGATGAAACAATTTACTTGTGTGTCTATATGCAGCAGATGTTATGAAATACAAACCTGGCTTAATTTTAAATGTCTTTCATGTGGTTCTATAAAATCCCTGCAAATGTTTGAATGTCATTTTAACTTGAACTGTTTATCCTTCAGAGGTCAGGTAACAGTGAGGTCATGAATATGACAGAGCTTTGGAAGCGAAAGGAAAGGGAACAGAGGGAATGTGAGATTTGCATGTGTGTGTGTGTGTATGTGTGTGTGTGTGTGTGTGTGTGTGTGTGTGTGTATCAAGGCAAGCTTAACTTGAGCTCAAACCCGGAGAGACAAACAAACCTTATTCCCAGAGAGACAGAGACCGTCAGGAATCAAGAGGACTGACTGTTATCATGAAATAGGCTTCTGTCTATAAAAAATAAATTTCAAGCCACCATAGCCTATTAGATGATATAAAATAATTTTTCAAATAGGCCAACAGCTGCTGAAAGCCTTTAGGATTATAAACAAACGGGAACAAACTGTGCTTCTCTCTGCCTCTTCCTAAGAATGGTTTATTTAAAAAAAAAAAAAAAAAAGGGTCAATGCACGCACCGCTCAGGCCCAACCCTTCCCAAATCAAGCAATTAAGTCAGAAATTAAGCCTGAGCGAACCCACCAGGACCTGCCGGGTCCCATCAGGTCCCATATCAAGTCCCATTTGGTTCGGGCATAAATGTCAAGCTTTAACTCAGGCAGCTCACAAGGCATTGCTCTGTATGTGCAGCCCAGCAGTGTGGAGGGAAGATGCGTCTCGCACCCTTACGGTGCGTATTTTTGAGTTTCAATTATATTTGAGTCAATTATGTTGTTAATGTGATTTCTCGATCCCAATAAAGCATTGATATGTGGACAGACATCATTTTGTCTAAGAAGCTAAATGTCTCACTGGCTGAGAGAGAGAACAGCAACGTCATGGTGAAGTCAGAAGGAAAGGAAAACACCAGACAGTTGGAGGCAGGTAGAGCATCAGCCAGAGCAAGTCATGAAAGAAAGAAAGACAGAAAAAGAAAAAGAAAGAGGGAAAGAAAAAGAAATCATCTTGCAGCATGGGAAGATCCATGCCTATAAAAATTGGAGACTTTTAGGTGACAATAGGTAGTGATGACTAGAGAAAATGACACTGCTTTATGGGCAGACAGAGGCATCAGCAAAGTTTTGGACACAGTGGTGGGAGACACTGGATAAGACAGCTGTGGGGGAGTAATCTGCAACGGAGACACAGTAATTGCCTGACACTGTAGGCGTATGGATAATGACAAAGTATGAAGGATAGTTAAGAGCCGGTGGCTAATATGGGCATACTTGCGCACGTGGGAAAAATATGACAACAGTGACTGTTAATTTACTGTAAAATGGTGAGTAACCACCAAGAAAACTTACTCTTGTATCTGCGAGCAACTCTCTCTTTTGTCATTGTATAGGAAGTTAAATTTCCATGCCTGCAGTGTGTCTATTTAGTATTCCTCTTATACATCGAGCAGCTGAGGTCTCATGTTCATAGAGTCACGCCCTTGGCAATGTCAATCAAGCCCATGTGAATGAGGTAGTCGGGTGGAGAGTGGAAGGCACATGGGACAAGAATGAGCCTTCCCATGCTTAATGGCCTGATTAATAATAAATCCCCTGTCTAATTATGAAATGGTCAAAAATAATGAGATTTCTGCCCCTCGTTTTCTAATGAGGGTATTACCAGTTCCTCTGTCTCTGTCTCTCTCTCTCTCTCTCACTCTCCCTCTCTGCCTGCCATACAGAGGATAACATGTGCATACGACATGTTTCCTGAAGCTTGCGCAAAACAGGAACATGACACTTTTGTCCTTGTTGCCGAAAGGAGTTCAATGAGTTAGAAATTAATGAATTAAAATTGAAAAAAAAAAAAAAAGTTTTTTTTTCTTTCAGTTATGTGTGCATGTGTGTGTGTGTGTGTGTCTCCACATGGTGTTTCGATGTATGTGACTGTCTGAGTGTGTGTTGAGTGACATCACAGCCAAAGCATGTGACTTCATGTTTAGACAGCTGGAAATGCAAGCGGCAGCATTAGTAGACTTGGCCCTCTAATGCTATAGATGATCCAGTGACCTCATGCAGCGCGGTGTGTGCGCAAGGACAAAAACACATGATTGATGTGTCACAGCCTTCCAGCACACTTTAATCTTTTACTTCTAGATACAACATGCAGGCACAAGGGGATATGGCCATCTTTATGGCCATGCATCAATCTCTCTTTATGCAAGTTTTTATTACTCATTTGCATTTTACATCAGTCATATACGTATGAAATATGGATTCAACATAAATAACATGATGACAGGAAGATGATGGATGATAAAAGTTGGTTGACCAACAAATATTATATAATAGTATTAGTTCCCACAATGGGCAAGTGTGCACTTGGCAAAAGTGTTGTTTTGTTTGTTTGTTTGTTTGTTTGGTTTTGTTTGGTCTGTTTTTTTTTTTTTTTTTTTTGTTTTGTTTTTGTCTGTTTGTGTGTTTGTGTTTTTTTAATTCTGCTAGCTGGATTGCTATCTCACTTGCATGAGCCTGCTCATGCTCGCCTGAGGATGAACCCTCTCCATTTGGCAAAATGTCAGATTTGTACACAAGATATCACTAAATCTAATGTGTGGATTGCCATGGTATTTGGTGAGTGCATTCATAACTCCCAAAAGAAGATTCCTCTTGATTTTAATGAGCCCATTACCTTTCCTCCAGCAAAGGCCAAAATATCAAATTTGGTATCTCAAAATCTGTTGGTCAGATTATCATCAAATTTAGAAAGCACATTCATTCGACTTACTCACCTTGCCGTCATTTTGGTTAACTGACGTCATGAGGAAGATTATGCTGCAAGACGTAAATCGATTGTTCTGAGTTGGTATTTCCGACTTTCATTCTAAATGCATTTGACACGTTTGATAACACGAACACAATATAAAGTTTTTTAAAAAATGACAACTTGGTAATTCTGCTTGAGGTTCACCATGTGCACTGCCATATTTGCTGTGATGTCATACGTTTTCTCGGGCTAGGTGGCTCTTGCCCGGGTTTCCGAGATGGAGTTCCAACTTGAATAACAATTCCATTGCAGTTTCTCATGTCAGAGATTTTTTTTTCCAGAGTTCTGAATACAATGGATCGCAGCATTCAACGCAGAAGTTTGCATCACTGAGTTATATTTTCTTACTGTTTTTTTTTTTTTATTGCTTAAGAGTGACTGACACATTTGAAATCTTTTGATAAGGGCATTGAAATTATGAAAGCATGATTTCTTTGTCATTTCATTCAATCCTACTCTTGTAATTGTATTTTTATAGTGGAGTTTTAACACTGAAATGTATGACACTTCCATGTCTAATCCCCCTCATTATTTCGGTAAACCAAACCAGACGGTGAGGTGAATAAGGCAAATACTGTCCAGAAGATGAGCTACTGTATGTCAGCTTTGGTGACCTCATGACCTCTCCTCTAGCACCACCATCAGGCCAACAAACACATGCAAACTCTACTCCCCACTATTTGCAGTCCCTCAACATGCACCAAGCCAGCGGGGCAACAGTGGTGGAAGACCCAGTCTGTTTTTTCTCTTAACTTTACCTGTTACATGTATGTATTCTTTGTCCACACACGGACTCAATGAATGTGCATCTCCTGACTCTGAGGCTGGCTATCACAGACTTGTTGAAATGTCTGGATGATGCCATCTATGTGTATAAAGGCTGAGATTAAAGTCAAACTTAGATAACAGTAGCTGTGTGATTTGGTTGAATTGGTGCAGACTTATTATGGAAAAAAAGCCTGGCAGTGCTTGTTACCTAACATATTATGTAACAGTTGCTGTTAGGTGTGTGTGTGTGTGTGTGTGTGTGTGTGTGAGAGAGAGAGAGAGAGAGAGAGAGATGGACAGCAGACTGTGGCAATCAGTGCAAATAGTGGAAGTGTAGCAGATGTTTCATTGCTAAAGTTGATGATGCATTACATCCATTAAAATACTACAGATACTTTGCTGGCGACTGCAATGGAATGTATCATAAGGTCTCATATTGTATTAAGCTCAAATATTAAAAAAAAAAAGTGGTATTTCATATGAGTTCATATGGGTTTCCTACAGCCTATGACAATCCATCATTATTTCTGAGGAACAATCATCCATGCATCCACTCTGAAGTTGCACCACTGAGAAAAAGATAGATAGATAGATAGATAGATAGATAGATAGATAGATGGGCATGCATGCCAATATGCCCAAAGAGGTGTTATCGTGACTGTGATGTATTTATGTAACACATAATATGTACAATTGTTCAATCAGGACACCTCACATATTTGGTTTGAAGAAATATTGACTGATATGACATGAAAAAAGTTTACAATGTTTGTTTTTTGTGATGAATAGATCTTTATTCCCTGTGCTCAGTGGTTTATGAGGCGCTCATCAGCGAGCAGACCTAGATAGCCCCCGCTCCCCCAGTCTTCCCGCCCACATACCAGACATAAAAGCGGATCGGAGCAGGTGGCAGCTGGGGTAGTAGTGAGTGTAAACAAATAAACACACAAACATATTTTTCACATTGTGCAGCAGCACAACAGCAGATTGCAGAGCAGCAGATTGCAGGGAGTGAGCAACAGGTTGGGTTACATTATTGCCGTTTAAATAGCCCCCCCTAATAAGTTTGGTGAGTGTGTGAAATTAGTGCATGTTCTGCTGAAGCAGACTAATGCACGGCCTGCTGGAGTTTCCTGACTGAACTTGTGTAGCTCATTAATCTAATTATGTTACCTTTGTCAAGCTCATAATTAGCTTCCTTACACTTGACACTAGTTACATTTTTAGATTTCTTTGAACATTAGAACACTGTACTGCAACTAACTCTGTGAGCTGCAGTTTTTCTACCATGAAGACATGATAAATTTCAGCAAAGGACCCGGGAAATAAAGGGAATTGTCAAGTTTGCATAGAAATATCCTAACAACCATGGCTGATATAGTCTTGGAGGTCAGTTTGAAAACTGGGTTTCTTCTAGCAAAACATGTTCCAAATAAGATGGAAAAAGAGAGATACCTGGGCGAAAAGAAACAGTAACGGAATTGCTAAATATGAATGGAGTGATCATTTTCTGATAAGTGAGGGTTACCTCCCAGCAGATGACTCCATGGGTAAAACGAAAAAGTAATCTTTTGAATCCACCGATTCAACCTTTACTTCAAAAGAGAGAGGACTGCTCGCCGAGAGAAACTGTCTTAATAGAGAATGTGAAGTTATGTCACGCCGCTTTGCACTGAGGGGCGTCTGCGCCATTTTTGAAGGAACGCGAATGTAAACAAAAGGATTGGGAAAACGAACAAAAAAAACATGAGAAAGAATAAGAGCTAAGGGAGAAGAACAAGAAGAAAAAGAGATGGAGAAGGATAAAGAAAATGAAGGAGGACCCTACTTTGACAAACTCAAATTAAACGCAAAGCAAAGCTACACAGAGAAACTGCAAGTTATTAACGGTGTTGATCCATACGTTTTGACATTTTTTACATTATGTTTTTTACATTCGCGTTCCTTCAAAAATGGCTGTGACACCCAAAATGCAACACGACGTGACGTCACCTTTACATTCGCTATACCTTCATGTGCTATGGCTACCTCCAATGTGGTATTTTTTATACTCAAAGATGACACTTACTAGTAAAATATACTCTTTCATAAAAGACACTTGTGATAAATGAAAATGAGAATTGTTGAAGAAAAGGAACTTGACATAGGCTTTATGGGTTTAATAACAGAGCAGCATTACAGTATCGCTCAAATACTGTAAGTCAATTTCAAATTTCTCACTGAGATCCCTGAAAAAATTGCCATCCAGTGGGCCACTGGTTGTCTTGTTATTCATTTAGTCTGTAATCGGTATTCAACAAACTCCATGCTGTAACGTTGTGTGGGGGTGAGGGTCATAAATGTGTCAAACTTGCATTCATTTTTTAATAACACATTAAAGTCCTCAAATGAATCATATGCTAATGTTAATGGGTTAACTTTGACAGCCATAATAATGAATGTACTTTGCATGAGAGAAGTTGTTCTTTTTTTTTTTTTTTTTTTTTTTTTTTTGTATAAAAGTTGTTTAATTAGACAGGTCACCAATGGTCCCAGGAATAAGAAAGCTGTGAATGTCTGTTTGGTAATGTGAATTCCCAAACCCATATTCTCTACACTTCACTTATCTTGGATAAATGGTAATTAGTTCTTGGTCTAAGTGTGTGTGTGTGTGTGTGTGCGTGTGCGTGTGTGCATTTTTGTGTGTGTGTGTGTGTGTGTGTGTGTGTGTGTGTGTGTGTGTGTGTGTGTGTGTGTGTGTGTGTGTGTGGGTGTGTGTGTTAGGATGCAGCATAGTTTAAAGAAGCACCATGTAAGTGCTCAGCCCAAAATAACATTCAACAATATGAGGATGATTCCATTTGCATTTGGGTAAAACATGAGAGACAGAGACAGGGCAATATGAAAAACTTTCTTTCTTTCTCTCTTACAAAGCAGTAACTGCCATTAGGCTATTCCCTCATGAGGCAATTGCCACAGCTTAGCCTTTAGAGTACTGCACACATGGTGGTCTTAAATGGTGGTAGTCTTTATTCCATAGTGATTGAGGAGTCTGCTCCAGCAACTCGCTCTCTCTATCTGGTAGAGCCAGAGTTAGAATCGACTGCAGAAATAGCCACGTGGCTCTAGAGTGATGGGTTTGCCAGAGTTTGCTGACCAAGTGCTATGATTAGCTGAATATACCTTGCTGACATCATCCAAATATAAAATCAAGCTGATATGTCAATGCTGTAATGATTAGTACCCAGCACATTAATTAATCACATGTATTTAATAGTGTTGGGTAAAGGCTTAGAAATTAAATCATCAATGTTATTTATTCACACCAAATTTAAGCTGAAATCTAATCCATCCCTCCATCCTCATGTTAACACAGGTTACATTTTTGCATTGGAGTAGCATGGATGGGACAGCTGGAATAATATAGGAATAATACTGTGTAACTGCAGGGAGCGGCAATTCACCTAGATCCTGCAAAATTAATATTCTTTTTCAATATGCCTATAAACAGCTTAATGAGATTATTTTCATGAACAGAGAAAGGGCAATAATTAGACTGTTGTGTGCATGCAAAAATAACTAATGAGCAGGAGACAGACTATAAACATGCATTCAGTGTTCATTTAAGCTTTACAACAAAAAGAGCAAAATTTCGTACTAATGTCATTTTGAAAATGTGGCGCACGTGCGCGCATACTGTAACCTTTATCACCAGAAAATCACCCTTGATGCTGCCAGTCACCTCATCCATCTTTTCCAATTCATTTCCAGTCAACCCGTACATTGCTGTGACATCTGTTCTCTCCTTTCTAATTATGGGGGCTGGGAGTGAATACCAACCTTTACCCACTGTGGTGTCCTGAGATTCTTTGGTGTTAAATACAATATGTCAAGGATGAAATTCATTGTCAGGCTTTTAAACATATACAGTAATTTAGTTATAGCAGGATGTGTGTGTATGTGTGTGTGTGTGTATCATATGGGTAATAAATGAGACTCTGCAACCCATAGTCCGATGGCTTTTGCCAGTACAGCCTAAGGCAATAAGCTTGACCTCTTTTGACAATCTCATTTGGAGTTCTCCACCTGTATAAGTGGTTAATTAACAAATGTCCGAACTAAACTGACTTCCTGTCATGATATCTGTATAATGTTCACCCAGTCACATCCAATCATAGTTGTTTTCAAGAGCTTGAGTGCAGCCCAGTTGATGTGATGCCACATCAGTTCTGTGGTACCCGGGAAATGTCAGCATGGCTGCCATCCGCTCGTAGTGCTTTGTGATCCGAGTTCGAGGTTTGCACAAGACAGGACTGTAAGTCCTGTCAGATAAATCTTTCTGCTCAATTCAACAGAAAAAAATCAGTGTGCTTTGGACATTGATGATACTGAATATCCTGCAGGTAAATATGTTCTTACACATATTTTTAAATGATTTGTACCCAGAGATAGTGTAGTACTTGAGACTGCCTTAATACTACTAATTTTGACCCTTTATGACTTTTCTTCGACCCATTTTCTATATACAGTGTACTTGATTTTCAAAATCTAACAGTCCTCCTATTCCCTGGAAGCTTCTTTAATTATTTGGTTGCCTTCTCATAGGGTCTTTTCACACTGCACTCACATATCCTGTGTTCACAGAAGCATTTGTTAAACCTAGGCTATGTGTTAATGTTTCACACTTGAAGCCCTGAGCTAACGTCTGTGCCACACACACTACACACAACCAGGTCTACATATATCCATTCACATCACACTGTTGCCACTGGCCTCTTCTTACACTGGCTAGACTCAGCACTATGTTTTGGGAAATTTCGGTGGTTAGCATGCCTAATCTCAGAAGATGACTCTATTCTGAGGCGGGGTCAGCTAGCCCACGGCTAAGGTCGGTGCTAGCGTGCATCAGAATGTATAAGTGTGAACACTCACTTTGCCCTGGGCTAAGGATGGTGAGAATGAGGCTTTAGACCGACAAAATAATCCATTCACCTTTCTAGTACTGATGTACAGTACTGTGTAGGCCCTAACCTTCCCGTCCTGGGATAAAATCCTAATGTAAAAACAGGTACAATTAATAGTTGGACACTCGACGCCCACCATGTGAGAATACTCCTGTACAGTTTTTATGATACTGGTAAAATACAGCAATAGAATCGAACTGTGCTTCTAACTGTAAATACTGAGGTTACAACACCAGTGAGGCCTTATTTCAAATCAATACATTGATGTAAAAGCTTATTCTGATTAAAATATGGAACCTATATGGAACCTTTATTGATCTTTCAGAAAACTATCAAGGATCCTTCTCTTCCTTATATAGATGCAATAAATTCTTGTCAGAGCACCTCATCACAACACACACTCTGAAACCTCTTTCTTTCAGTAGGTGATTATCTATTTTTGTTACTATTTTTTGGCATTTGTGCTTTATTTGATAGTAACAGAGGACAGACAGGAGCAACAGGAGAGAGAAGGGACGTCATGTCGCTGAGGGCCTGGGCTGGACTCCAACCCAGGCTGCTGTGGTAAGAACTCGGTAAGGAGCTAAGGAAGATGATTATCCTAAAACGGCCGCTGGACCGAAAAATTGACGAGCAATTAAAAGAATATAATATGCAGCAGTAACTATGTGTGCGGTTATTGCAATTTTTTCATGTGTTGAAACCTTTTGTGGACATGTGATTCCCAGCACCACAATAGGAGATCGAGAACGCATCAGTGGTATGCATGTTTCTTTTCCCACATGTTTTGCTATTAAGTTTTATCTGACCCCTCATCACCACACAAACTCTGAAACCTCTTACTTTCAAAAGGTGATTATCAAATAAAAATAAGTGACCTGTGTGGTTTGGCAGACCCTGTATTTCATAACCAAAGTGGGCTTGAATCCAGCCCACTGCTATTTCTCTCTGATCCTCCTTTATATTCCTCTGTCTCTTTAATATAAGCACAGTGGATGGGCCAGTGGAAGCAAGAAAAATCGTCTTTATAAATAAAACAGAGTATACAAAGAGAATAGAGTATAAAAGCCAAATAACAGGTAAGACATTTCTTTTACAGATTAAGAGTTTTCTTTTGCATGTTAAGAGTTTTAATATAAGACTGACAAACTACAAGTGGAATGGTCAAAATTAAAGTGGCAAGAAATTATTATTGCATGAATCCCAGGGGTTTTTCCCCTTCATCTCCCCTAGTTTGAAGGCTGTTTCTGTCAGAGGTCTCAAGAAACAAGCCTACAAAGGAGAATGGACTACGCTCCTCCCTCTAAAAGGTCGATTTAAACTGTAAACATTCTTTATGTAGTACCCCTCTCAACTTTCAAACAACGACCAAAAAAATCCTCTCTACTGCCTTCTTCAAAAATGTATTTTTCCAAATCTCCATGACTGCAAGGGGGAAAACATACTTGTAACTTGCTTTTGATGTGTTTGTGAGACAAAAGCCCCTCAAAGACATGTGTATGGTGCTCACCAGGGGAGGAAAATGAAGCCAAGTTTCTATCTGTTCTAGGTCCCTGCTGGCCCACTATGTGTACATGCATGCCCATACACTCACACACACACAAATGGAGCACAAGGGCATCCTGTCTGAAATAGATCCCTACCAAGTCATGTGCCAAAGCCCTGTAGCCATGAGATGTTATGAGCATAGAATCTGTTTGAGGACATTAGCCAGTGTTCTTGGCTTGACTGACTGAAATTAGCCTAAATTATTCATTTATTTCATGATATGCTCTGTTGTATACAAAAGCTGAAAATGAATGTTGAACAAATATCTATTATCTATTGTTTGAGAGAGAGAGCTGAGGCTGGCTCAGTGTTTCCTTGGACAATGCATTGTTAATTGTGCGTGTTTGTATGACTTGGACATATTACAGTTTCCCCCATCCCTGTTGTGTTGATAATCCTGACTTTGAACCAGAGGAGCCATATGGCTGGACTCCACTGGATCAACATTACCAGTTCCAGTCATTCGAAACCATAAAAAAACATCTTAAAGCTTGTATTAAGCTTGCTATACTGGTTCCAGTCCCTCCTGGACAATATGGCCAAAACAAACTGTTCATTGCAAGACACTAAGCACACCAAGATCAAAGGCTTTCTTCAAAATAAGGTGTTCACAATACTATGGAGCTAGAGGATGGCCATCAGCTTTACCCCAAAAAGCAAGACAACGCTGCAGGGCAGGTGAAATGAGCAAACAACACAGCTACAGCTGCAGCTAGGATGTGTGTTGACCATAAATTGTAAAAAAAAAAATAAAAAAAAATATATGCATAATTCACCATGTTGCATGTCTCTGCCACATTATATTACAACCAGCTCAGGTTCAGCTGACTCAAAAAAAAAAAAAAAAAAAAAAAAAAAGAAAAAAGAAAAGAAAAGAAAAGAAAAAAAAAAGTGTGTACAACATGCATGGAGTCTCACACAGTCATTGTTCTTTTTTTCTGTGTGGAAGTTGGTTTATATGTTCGTCCTGCTCATTTATTAAAAACAGACATGCAAATTCCATTGTCTCATTGTTTTGTTTCGTTTTGTTTTGTTTTGTTTGGGTGCGTTAGTTGCCTAAATGCCAACAAGTTTTCAAAAACGATATTATATAAATATCACAGCAAAATCCACATAAAAACTATTATAGGAATGACCTCATATATGAGATACAAATACCATCAAGTACATGGGGCTCACAATAAACTCACTAACGCATACCAAAGTCAAATTGGCAAACTATGCATTATAGTAATATTTTATAAATTATTGTTATTTATTTATTTTTGTTTGGTAGCATGGCTCACTCTACACAGCCTCAGCTGCCAGTGAAAATGAACTGATCAGACATTGAAAAAAAGAAATAAGATGTGTTAGTCCTTGACTGCTGAAGGCCAGGACCTTTTCAAAATCTGCTCATTTGCTGTGAGTCTGCTGTCATTTTTCTGTTTTTTAATCCCAACACAAGCATGCCTCTACGAAGGAAAGTAGTGTCACACCTCAACACTGGAGATCAATCTCAAAGTTTAAATGCAATTTGAGTACTGAGTCAACATTACTATTAGAAAGGATTTTATAGTATCTACATGATACAACCTTTGCTTATGTGTGGAAGGTTTGCTGAGCATGCATGGTGTATTTCAGCCGCACCTTTATTCACACTCATACAGTATCATTGCACATGAGGACTTAAGAATAATAGAATAGCATAGAAGATAAACATTCTATGCCTATTATCATGAGGCAGGGGAATGTCAAACAAGATTCAAAGTGACTGAAAACTGGTATGATAATAACATCTTAAAATTCAAGATATGCAGTATATTTACCATATTTTAATACATCTAGTCACAAGGAACAGACGTGAGCTTGCAAACGCCAAGCTTGTCCTTCCATACTCTGGGATTTACGGGATGCAAAACTTCCGCTGTCAGCAAGGCTAAACAGCCATGCACACGTGACAAATATTGACATGCTTGCATTACAGTTTGCTACCACTGCAGTTTGCCCTTGCATAAAGACTCGTGCTTTTAAAAATGGCTAGCATGCTCTCATTGCAGTGTCTGTCTCCCCTAAAGTGACATTGGCTTGCTGACTCACAACATCTATGACTTTGGGAAGGATAAGTTGTCACTGAACCTGCCACAATGTGAAGTGCAACATGAACCGGAGGACTGGAGGAGAGGATTCAGGGACTTTGTACATACTCCACACACACCAGTGACTGGAATATACAGGTGTTCAAGGATGACCGGATGGCTGAAATATGATCATAGTTTGGCCTGCGACCTGTCAGACACTAGTTGTCATTAGGCATTTGCTTTCTGGAAAAGGGCAAAGCCAGTTTCCATAAAAAAATATTTTGCATCCCGTTACTAATACTGCCCAAATCACTTGGATTTTACACTACAAAATAATCATGAGATAAGATTTGACAAGGTGATAGGGTTGAATCAACAGTAAAGAGATGAACCGATTGGAGGCTGTATGTATCTATATATGACTGACTGACTGACCCCTGCATTGTTGAAATGCACAAGGTTCTCGGGTAATAATTATTGCATTGATAATAATTATGGCTGTAATTTGCCAACTGGAGAGATGAGAGGTGAGCTATGACATTTAATTTTTTAGCTTATCATTGGTGTCTGACCTTGCTTGTGTGAATATGCTGAGGTTCATGGTTTTATGCATATATTAAAGTATGGATGACGTTATTGACATTATGTAGTGCTGTAGAACTGTAATATGGGTTAGTTAGTAGCCTACCTTCAGCTATCATCATTGATTCATCAGTAGCTGTGAGTGAGGGCTAGTTAATGGGAGAGGCGAAAGGTAAGTTGTCATTTAATTGTTTAGTTTGTGGATTGCTGTGGGTCCTTGCTTGTGTGCACAGTTGTATGAACATATAAAAGACCAGGCCGAATGATGCTGTTATTAATTATATTGAAATCAGCCTGTTACTCTGAGCAGTATGCTGAAAACTGGATGAAATTATGTGCACTCATTACCGAGATCTGGACAGGATCTCAGCTGTCCTTCACAACCAGTCACAGCCCGCCTGTCAAGACTGCAGACAAGATGCCTCTATGGATGTGATGTCACTTTGTGGACACATTTTACATAATTTCCAAAATAACAGCGCCGGCGTATCATGATTCCAGTGTATCAGAGTCCAGTGCTGGTGACTTGGTGCTGTCTTGTAATTCACCTTCTTTAGAGGACTTAGGGAGTGAACAAGAGAGCACACAGGAAATGAGCCCACACCAGTTTGAGCCTTATCTGTCTGGCGAGGAGATTTCTTCAGAGAATGAAGGACAGTCTAGCCAAAACAATAGACAATCTTACCAACTGGTAAGATCGTTGTCTTCCCTGTGTGAAGATTAGACAGGCAGAGCATTTCAACAACTGGAAATAAACTGTAGACAAAGGGAGGCGCCACTCTTACCCATTCTTGAAAAATAATTATTTTGTTTTATTTTAGGCCACTTATTAAAACGCATGACTTTTCGGCCCATCTTCTCACCAGGGTCTTCATCAGATGAACTGAACAGAACAAATAAGAGGACAGAACATTATCTCCTCAGACAATGACATTTAAAACTGGAGCTGATCAGACAATCAAGCACTGGTCTCTTCCTTGGTTTTTAAGAGATCTTCTTAGTAACCTCTCCCCCAAAATCTATCCCATAGTTCTTCCTTCCTTTTTGAATGGTGTGATTCATTTTAGCACATTCTTTTTAATCTGTGTAGTTGATTTTTGGGTAGGCTTTTCCTCAAATCTTTGAATTGAATTTGAATACTCCCCTAAAAACCAGTTACGAGACCAGTGCTTGACTGCAAGATGAGCTCCAGCTGTATGTAATTGTCTGAGGAGATAATATTCTGTCCCCTTGTTTATTCTGTTTTGTTCATCTGATGAAGGCGCTGGTGAACAGATGGGCGAAACATGATGTTTTAATATCTAGCCTAAATTAAGATTAAATAAAATAATTCTGTTTTTCTATTTTAAGAGTGCCGCCCTTCGCTGTCTACAGTTTGCTGTTCCCCTTGGGCTGCGCCTCCTCACAGCTGGTTGAAGTGCTGTTTTCCCTATACAACAGCTGCGATAAGAAACATAAACAACTCTAGTCTCGGTCATTCTGAATGGCTGTGCAGATCATTTCATCCAGTTTTCAACATATTGATTAGCGGAACGGGCTGATTTCATTGTAATTAATGAGAGCATCATTCAGCCTGGTCTTCAAGATATGGATGACAGTACGGTTTATAGTTTATGAAGTGAAAAAGAACATCTTTTTAGCTCCTAGTGTGACCACAGTCTGACACTGTTGGTCACTGACCAGCTGGGGGTTAATTGCCTTGCTCAAAGGCACTTAAGCCGTGGGTATCAAAGGAGGGAAGAGCTCTATTCAGCCATGCCACTGACCAAGACTTTTCCTGCTGGTCTGAGGGATCGATCCAGACAGAAGCCCACTTCTCTAACTTTAGGCCACAGCTGCTAACCCTTTTTTTGCACCTACAGAAAGCTGTATTCCATCTGTGGGCAGGCAACTGAAGTGGCACTGATATTACATTTAACATTCTCACTATCACCGGTACAGTGCCCTTGAGAAAGGTCCTGATGATGGGTAAAAGGTGGTTTATGGCTGCCAGCCTGCCCTGGGGATAGAGTAACCTACTGCTCTCAACGCTTTAAAGAAACATAAATGTGTATCCTTGGAATGTGCAGGGTGATAATATGACTTTTTTGACATTACGATCATCCAAAAATAATCCATCAGCCATCTGAATGAAATCAAATGATTCTCAGCTGCCGGTAAACACAGTTCATGCATTCATACGTAGAGGCATTGCTTATGCATAACTGTAACTGTGATTTATTATGAAATGCTAGAGCATGTGTTGTGTTACTGTCATGAATAGATCGAGCTATATATCACCATACATCATTGTATCACAGCAGTGCATGCAAACTCTCATTATGTCATGCCATCTAAATTCATTTGCATAGAGAGGGGGTTATGTGACTGTGAAAAATTGTGGCTAACATGTGAAGAAGATTTATAGTTAACTTTGTCTCAATAATGCAACTTAAGTTCCCGGTTTGTTAATTAGATCCAGTTCAATAAAGAATGGGCTTGATTTAAATAAAATTATATTCCAGTGTGACAGCATACAAATAGGGGTGTAAAGTATAATTAATTTAATTTGATTATCTGATATTTGAAAGAAATGCTGCTGAAGTGGCAGTGCTGTGGGTCCAAAAAGTATAAATAAGATGTAAAAACAAGAATGAACCAGTGTGTTATAACAGTTACCTTCTGCCATTCAAATTACACAGTGGACCAGCAAAGCAAAAAGAGAAACTTTTTGCTTCTGTTTTTCTTTGTTAATTTTTTGACTATTCTGCAGAACCCCCCCCCCCAAAAAAAAAAAAAAACTTTCAATTGTATCATACTCTGAATATTAACTATCTTGATTCAAGTGGGTTCAAACAATTGCTGAATGATTTGAAAATAGGCGTTTTCTTTTCCTTTGAGCTTTAGAACATTTTTTTTAAGTATTGCCTTTGAGAAATGAAAAAGGAAGCTTTTTTTGCAAATAGGTTAATGACTTGCATGTTTTGTTTGATTACTCTTCTGACACAAAAAGCAATGTCCTTTAAGAAAGTCCAGACGACAGAAATTTGATTTGTAGCTATAGACAGTGCCAGTATGAGAAAAATATGTCATGGGAAGGCTATTTGGTATGGTATTTGCAACTTCGCTGTCCAGTCGCGTCTCTGTTGTCCTTTGTTCACTCTCTCTCTCTGTCTGTCTCACTGTCTCCTTCTCTCTTTTCACAACCACACACACACACACGAGCGCGCACACACACACACACACACACACACAGAGCGCTTCCATTAAATTTGATGCCTATAGATGAAAGGAGTTGGAGTGATTTAGAAAAAAAAGGTTACTAACTGCAAGTGGAGAGAGAGAGAGTCAAAGGGCAAAAAGAACAGTGCAGTTTCCCTCGGTGGGAGGGAGAGGGAGCGCTAAGAGTCAGAGTAACATAATTATGGAGTGAGAATCAGAGGGATGTCGGTCAACACACTTGCACTCCACTTGGGGTTTTGAGGTCAGGGTAAGGTACGTGCCCCAGCTGGCATCATCTTCTTTTCTGACTTTTTTTTTTGTTTGTTTGTTTTAACAGTCCACACTGACATTTTTCTAGGAAACCCTAGCATTTCTTTCTAACACATGCCGTGCAGTATTTATCTAAGTGGTGGCCTACTCTACTTTCGAGGCCAATGAACTGCACTGTGTAGGTGTGAGAAAATGATGTTAATGCACCACGGCATAATTGGCAACCCTCTGTGTAAACATCCATGCCACTTTAAGTTACATGATGTGTGCCTGCGTTTGCACCTCCTTGGTTGTGTTAATGTTCATCACTTCAGTTTGCACTGTTAGAGGATTTTATTTCTTGTTATGGCTGGCATTCACAGCAGAGGTTTGGAGAAAACAGGTGTGATTTTGCAGTTTCACTAAGATGTTTATTTGGTGACAGACAGGTGAGAAGTTAAATGGCAGACCTTAGTAAGATATACACATGGTTTAGTGGAATGCTTATAAACAGTATTCATATCTTTTTTATGCAAGAACTGTCAGTGCAACAGCTACATATGCACAGATAGCTCCCTGATTACCTATTGCAGTCTAATTTCAACTAAAATTTATTTTAAATTTGGTGAACTTGTGTCTTTAGGGAGATTTCAGTGATTATTTTGGAGCACAAGTCTCAGAATGTAATGTCTTGACTGAAATCAGCATGAAACAGCTTGTAAAATTTTGTAAAATAACTTTGTCTAACCTTTCAAATTATATACATATATCATTTAAAATCACATAAATGGAAATAATTAGATTTGTGGGCACAAATGCATCTTGATTTTTATGCTTGCAATATAGCCTCCATTTGTGCACAAATGAGAATCAGAATCAACTTTATTGGCCAAATGTGCTTCTGCATAAACTCAGTCTGTTTCCCTGGACTGGGACACAGGACAGCCTGTGATCATGGGACATACGGGAGAGGGGGCTATTTACAAAATATTTAATGGACACCGACATGTTTACATGTCACTGTACATGTCAGTGTCCTGTATATATTGCACTGTGATGTTACGTGTTCATGAGGGAGATGGCCTGTGGGATGAAACTGTTCTGGTACTTTTGGTGCACATTGCTCTGCCAGAGGGTAGGAGTTCAAAGAGACTGTGTCTTAGGTGTATGGAGTCTGCTGATTCTATCCGCCCGTTTCCGGACTGTGGAAGTGCTGCAGGGTGTTCAGGGGGGCATCGATAATCCTCTCTGCAGTTCTGATGATCTGTTGTAGCCTGTTCCTGTCCTGCTTGGCGGCTGAGCCAAACCAGCCAGGCTGAGTAAAAACGGATCATCAGCCCCTGCAGCAGTTTGAACCTTCTCAGCTGGCACAAGAAGAACAGCTAGGCTCTGCGTCTTCACAGTGGAGTCGATATTAATCTCCCATGTGAGTTCCTGAGAAACTTTACATCCCAGAAACCTGAAGGACTCCATGAGCAACACAGTGCTGTTGAGTATGGTGAGGGAGGGCAGTGCTGCAGGGTTCCTCCTGAGGGCTACTCTCATCTCCACCGTCTTGACTGAGTTCAGTAAGTTGTCCAAGTTGTCCTGACTGTTGAGCTAACAAGATCCTTGTCTAGGTTCTTGGGCTATCAAGGTATTGCAGGATGCAACACCTCCAAAGCTGACTGTATCCTCCAATGACATGTTTGCTCTGTGGGCAAACTAGAGAGGGTCCAGCAGGGGCCCAGTGATGTCCTTCAAGTGGGCAAGCATCAGCCTCTCAGAGGACTTCATGACCACAGACGTCAATGCAACTGGTCTGTAGTCAAATAATGAACTTACTATCAGACGACTAAGAATTGCTAAGAGAGCCCCAAGCTGCCACTACAATGGAGTATTCATTTTGGCAGTTCACATCACTGGTCCCAGTGTCTGAACATAACACAGTGAGGATAGCCTTCAGTAGTCACTGAGAGCTGTTTGCAAAGTCACATACCTGATGGCTTGTGTATAGCTCGGCAACAACAATTAATCATGTCTATGTTTTAAAATTATTGTTTAATTTAGCCGAGGAAAACGACCTCTGATGTATTATCACCAGTTGTTTTCTCATGCTGTTTATATCACCCCTAAGCCTGTTACCACCAGTCTAGAGAAAAGATATATATGTGTGGCATACCACGTCCCCTCAGCTCAACAATACTTCATCAAGAGAAAATTGAGTTCCCCTTTCATTAGTTGTTCAGTTAAAGTGCAATAACTTACATATCAGTCACATGCACAGCAGCTACCACCACACAAGTGACTCTGACTTTTTATTAAAATAAAAATAAAAATAAAAATAATCTGACTGCAACTATTGTCTGATGGGGGAAATTATTGTGTGTGGATGCATATACATGCATGATTTTGTGCATGTGTGTACATAGTCCTTGCCCCTGTGCCATTGCAATTATAACTGCCTAGAGAAAAAAAAAAAAAAAAAAGCTTGAGAGTATGTAGTAATCTTTTACAAAAGTAATGTAATCTTTTAGATTTTAGTCAGTGTTTTTTGGTAACATGGGAACTACCATGGGAGAGTTTTTCTGGTGATGGCAAGCTCTTCACCTAAAACCCCACAATTATTTAAAAACTTAGACTGCCAGCCATTCCTTCTTCGGATTTTATTTTGACAATTATAATGATGAGTACATTTGCCAGCTAAGGGAGAAAAAAACTCTTTCCATGGTTTTGTGGGAAAATCTTGCTTGGTTGACAGCTTCCAGTTTCTGTAAAGCCCCCTAGACTGTGCCCCTGTTTTTGATTTTCAGCCAAAACCCAAAACAACATAACAGCACCATGAATAACCTGGGTTATACTCTCTGGGTTAAAAATAATATTTAAAATTCTGCTTGGGTAAGTCAGCATCATGACCATGTTGTTTTGCTGACACAGAACCTCATTAGAACCAGTTGCTTATTAAAATAATAATAAAAAAAGCTCATCTAGTCATCTTCTTTATGCCCCCTCCCTCTCCTGTCTCCTCTCCCTCACTCTGTCATTCCCTGTGCTGTTGGTTCAACATCAAAGGGACCAATCTGCATAGAGCGAAAAGGGAGTACTGAGAACTAACCTTGTTTAGCTAGTGAGTGCTCTGCTGCTGCTTAATGGCTGCGGACAGATGAAAGGAAAACTGTTCAAGTACCCAGACCTCTTAAGTATAGCCCCAAAGCCTCAAACTGGCATGATAAAAGATAATTCTCTCAGTAAAAGTGAACATAACCACAACTGTCTACAAGAATGCACATAATAATTAGAGCTTAAATGAGAATGATCACAAAAACAATTCAGTCACCATTTATGTCCTCTGATGAGCTGCTCAAGGTATAATTTTCCCTCTACATAACTCTCAGTTTCATAATCTTGCTTTATTGACCACTTAGGTGAAGAGCTTGATGACCTTACAGTGATTGTTGTGATGGCATAGGTTATTCCTGGATAAAATGATTAATAAATGATAAGTGTGTCCAGTGTATGCTTCCAATAGATCTATCTTATTCACAGAAGATTGCATGTTTCACACAAAATTACATGTTTTAAGTCTTCATCTAGGCTGACCGTATGAACTCTCTATCTCTCCATGTGTTAGGTAAGTGTTAGGTGTTAGGTCAAGTTTTCTTTCAGGGTTCAATAATCAGTTCCATTGGGTGATCTGTCAAAGCCTATAACTTCTCCGACTCCTTTCATCGTTCAATGCTGATGCCCGCTAGTTTGCAGGAGAGGCCCCTAGAAGGGACACGTTAAGGAATCTCTCTATTATGTGAAACCACTTAATTATTTTAAACCCACAATGCAATTCTATTTTCAGAACATCTTGTTTCTGTGAGTTGAGGTATTCACAGCCAATCCTATGAGCTCACTTTCTTTGGAGTTGTGAAACCATCTGGCCACGCTCCAGCTAAAGTGTCATTGTAAAAAACAGGTGGGCTGAACTGCATCTTTTGAGGAGCTACAGGCGTAGCTTTGCTGATGACACAGCGAGAAGCTACAGGGCAGTGAATTGGAAAACAGAAACACCAGAACAACTACATAGATTCTCCTTACAGAAACTGCAAGATCCGTGTACCAATATGCTTGCCAATATGCTGCTCCCTTTCACCATCACATTTGCTGCAGTTTGTTCACAGGAACTTCAGCACTGTCATCCTTGGCATATGGTTTGTTTGGCTGATTCAACAAGATAGCTGATGATCAACAGATACTTGATCCAATCACCTGCTACTTACTTTTGTAAATATCTGTTGCTGCCACCACTTTTGCAAATGGTTTTAGCCCAATAGTGCCCGGACTCTGGGCTTGGGATATAATGCAGGAAGGATTATTCAGAAATGCAAACCAATGAGGAGATTATGATACGATTAACTGATATGAAGAACGGAGGGGCAAGATTGTACAAAAACCTAAATGGGTTTATTGTTTGAAATCTACTGGAATCTATTGGAGGTCCTCTGAACCATGTGACCACATAGGCTGTTTGTTCCAAATCTTTTATATGTTTATATTGTGGAAATGAATGCATATTTTGTGTATTATGGGAATTAATTTGAAAAACAGCTAACAAAGTGAAAACATTTGCTATGAGTTGAAGGGAAATTTTCAACTTAAAATACATTAACACAATTTAACATTTGTTTTTGTGAGTAACATTATGTGTTGTATGTATTTTATTTTTTCTGTGGCTATAATTAATGCACTGATATTCCTGAGAGGTGTTCTGAGGACAGCTACAATGGCATTTGAAAGGGGGTCAGTGATATAAAACAGACAGAGGGCACCAGTGTGGTTTCAATGTCAACCCCTAAACGAGTGAGGAGTGCTTTGCAGACTCAGCATTTTGCAGGCACATTAAATGAACATACGGGGAGGAATCCAGTGTGGAAGAGGTAGAGCTCGCTTCTGTCTCCCCTTAAGCTCCATTGTAGCTGCAGTGGCTCTCTTTGTGCATTGGTGAGTTTGCCAACAAAAAAACTGGAATTACTCTGCAAAACAATAAAATGACACCAGAATCACAATGAGTATGTTTACATGCACACCATATTCCGGTGGTGTGCATGTAAATGTAGTCAATGTCAGTCACCAATCATTGTTTTTAAACAGTGTCAGTGTGTTTTAGGAGGGATCATTCTTTTAAGGTGTGACCCCCATCGATGTCTGTCAGCCTATTAGTGAATCATCTGGCCTCATGTGGCCAATGTGAGCCCATGATGACCCCAACCGAACGGATCAAAACCAGTATTACACAGGTCAGCATTTTATTAAAGGCATTTACAGTGTCATTATTGGTCAGAGACAGTTGACTGGCATCCTTTCCATCCTTGGAGATATTACACATACAAGTGGTTGCCAAATTACAGTCAGTGATATCCTTGACCTCCCACAGGCTTCCCCCTGGGGAACTATTCTTTAACAGTTAAGACAGAGTGTGTGGGTAGAATAGGTGATGGAATGGGTGTTAAGGGCTTTAACACGTGAGCGCACACACACACACACACACACACACACACACACACACACACACACACACACACACACAGGTATGACCTCTACTGCCACATCCTTGGGTACCTAAGAGGCTGGTGACTGACAGGGACGATTTCCATTCTGTAAATCTTATCACCCAGTGGATACATCTAATCTCTCACCAGATTGTACAGTCATGAGAGAAGGGCATTGTGTATAAAACCAAGCCTCACTTTCTCTGTCATTTTGACACTAACATATAATTGATTTTCTTTTACGGTTTTTAACCTATTTATTGATTGTTTGACTAACCTTTTGAGGAATTGTGTTGACTAATCACTTTCCTGTTATTATTTTATCAATAAAACCCAACTTCATTCAGAATCAGGTTACGAGGACTCATTTGACAAGTCATGCACAATGTACACACACACACACACACACACACACAAGCACACACGCATGCGCGCGCGCACACACACACACACACACACACACACACACACGCACACACACGCACTCAAAATGGCATATGATTTTAGCTTAAACCCTTGAGAACCAGTACCTGGAACACCTACCTTGAACATACCTTGACCTACAGTGACACATTGACACTTTTCTCTTTAGTAAAATCTGCACGTCTGGGTGTGTAACCTTCTGCATGAAAAAACATAACCAAACCAAGGCTGAACTGGTGGTGAAGGCAGAAATTGACATTTGAGCAGTGTAAATTAAAGTGGGTGCGTGAACATTTTCTGGAAAAAGTACAACAACAACAAACAGCAAAAGCATCTTAACTCATTCAAGTGAAAATGAGTGCATTCATATGTATCTGTAAAATATAACACAGGATACATGTCCCCAAAGGTCCCAAAAAAAATCAATTTTCTCTGTGAACAAGACCGTGAAATGACAAGTGCAACAAAACAATAACAAGTGAATAGTGCTATAATAGGAGAAAAAAGAAATACACAGAAAATATACATATTTCATGCTTAAGCACAATGCATTGCACTTTAGGAACCTGTATATATTGTATAATGCTCCTTTATAATCACCCCTGATGATTCCATTTGTTGCTGTTCATGGGTTGAATGTAGATGTGCTCAACCAAAAGGCAAGCACAGAAGCACTGAGTTGTCGCTGCCCAGCTTTCGTCCATCCTTAATCTGACCTTCAAGGCACAGCTTTTGTTCAAACAATGCCTGGACAAGACAGAGTACAGGAGAGACTTCATAGTAGATCCTACATGAGAGCTGTGAAGAAGGAAACAGCTTGTGCTGTGTTTTTCCCTTGGTGGAGCAGCAGTCTGCATGTTGTGGCTATGTGCCCAACACTGTATTTCAGAATTTCCAAAGGCCATAAAATGGTGGAAAAAAACTTGGGAGACCATCACAACATTTTTGAAGTATTAGTTTTTAGCTTGTTAGGTGCAGAAGAGCAGAATTTCTCACGGTGACAAATAAAATCAGTATTGTCAAGTACATATTAGAACCTAATGTGGTCTAAATCCAGATATTTCTTGTTTGGAGATAGAAAGTGTAACCCACCACACTACAAATTTATATTTTAACTGACCTCTAACTCCTCACTTGTAAATATCTGACTTGAAAGTGGATAATGAAAATGTTCATGTTCTAATTTGCATAGGTGTTGAGTCACATGACTGGACTCTAGTCATAAAGTTGTTACTTTAGACTCGACTTCACAAAATCATTTAAGACTTACAACTAACTTTGACTTTAATTGCTTCGACGTAATCCTTGTGACTTGAAAAGACTTAACAGGCTGCCTTCCTGAAAGCCAAATATTAGGAATTATGCAGTTAACTTGTGGTCACAGGCTGGTTATAGTGATATAAAGAAAGCTAGGAAAGTTACCCTTGACTCCTCATACCAAATATGACTTTAACTGACATTAACCACAGGGAGGGAAGCAGGGACATTATTTTAGCAAAAGCCAAGATATGGCAATATGACATGATGTCACAAAAATACTCAGTGATAATGGGATTTGAAAGATATTTGCCAAAAACACAACTTAAAATTAGGGTTAGGGTTAGGGTCCCAATTAAATGTTGAGTCTCTTTTGATGTCCGGGTATATCTACACATTTTGACAAATGAAGAAATGAAGTCCAGTTCAGTGTTCTCATCAGGGGGTTCAGTATTATCGTTAGCACGGCCTGTCGGCAGTTCAGAAACCTCCCTCCAGCACTGAAGAGAAGCACGGCAGCACCTGCTATGTGCAGTGAACGTCCCCCAGGAGCCTGGAGGACGCGCCTCCCGGAAAGGCATCCTTCCAACCACTCAACATAGCCAGTCTCTCCCGGCTGGCCGGCTTTCCCCTGGGACCAGCTAAAGAACAGGCTTTAATGACAATTTTTAAATTCATCACACTGTGATGAGACTGCTTTAAACTGGCATCAGTTTTGCAATGTTTAATGGAATAAAATTTGACTTTGAGCCTTTCTTGTTGTTAGGTGTGTGGCAGACAGCTGAGCAGATAAATATCAAACATGAGAAACTACAGCTTTGCTTGCTGTTTTCGTCACCACAGTCAAGCAGCTGCTGGTTTTAAGCCATAACAACTTTTACAAAGTCCTCTCTAAAAGCTTGCCACATAACATCCATAGTCCAGTTATACAATGGTCTGGGTAAATACTCTTTTCTGATTGGCTGGCAGGTGTGTGTTAAAACTGTGTATTGCAAACGCAGTTTGCCTCAACTTTAATCTTAAATTCATCCGCGACCCAACGTGTAACCATAGCAACATTAAAAAGCACAGCAGTCAAAGCTCACTTGTTATCACCTGCGGGAAGCACAGCTGAGTTATCGACTTGATAAACTAACGACCAGGAAGGAAAACACACCAATGGAATTTTTTGCATGATTTTCACATCTTTCTTTTATATTGTTGGTAAATGACCATGGTATAAGTGGGATAATCAACTCGTAGGTGTGCCTTAGATGGTTTTAAGGGACTTGACTTGCACTTGTCAGTCTTGACCTCAGACTTGACTTGGGACTTCAGTGCCAGGACTTGAGACTCACTTGTGACTTTGAAAACAATGACTTTGTCCCACCTCTGCTATTTTGATCACACTTTTACCAAAAGTGAAAGCAACTGTGGTTAAAAGGGTTATAAATCAGACCATATTGGGCTATAAGTACGTTACAGTGACACTAGTGCAAAGTTCATATGATTTGCAGTTTATTATAACTCTAGATGTTGGTCTTTTTCATCTCACCAGCACACACTATCAATTTAAAAAAATATTTTGATGGTGTCCAGGAATGTAGGGGGGAATTTTTCTGCCCACTGATCAGCTTAGATTGACCCAGTAGGAAAATAAATTCTGAAATGCAGTGCTGGGGATACAGCTTCTCAGTGCACTGCTGCTGCTGCACCAAGTGGAAAGGCAGTCAGCCAAAGAATATTCATTGCCTTGTAGCAAATATGAAATAAATCATATCCAAAATGCTTGACAGATTGTCTAGATTCAGCACTACAGACAGCTCTCCACGCTGAGAACACAGAATGAAACTAGACTGTTAGACCTGCAATGAGGTAGCTCAGATACATTTTACATCCAATTCACAAAAATGCAGTTTGAGGAGTATATTAGGCCAAAACCCAAGGCTCTTGAATGCTTATTTTATCTATCTACACTTATATTTGATCTTCAATGGCTTTGTCAACTGATCACTCTAAGTAAGTAAGTAAGTAAGTAAGTAAGTAAATGAATAGAAAAATTAAAATGTGACTTAATGCACTGAGGTGATGTGTTTTTTTCAGTGTCCCAATAAAAATGTCTACCTCTCTCCTCTGATGCAAATTGTTACATTCAGATGTTACATTTTTCAAAGATTGCCGCATAAACAGCAGAAGTGTATGGTTAGATTCAGCAGAGGATCCGTCCGCCAGAGCACTGCCGTCCTGGTCACCTGAGACCGAGCCGTCCACCAGAGCTTTTCTGGCCGCTCTGCCTGGTGTCTCTCTGACCTCTGTCCGCCTGCCCAGCACTCCGGTCACCTGCCGTATTTTGTATTTATGTCCTGAGCTGTGTTATGTGTCACCATCAAGTCCTGTTTGTATTTTGGATCTTGTCTTATCAGTTAAGTTTTCGAACTACACACCTGCCTCAGTCTGCATCTAAGCACTAAAGTTTTTTCTGGGGCCACACCATGAGAGTATGGAAAATTTATAAGATCTAATTAATTTAAAAACCAAATAAATAACTAAATTAAAAATATGTGCTATAATACCAATGTAATACTCTCTCTCTCTCTCTCTCTCTCTCTCTCTCTCTCTCTCTCTCTCTCTCTCTCTCTCTCTCACACACACACACACACACACACACACACACACACACACACACACAGAATGTGAAAGCTCTGTTTGCTGGGGCACTAACTTAATTTAATTTAATTTAATTCAATTTAATTTAATTTTCCACCTAATATTTTGGATCTTGG
The DNA here is from genome assembly GCF_902150065.1 of Myripristis murdjan. Lineage (NCBI taxonomy): Eukaryota > Metazoa > Chordata > Actinopteri > Holocentriformes > Holocentridae > Myripristis > Myripristis murdjan. Next base: position 27,868,941 of record NC_043980.1, read on the forward strand.
ACTTTTTGATAAGCCTCACTGTTTCCTTCACTGTTTCATTGCCAGGCTTATGTATTCAGTAGCTGAAAAAAACAAGCCATGGTCTCATGGTGGAGAAATTACATGCTTTCAACATTTTATAAAATCTAATTTTAAGAAAATGCTATTTTATAAATTGTTGAAAGCATTTAATACACACCTACCTTCATGCTGTTGTCCACAGCAGTCTGCATTGTTTTTCTCAAAGGCTCAGTTTTACCTAGGCAAGCCAAATGGCTGCTTGTACTGTATGTAATGCAGTTTAAGGGTCATGAAGGAAGGTGTGAGAATAGAAATGGTCTGAGTGGATATGACCTGCATATTGATGATGATAGTCTGTGAAAGGTTTGTACAATAAGTCTTCTGCTGGTATAGTCTTCCAGTAAAACAGATCCATCTCCTGCCAAATGCCTCCTCGGTGGGATACACTGAGCTTACATCACCTTGTTTTGCCCACAACTAAGTGACATTCTTCGATAATGAGTGTAAACCCAAAACATTTAGATGACAGATGTAGTCAGGAAAAAAAGCACAATATTCATACTGGTTAGTTGTTTTTCTCCAAACAGTTGGCTCAAACCGAGGATTTACAAGCCCATGAGAGTCTGTCTCCATAGCTACAGACATCACTTCCTGACAGGGAGGGGGGCTGTGTCAGAAGTTGACACACCAAAGCAATGGCTCAGCAGTCCACACAAAACAACAATGTAGAAACAATGATTTAACAATCACTGTGTTGATCATATTCTACATACATCTATAATTCATTTGGTCATCTTCTATATAAAATGATCAATTATAGACGACAACAGAACATACAGACATACTAGATAGGTCAGTTAGAACAACAACAAAGCTGTTTACCCAGCCACATGGCACAAAAATATGCAAGGCATCACTGGAAAGTACGAATCTAATAAGATGTTATAGTGATACATTTTGCTTATCCCCAAATCCTTGCCTAATTATGAGCATAGCTGCATAGTTTGATTCTTAGTGGCACACAACAGTATAGGTTAGTGACACACAGACAGATGTGTGTGCTTCTTGCAGCTTAGGTGTAATAGTAAAAACACTTTACAACAACTCACATTTGACATGCCCAGGCTTCCATTCATTTCACGCATTGGCTGAACATTATGACAGGGTTGTAAATTTGTCTGAGGGTGGAAAAGTGCTCAAAGAGGATTAACGCGGAGGGAAGAGGTCGAACTCAGTCTAAATGAATGAAAAGAGATGCCCTCAGTGTAGGACAATACCAGAAGTGGTTGCTGCTCATTGCAGATCTCAAGTATAAAGCTCACATTAGCTGCTGCCACTGTGGGTGTAATCCTGTTACCTTAAATGAATTCAGTGTTTGTAGGGCAGAACTTTTAATGGATAGAACAATCTTTCCCACTTAGACAAAATGCCTCAGGATAGTATGTGCACTGTTTTAGCCACTCAGGTTGTGTGGTTTAAAAACTGACCCAGAAGGTACATATTTCAAATATGTTGCTCAAACATATAAGGCTCTTGTACTTTTATTGGTAGACGACAAGATATGTCCAGCGACATTCATTCTGAACGTCGAGGTCTGCTTATTTTATTTATTTATTTATTTATTTTTTCCAGAGCTGATGACAGAAGTTGCAAGTGAGCGCACAGTCTCACTTCCTTCCCGTCTCTGACGTGCTCTTCTGGAGCACAGATGACACCCTTGCGTGTAATTGGGTTAATGGGACGGCTTGTGCATGTCAGAAGGAGGTGGACTATATTCTTAAGCAGGTGGTTACAAATACAGACAGCACTTAATGGAAAACTTTTTCCCCTATGGTTCGTGTCTCTTCTTGTTTCACTGTGACTCTATCTTGGGTTTGCCTGTTTTTTAAAAGCAAGACGTACATGCAGACTAGATTGACCAGGTGTCCTGCATTTTGTGGGACAGTGCCTAAATGAACTTTGTGTCCTGTGCCCTCTGAGATTAAACCACTTCCTGCAATGTCTCATTTCAACAACAAAACACACAAACACACACATTTGGCATATACACACAAAAAACTGTGACTGTCCAGTTTAAATATTTTATTTATTTATTTATTTATTTTATTTTGAGAAGAAATATGTAACCAGAAACAATGAGCCAACAGCAGGCCATGCTTGCTTAAAAAGACAACAGAGACAAACAATGCAGGAAACTCCAAAGACAAAAAGACGAATATAACATAATTTGACTTAAATCATAAAGAAAGAAAAATGGTATGGAGACAATTGAGATCTATTTTAGGCACTTGCCTTTATATCACTAAAAAGGCAAGTGGCGGATTTGCTGCCCAAGTTAAACACATTCAGTCAAATCAATCAGGAATCATCTGGTCATTAAGTCATTTGCTTTTGAGTCCACAAACGAAATTGACATATCTTGAATGAAAGCTAAACTCTTACACATAGCATTCCAGAGTCTAGTCCAGAGTTTAAACTCCTGTTATTTTGCTGGTTGCCACTGGCTTTACTTTGTCTACTGCTATCTAATATCAACCAATTTATGTGCCCTTGTCTTTCATGCATTTGTCTTGCATTGTCTTGCGAAAGCAGCTTTGGCTGTTATGCGACTAAACTATTCTGATCTGGTCATCCTAATGCTGATGTTCAAAAGTTACTAAAGAGATAACTACCAGTGTTGCAGCACTGTCTCATTTAAGTGCATGAACATGTATAAAGCAAGACTGTGTCCTGTTTGTCTCATCTTCTATCAGGAAGTAACACAGGAAGTGAAGGAAAGGGGGGAAAGTGACTGTGACGGGAAACATTAGTGAACAGGATTGGAGGAGTGGTTTCTTTCTATCCTCATAAAAATCAGGGTCAATTACCGAGAAAACAGCCTTATCACAACCCTCCAGCCCTATAACCAATCAGGAAGCTGAATTATGCCCCTGTCCGAAATGCAAAAGCCTTTTGTTTTATTGGACTATGACAAACATTTTAGTAAGCGATGTAGGATTTACTTAGGGCTAAGATGCTGCATGTGGGCAACAGTCATTTCATAGCATTTTGGGTAAGCCAAGCTACAGGCTGCCCTTCATCAGTGTTTTCAAGTAAAGATATTGAAATGCAGTAATCTATAATTTGGTCCATAATCTGTGAGTTTATCATTATTAGCGTTTCACATTCTTGCAAGAAAATAGCCCTGGTGATGGTCACTGTTGTTGTAGCTGATGTCACCTTGATGTCACCTTCTTGTATATGGTGAGGCATGTGAAAATAGCCCCTGAAAGGACACTCTTGCGTGTCTTTCAACAGAGCTGCAACACAGGGGCCAATGAAGCAGCACATTTCCTTTCCTAGAGTATTGGGATGGTCAGCTGGATCAGTTTCTGGGTCATGAAGAAAAGAACAACAGGATGCAATCCCAGTGAAATGTAGTTGTAGTGCCGGTGTCCATTATGTGCTACAAGTAGAGAGCTCTCAGAGGAGTGCATACCTCCACCAGCACTATGCAACTGTCAAGATATGCCAGTTGCACATACTGTATATTCACCAAACATTAATCACCTCAGGGCCACATCCCCTTTGGCTGGTTGGTGTGGAAATATTATCAATTCTTCCTTGCCATATAACTACAAACTACATGCAAATCTGTTCACAACTTTTTGATATATACTGCTAAAAAACAACAACATAACCCCCATGCAACTCTGTTGGCAGAGGTAATAGCACTGTGTGAATATGATGTGTATTTTGCACTCCTAGGATTATGTTAATGCTACATCTACACTACACATCTCCGCTGCATGCCGTGAAGTCAGTTCTCGCCGTAATCTTGAAGTATGTTCAGAATATTGCCTGATACTACTCAAATACCATGATATTCAGTGGATACACTGTGATCTGATGTTTGGAGGAGATCAAACCCCAGTGTGGGACCACGTTGATACTGATAGAATATGTAGTTCAAGATATTTCCAGATATTTCCTGATTGATTAAAATATTTTTTGCCATATGTAGTCCTATCTGTTAACAATACACTACACATAATCAGCCATGAATGCACTCTGTGCTCTATCATATAGTTACCACATATCTACCTGTATTTAAAAAGTGCTGATATACTACAGATAGATCCATATTCTTCTTCCATATTCTATATTATTGAATCCATATATCCTGATATGCTATATGAAGTAAAATTCAGACACAATGAATTACATGTATACCATATTTGATGAATATGAGCACAGTATATTCTGGTAAGAAAAATACGGAGTCAAGAATATCCCATACATCATAGTATGATTTCGATTCCTTCAAAAATAATAATGCAGGAGTATTTTCCACTCCACCCGGCTTAAATAATTGTGTAAGGTGCTGGAAGATTAGAAAACTCAAGTAGAAAATAAGGATATCCATGGATATCCTGATTCCCTCAAAAATGAAAAATTGCCCATCTATGAGATCTTCTTGGGATTTCCGCACAGTGCTGGTTTATTGACAGGTTTCCCACTTCATACAAACACGTGTGGACACATACGCCTTTGAGATGCCATGGTGATCTAATAGCTGTTATTGCAGATATTTTTCTTGTTGCTGGTCGGGGTTTTTCCATTCCTACCACATCTTGCAGTCTGAGGCAGGGCTACCTCCCTGTAGGGAAACAGGAAGTGTGTTGACTTGATTCGATATGAGCTGTGTCTGCCCACATGGCACCCACTGCACTGCTGGTCAGGCTGGATGGGGCTTCCCTCTCTCTTTGATCCCTCCCAAGATTTCTTCCATTTCCCCTTTTTGACTTTTGGTATAGGTAAAGTATCTTAGGATGAAAACAAGATTCCTTCAAAGGATGGAAATAACGACGAAAATAAAGGTGGGGGTCAATGTTTAACCCAGTACCAATATCAGTTTAGTCTAATACCTCATGCAGTTACAGGTAGGTATTACTATATTGTACCAGTGCTACTTTTGGTCTGGTCCAACCTCAATATTTAGCTGACCACACCATTTAAAGGTTTTGCATATTTAGGATGGTATCTGCAAAATGTATATACTTAACAAGTCTGCTAATCTTTTCCTGAAGCAAGCAGTCACAAGTATCCTTTTTCTTAGATTTTATCGAGCCATTGATTTCCATTCATTCCACTACAAGAAATGAAAATTAACTTTCAGAGACTTCAGACTTTCCTCACACCAGTATTCCTTCACCATAATGAAGCTGACCTCATTAGTTTTTCTGTTGTGTTTTCATGATGTGAAATTGGGCGGAGTGAAATGTTCCCGAGGTAAACTTTGTCTTTACACAGTGAATGATCAGTTCCGCGTTTTTTAAATGGTGATGACTTCGTTTGCCACAGAAGCAGAACATTATAATGTGTGTGTGTGTGTGTGTGTGTGTGTGTGTGTGTGTGTGTGTGTGTGTGTGTGTGTTTCAAACAAAAAATCTACTTTGAAAATTAAGGGGTTTTGATTATATGCTGTGAAATCTTTAGTGGCCCAACATGATTTGTAAAATGGCTTGTTGTGGTGTAAAATGTGGGTAAGCTGCAAAAACCAGGACAAACATTCAAAGTCCCTTGTATGTTCCTTTAACATACTGTACTGGCCATTAATATCATACAGTAGCTGCTGGTGGATTCTTTGTCACTGTCACTATTACTTTCCATCCCTTTTCACATTTATGGTACAGGGAGCTCATGTCTGCTACACGGGCAATACAGCTGAGACATGGAACTTGCTGAAGGATGTGTCACAAGGTCGGCCTCTGATAAATGTCACCAAAGGTGAACATCTCATCTGGGGTATGTAGTGTTCTGCTGAGCATGGAGGCCAGGTAGGCAAAGACTAAATGTCCCCATAATATTCTAGTGGTCCTTGCCTCTGTTGTTGTGACTTATGATTATAAATGTTTTAACTTGCAGGTTAAAGCTTTAACACAATGATTTTGTTCAAAAGTCTATCCTAAAATGAAAATATGTTTTATTTTTGCAGGCTGCATTTACATCTTATTCTGAAGTCCTAATGTGTGATCAGACAAATATAATCAAACACGTACACTGGATCAATGAATATTGTGTTTCAGAAATATGCAGTCAATCTATCTATCTATCCGGTGGTTTTAGACCTCTAAATTCCCACAGTTCGGCAACTGTAAAATGCAGAAATAAGCATGTAAATACAGCTTGGCTATCAGTCAGCCATGAGGTAGAAACAGATGATACACACAGATGTGTGTAATGATTGTTAGATGATGTGATAATAGCAAATTAGCACAGCAATAGTAATAATTACATATCTTTGGAAATTCAAAGTGTTACCATAGGTTAACTGCAAATGAGGCAAATATAGTACAAGTAAATAGTATTTTCATTTTTATTATTTTGTATTTAAATTTTATGTATTTGAGAAGGAGCAATGTGGATTAATCAATGTTCAAAAAATTTAAATATACCCAAGTTAGCCAAAATGATAGCAGTTTTCATTGGCAGTCCTTTTGCCAGATGTTGACAGCATGAAATGGTTTAAACCAGCTGAAGTCTGTTGCCCGAGGCAAAAAGGCAATCATTACTTTCAAGCCCTGATATGGTCCTTTCACTTTTATCTAAGGCAGCACTTGGTAAGGTATTTAGTGTAAAAATGTATTCATGTCATCAAAACTCAAAAAGTGGAGCTGCGATAGAAAAACATCCTGACTCTGTTTAACATATTTTCCCAAATTAAATTCTGGAGTCAGGTATGTACAGGTCTTCATCCACAGGAAGAGATGAATTCAAATGAAATGTAGATTGTCTTCTAACAGCAGTGAGCAAGCATTCTCCATTAAAAAAAAGCACCACAACTCACCAAAATTAAATCCAGGTTAATGAACATGAGCATGCTGTGTGAAGGTTATTCCTGCAGTTGACAATGTGTGACGTTGTCTGTGTAGCTTTAAGTAAAGGATTTTCTACATCTTTATTTCAGTTGTCTTCTGTTGTGCAAACGTTACTTGTCACCTGAACATATGTAACACACACGCAAGTCACAGATAACTGGCACGTGTCTCCTCCCTGTCTCTAGTTATTTCTCTCTCATCATTTCTCTTCTACCAGGATGGACCTCTCTGTCTGTCCCTTGTGTTCCCTACTCCTCTTCCTCTCGTGCCATCACTATTTTAGCAACATCGTCAGTATTCACTAGAGACCTCTGTGACCTTGATGTGGCCAGCCAGGAGAGAGAAAGTAACCTGGGACTGTGGCTCTCCATGTTGCCATGTCTGCTTGTCGTGCAGATATCCCCCGTAAGAGTTATACTGTGTTTCCGTGATGACACACAATTTTGTTGTTGCGTGCTCCCTATCTATGATGACAGCATCTTATTGTAGTGAAAAACTGTGCCAAAAGCTTTTTTTTTTTTTAATTTTTGTATTTATTTGAGTGGATTTATTCTTGAAAATGTCATAAGAAAACTGTTGTGTCTGCAAAACAGAAAATAAGAAAACTAAAATCTACAGTTTCCTTCACTTGATTCATAGGAGATTGGAGTTGCTTTAAAGCAGTCGTTTTCAATCATGTCATTGGGGTCCAGGAGTGTGCAGGTTTTTATTCCAACGAATCACTAAACCAGCTGACTCCACTCATTTGCACACCTTCAGCTAAAGAGGAGGAACTAATCAACTGAACATGAATTGGAAAAAAAAAATACCATGCACTTTAGGGTGCATTTAAAACACTCTCCCCTCTCACTCTCAGTGACTTAATTTTTGTTTTTGTCATCTATTGCCGTCTAGTCCTTATTATTAATACTTTCAAGGATATTGTCTCCAGAAATAGACACTGGACAGGAAAAAGGTGCCCCTAACTATTGACATATCAATTTTGCCATTTCGCCTATAGTAAGTGATGCATGGAGATTGAGAATGGTCCTGAGAATGAGCTGGTTTTATAAAGCTGAGAACTCGCTCTTTATCCTTGCCCTCCTTTGAAACTCTAAAAACTTCAGTTGTTTGGAGAAGGCTGCTACAGAGTTGTTCTGGCTACGTCCTTGTGTGCTGTAGAAAAAACCCTATCGCATCCCACCCTATTCGGATGGGATGCGTTTTCAGGACAGTGTCTGTAAAGTAATAATTATTGCAGGTCCTCTGTGATGCATTTGACCTCTTATCGAACTCAAAGTCTCAGTAAAAACAGAGATGGGCATATTGACTCCATCTACACATTGTCGTTGTACCAAAAATGTTCTCTGCATTTCATATAGCTGCCATTATTCTGTTAGTTATATAATACATTTATTAATAAAACAATTACAACAATTTATACAGATATGTAGATAGGCTATTCAGCCATAGTGCTGCTGTAGCCAGCTATGCAGTGACACATAACAAAGGCATTTTTTAAATTACAAAAATAGTTATTGGTTTGGGAAACTTGTCAGTTACTGTACAGAACCTAGAATACTTCAGATCAAGAACTGTGTGTTTCTTTCTCATATTATACAGAGAAAAGTGAAATCAAAGTGATTACATCCACACCTAACTTCTCAGAAGGGATTAAGAGGAATTCTGAGTAAGGCCAATCTCACGTAGCGAGAGGAATGGTCTCCTTGAATGCATAAGTCCTTCACCAGCGTGTCAGTTGGCTGTCATGTGGATATAATTAAATGCCTGACTGGCCTTTTCCCTCATTCCTTTCACACATTTTTCTTTTAAGCAATTCCCATTGTCATTTCTGTTTATTATAGGGATGATGCCCATCGTTCATTTCATTGTGTTATGGGCCTTTTGCCTCAATGGAAACATTGATGGACACGGGTGTTTGGTATGATGAAACTGGTTGTGTGGAGTCTTGCACTGAACATAATAATGGTCTTGCTCCAGATGATGATGCTGGCATGAGTGTGCATGGTCTTAGGTTCATTCTTGGTAAGAATGTAAGTAAGTAGGTTATAAAATATTTCTTCAGATTTTATTGTAGCTTATCAAGATAGTGATCCATCACTCGTAGACATAATCCACCAAGGATCAGCAGCGATTAGAGCTCTGGACTGTCATACCGCATGCTAAAAATACATGGAAATGTTCATCACATGGGAATGTATGACTGAAACTAAGGGCCCACTCACATTGGCAAGTTTGAGCCCGTATCGTGCTAAAGCCAAAATCCCCCCCTCCCCAGTCCCCGGCTGGCCTGCACTCACATTACCTTTTTCCCAAACGTGCCCAAGCACGATTGCCCCCGGTGTGCACGTCATCACGTTGAAATACGACAACAACAGGCATGGCCCGACGTCATTATAAATCAATGTACTTCAAATACATCATGTCTTCCTTTTAACTAAAAAACATTTTTGTTTCTTTTAATCAGACATGGGATGTTTATTTACCTTGACAGTTTCGGAGGTAACTTCCTCCTTCTTCAGAAAGGTCCAACTGACAGCCGGAGCAGCACCTGTCAGATCCGGCAGACCGGGTGACCGGGTGGCCGCACACCGCGCGGCCGCGGCCAGTGCCGGCTGGTGCCGACGCGGTGCCGGCCAGCACCAGGTCTGCCGGATCTCCGCACACAGACTGCTGTACTTTCATTATAAACCGACTTTTGTTTATACCCGGTTGCAGCAGCACAACGGACAATGACACAGACAACATGGTTGATTATTGATTGCGCAACGCGGCCATTCGCCGGTAATCGCACTGCGCACATTAAACAGTTTTGCAGAGGCAGGAGGAAAGTTGCATGATTTACATCCGCACACTGCGTGCGTGACCGTGCATGTGCTCATGTACGCGCCCGTACCGTGCAGAAGCACACCCCTTCCAACCGTGCCAGAGCGGGGCAAGTGTACTGTATTCAAGCACGATACGGAGCGATCACACTGGTCAAAGAATCCGGATTTTAAGGGCAATCGTGCTTGGGCGCGGATCAAACTTGCCAGTGTGAGTGGCCTCTAAGCTGTGTTTGCTGAAAACCCAGCAACACAGGCCCATGGAGTCACCTTTTAAGGGGTGGCTAAAAGGAAAGGAACGCAGAGTATGACTGTACCAGGCCAGGCTAGCACATGCTAACTGATGAGACATTATGTTGATTAAATTATATTTGCCCCCTCACAGAAGGATTACATGAAGGAGACAGGACATGAGGAGTGAAGCACAATAATGCAAAGTACAGGTGTGGAGGTCAGAACAGTGGATGGGCATACAAACTTGCCTTTTACTCTGTCTGCCTTTGTTCAAGGGCCAAGTCATGACAAAAGTTTTCTACTCTGAGTTAGGTTTACATTTTTAGCAGTGTGAGTGTTATTGTGTTAAAGGGATATTCAAACATTAATTGCTTTTTGGATAGCTGTTGGAGAAAGTGTTTGCTCCGTGGGTGTGTATTGGACAGCAAAGCTCTTGGCTCTTGTGCAAAGTATGACTTCTGTGCCTTGAAGCAGTTTGCTGTATGGTGTCATGTAATGATAACAATGAGTAAATGAACAAGAAAATTTAATCCTATGTTTGGAGAGTGGCCAGCCAGCATTGAAGTGACTGCCAAGGCAGGCAGATAACAATTGTATTTGTCCAAAGCGCTCATTTTGTTAGAGTGCTGTCCAACCACAGGTACAAGCAGTTTAATTCAGACCTGCTGGAGAAACAATTTCCCAATTTAGTCTTAGACATGAGACACAGCAAATGCATATTTTGAGTCTCAACAACTAACTTTGGGCTGGAGTGCCAAGCATACAACATTTCTCTGTGCATTCAACAGGACATTGTCCCACCCCTCCACCATTTATCTCTTACATAAAACTGGTCTCAGATTGCTGACCTGCTGGTCCACGGGGGGCACACTGAAAGGAGTTACAGAAATGGCCCCCCTCCTGTCACAGGTGCTGCTCACAATGGATGCTCTCCAAGGCACTGTCCCTGAGGGACAGAATGAATGCAAGTTTGATCTCCCCAAACGAGACACAGCAGAGAAATGTAATCTAGAAAACAATGGCCGATACCTTGACTGGACCACTGAAGTTACTGTGCATTTCTCTGTTCCATACATACAGTTTTCTGAGTCTGTTGGAAAGGCTCTCAGCAATCAACAGGTTACTACATAAGCAAAAATATACTTTGGTTCAGCACTTTCATTTTGTCAGCATGTTCTAAGGTCTGGAACAGTCAACTCCAGCGTTAGATTACTTTGGGGATTTACAGCCACCACTGCCGCCCCAGTGTGTCAGGTGTGCAACAATGAACAATTAATTAACCTGCTTCACTTAAGGACCTGAAGCCCTCCTCCAAAAAAGTATCTGCTAACCACAAAAGGGCACAAATAACAAATAGCATGATGACAGTAGGGGGCGAAGCACATGCCATTGGCATTCACAGAACTGCATCACCACCTACAGCAGGAATACTCAAGTACTGTGGTTCAGGCCAGGGGCCAGTTATGGAAAATAAAAGGGGGCCCATGCTGCTGGATAAAATGAGCCCAATCATTTGTGTGGCAGAAACTGATATGTTAACCATATCATGACATAAGGTACTGGCCAGTAACTAAATTACAAAAAAAAAAAAAAAGTAGAAAATTGTCTGATAATCAGTGAAACATTTGTAATAATAATAATAATAATAATAATTCCCCCCAAAAATGACAAATAAAAAGGGAATTTTGTTCTGATAGTGAAACCTTTCAGAACAATAGCTCTACTATCCATTGGCTACTGCAACTCGGATAGTTAAAGGGAAACCGTGGGATTACAGTTATTCTGCACGCAGGGACGGTTTTTGCTATGGGCAATGTGGGCAACCGCCCAGGGCGCAATCTACTTGGGGGCGCAAGAGCGCCCTCCAAAAAAAAAAAAAAAAGTGCGTCCTCAAAAAACAAAAAGTCTACCGTATTGACCCACATAAAAGATGACCCTGATTTTAAGACGACCCCTCTTTTTCAAGACCCTTTTTTTGAAAACTATGGCGGCAACATAGGCAGAACCGCCACTGTCTGCACGTATCCTTTGGGATCTGGGGCCACCATCAACACCCTGGAGGGCCGCGTGTGGCCCACAGGCCAGACTTTGGGTATCTATGACCTACAGTTTTGCCAGAGCAGACTGAGTGAATATAAAATATGAGTGAATGTGGTAAGGTATATTTGGAGAAAAGATGATAGGTCAAAATCCTTGTTTAGGCCAGAGGCAGACATAGATCTTTCTCTTTGTAGAAGTCTTTTATTCATGTTTCCTCCTAACCAAGAAATTTCAGCCTTTTCTACACCAAGACATTGCACTTGTAGTCAAAAGTAAAAGACAACTGTGAGTTTACTAATTAACCACAGGAGTCAGTTTTACTGCCACTAAATAAATGTGCACTATAAAAATTAAATTACAAAATGATTGTATTATTCCAGTGGATTTTATGTACATTAACAAGTTTCCTTGGATATAAAAGAAAAACCAAATGGCTTCCATCAGAAAAAGTGAAAATGACTGCTATGAAGAGATGGAAAGCACTTAGACCACTGTTGAATTTTGACCTAAACTGTTTTATTGTGAAGCCACTGCATTTAGTGTATGCTTAGTAAGTAACCCTATGACATCCTAAAATAGATGCTTCAAACATCTGAGACAGACTTAAGCCTAGAGGTCAATGACATTTCACTGTGTGTTACAGGTTTGCACAGACAACACAGAAAACACAGAGAAGGCTTAAACAAACATGGAGACCACTCACATTGCAACACATTTCAAGTAAACACTTTTACTTGAAATAGTATTTAATACATAGTTACTACTAACTAACTATGTCACGAGTGCCCGGTTTACCACAGGCACTCACAGCCTAAGTTCTTCGATCCCCCCAAAAATCACACAGACAGTAGGCGAAATCAGGTATACAAAAAACAATTTATTACAAATTCAGATAATCACAATACAGTCAAAATTTACAGCTGCGCTCCACTAGCCCCCATCTAACACTATGGCTGATAAGTCGATGTGGCCACCCTATCCTTCAGCCTACTGCGTCCTACTCCCCCCCGCAGGCCCGCACTGTGTTTGGACATGAAACATGGCTGCAAGTACAAGTAAGGGGCCACCAGGCAGCTCAAGCAAACACGTCAGCTCAAGCAAACACTTCCAAAACTCAGAAATCTAGTGGATAAAAATGTGCTCCAATATGTAAATAAGAGCTTTTGGGTTCCAGTGACACGGAAGAAAGTATAGCGTATCTACTCAACTTCAAAAGCTAGATATTTTAAAAGAACTGAAATCAGAAGTGACAGAATTGAAAAACTCAGTGGAGTACAATAACGCTCTAATCAAGGAAATAAAAAAGGAAAACAAAATGCTGTCGAGGGAAGTCGCACATTTACAGTCAGTAACAACAACACTGTCTAACGAAAATGCAAAACTCAAGGCGACCCTTCTAGATCTCCAATGCAGAAGCATTCGGGATAATCTTCTGTTTATGGGGATTGAAGAAAGGGAGGTGGAAACGTATGAAACATCAGAGGCCATCGTGAGGAAATTTATGAAGGATCAATTAAAAATCCCAGAAGAGGAAGTCAAGAACATCCGCCTTGAACGAGTGCACAGGCTTGGACCTCGAAAGGGGCAGGATAAAGAGAAACCAAGACCTCTGGTGGCAAAATTTGCGAGCGAAAAATGTAAGGATCAGGTCCTTGGCCTCAGCAAGAGATTGAAGGGGACACAGTTCTATCTGAGCAACCAATACCCAGCGGAAATAGTGGAAAAGCGACGAAAGGTTATCCCAATCATGAATGCGCTCAGACAAAAACATAATGAAGTCCATCTGGTTGTTGATAAACGATATGTGGGTCACATACACTATATTACCAAAAGTATTCGCTCATCCATTCAAATGATCAGAATCAGGTGTCCTAATCACTTGGCCTGGCCACAGGTGTATAAAATCAAGCACTCAGGCATGCAGACTGTGAAACAAGACATTTGTGAAAGAATGGGCCGCTCTCAGGAGCTCAGTGAATTCCAGCGTGGAACTGTCATAGGATGCCACCTGTGCAGCAAATCCAGTCGTGAAATTTCCTCGCTCCTAAATATTCCACAGTCAACTGTCAGCTCTATTATAACAAAATGGAAGCGTTTGGGAACAACAGCAACTCAGCCACGAAGTGGTAGGCCACGTAAAGTGACGGAGAGGGGTCAGTGGATGCTGAAGCGCATAGTGCAAAGAGGTCGCCGACTTTCTGCACAGTCAATTGCTACAGAGCTACAAACTTCATGTGACCTTCACATTAGCCCAAGTACAGTATGCAGAGAGCTTCATGGAATGGGTTTCCATGGCCGAGCAGCTGCAGCCAAGCCACACATCACCAAGTGCAATGCAAAGCGCCAGATGCAATGGTGTAAAGCACGCCGCCACTGGCCTCTAGAGCAGTGGAGACGCGTTCTCTGGAGTGATGAATCACGCTTTTCCATCTGGCAATCTGATGGACGAGTCTGGGTTTGGAGGTTGCCAGGAGAACGGTACATTTCAGACTGCATTGTGCCGACTGTGAAATTTGGTGGAGGAGGAATTATGGTGTGGGGTTGTTTTTCAGGAGCTGGGCTTGGCCCCTTAGTTCCAGTGAAAGGAACTTTGAATGCTTCAGGATACCAAAACATTTTGGACAATTCCATGCTCCCAACCTTGTGGGAACAGTTTGGAGCGGGCCCCTTCCTCTTCCAACATGACTGTGCACCAGTGCACAAAGCAAGGTCCATAAAGACATGGATGACAGAGTCTGGTGTGGATGAACTTGACTGGCCTGCACAGAGTCCTGACCTGAACCCGATAGAACACCTTTGGAATGAATTAGAGCGGAGACTGAGAGCCAGGCCTTCTCGACCAACATCAGTGTGTGACCTCACCAATGCGCTTTTGGAAGAATGGTCAAAAATTCCTATAAACACTCTCCTCAACCTTGTGGACAGTCTTCCCAGAAGAGTTGAAGCTGTAATAGCTGCAAAAGGTGGACCGACATCATATTGAACTCTATGGGTTAGGAATGGGATGGCACTTCAGTTCATAGTATGAGTAAAGGCAGGTGAGCGAATACTTTTGGTAATATAGTGTATATGTGAATGGTGAACTGTATAGAGGAGATGGTTCTCTTCAGGAGAAACACGAAAAACAACAAGAGAATGAGGGCGAATGACGTCACTGTACCTGTGGATAGAAGGGCTTAGATTGGCTATGAGAGTCCTTGTGTTTATCATGCTCCTAGCAACGTGAGCTCTCAGGGAGTGGGGTGCATTCAAGAGCACTCCATTTTTCTCTATTTTCTCTTTATTAGGCTTATTTCTTTAAACTTATTTTCTCATCTTTTGAACTTGTTTATCAAATCTGTTGCCTAAAAAAAGTATTTTGTTTACAAGAAACACACTCAACAAAGGAAGATGAGGTATCATGGGCAAAACAGTGGGATGGTCCCATCTATTTTTCCCATGGTCATAGAAATTCAAAAGGTGTTATGATCTCATCAAGAACCAACTTCAGTTTAAATTTTGTTCTGTTCATACAGACTCGTTGGGAAGATGGATAATTTTGAATTTAAATATACAAGGTGAAATATATTGGATAATTAACATATATGGACCAAACACAGATAATCCTGTTTTTTTTTTTTTTTTTGAGGAAATAGGTGATTAACTGCATGATACTATCAGTAAAATCATTCTGGTAGGTGATTTTAACTCTGCCATACATGGAACATTGGATCGAAAAGGAAAAACTGTAATAAATTACCACCCACAAGCTGTGGCAAAAATTCTAAGTCTTATGGACAGTTTGGATTAAGTTGACGTCTGGCGTTTTAAAAACCCTGATTTAATTAGATATACTTGGAGAAGACAAAATCAAGCCAGTAGAATTGATTATTTTCTGATTTCATTTTCTTTAATTTCAAAAGTAACAAGTGTCTCAATTGAAGATAAAGTAAGATCTGACCACCACCTTATTTCATTGAACCTGTCAATGGTAGAGAATAGGCGTGGCCCGGGGTACTGGAAATTTAACCAGAGTCTCCTCCTGGATAAGGAATTTATCCAAAAAACTGAAAGGTTTATTAGCAATTATTTCACCCATAATAGTGGCACAGCAAATCCCTTGATGGTCTGGGATGCTTCAAATGTACTTTCAGAAGATATGTAATTGCCTTTGCATCCTGGAAAAATAAAAACAAGAAATCAAAAGAGAAAATTCTAAATACTGAAATAGATGAACTGACAAGTTACATTGATAAATCTGCAGATGTATCAAATGACCTGGTAAATGCTCTGGAAAATAAACAGAAGGAATTGACTCTGTGCACAAGACGAGTGACCCACATCCGGTTTTGCCAGATAGCGGCACTTCAGTTTCCGGTCTGTGTAATGGCCCTATCCCTAACCCTAGCAGGCTAGCTTTCAGAACAGGTTTAGGATAGGTATCCTATCCCGATGAGAGGTGAACCAGCTTTGTGATACAGAAAATCTGGAGTTGAGCCTGAAGTTATCTCGCTAACACCTTAATCCCGCTTCATGATACAGGCCTCAGGTATAGTCAGCTAACTTGCCACTGGATACAAAAACGAGATTCATTTTACACAACAAACGTTACGGTGTGATTCGCCTGGTGCTAACCATCTATGTTAGTTAGCTAAAGCTAGCTAACGACCGTTAGCTAACGTTCTCTAAATTACATACCTTCGATGTTGTGCAAATAGCTGGAGATGTATAACTTAAAACCCTTTTCTTGTTTGCTTTTGGGGGCAGGGGAAGTGGCAGCAACGTTTCGGTGGACATAGTATATCGTTAGTCTGAGCAAATCCGTGAGGCACCGGGAGAATATGTAAGCGTTAGGCTTAGCCATTACACAGACCGGAAACTGAAGTGCCGCTATCTGGCGAAACCGGATGTGCGTCACTCGTCTTGTGCACAGTCAATTGGACTTAATAATGGAGGACAGAGCTCACAAAACTATTACTATTACTATTATAAACGAGCAGAATGGATGGAAAAAGGAGAAAAAATGTACAAAAAATGTTTTGAGACAGCAGAGGAATTTTTCCAAGAAAAATATTATTAAGCTTATATCAAATAATGGGCAAGTATTACACACACAGCCACATATTCGGAAGGAGGAAAAATACTTTACAAAGCTGTTTTCCTTTCAGCCACAAACTAGCCAATTAGATAATGAAATATATCATAGCTTCTTTCCAGAGAACTATGACAAACAATTATCAGTAACTCAGAAAGAGCTTTGTGAAGGTTTGATCACTGAAGAGGAATTACTTTCTGCTATAATGTCCTTTAAAGAGGGTAAACCCCTCGGATTAGATGGTATACCTATAGAAGTTTACCAAAAATTTTACAATCTTGTTAAAAAACCACTGCTTTCCTGTTTTAACTTTACATATGATGTGGAATACCTATCACATTCACAAAAGGAGGGCCTTATTTCCTTATTGTTAAAACAACAATCTAATGGCCAATATAAGGACCCAGTGCATCTTAAAAACTGGAGACACATTACACTTCAATGCTACGATGCTAAGATTCTTGCAAAGTGCATAGCTTATAGAATGAAGAAGGTACTATCAGACGTTATTCATCAGGATCAGTCAGGATTCATGCAAGGTCATTTTATTGGCAATAATATAAGACAGCTGTTGGAAACTATAGAACACAATGAATTAAATGAAAAGTCCGGTTTGATATTCATTGCTGATTTGGAAAAAGCCTTTGACTAGGTTCGTTTGGATTTTATTTTTAAGAGTTTGAGATTCTTAAATTTTGGTGAATCTCTTATTAAACTGATTAGGGCTCTATATAATGACACTAGTTGCAAAATTCTCAATAATGGATATACCTAAGAGCCAGTGCCTTTATTAGAAGAGTCAAGCAAGGGTGTCCCTTGTCTCCATATCTGTTTATTATTGTTATAGAAATGCTGGCCATCAAAGTGAGATCAAACAGCGAAGTGGAGGGATTAGAGATAGGAGGTCTACAAACAAAAATGTCCTTGTATGCAGACGATGCTAGTTTCCTTTTGAGTCTAAAACAAACTTGTTCAGAAGCTTTCCTCAAACATTTGGAACTTTTTTCAAAGATATCTGGTTTAAATCCAAACTTTGGAAAATGTTTGATTCTGAGAATGGGTACATTAAAAGGAACAAATTTTAGTTTACCATGTAAATTCCCGATTACGTGGACTGATGGACCAGAAAGTACTAGGGATAGGGATTACAGGAAATATAAAAGATCTATGCACAATAAATTTTAATAATAAAATGGCCAAGATTGATAAAATTTTACAACTTTGGACAGGGAAAACCCTAACTCTATATGGAAAGATCTCCCAGGTTAACTCCTTGGTAGTTTCACAGTCAGTCCTTTTTCAAGGCATTTGAACAAAAGATCTTTGGCTTCCTCTGGAGTAACAAACCAGAAAAAAATTAAAAGAAGTATTATCTACAACAATGACAATGGAAAGGGTGGGCTAAAATTATTAAATCTGGAAGCCCTGTGCTTTACATTAAAGGCTGTTTTTGTTCAACAACTATATTTTAATAAGGACTGGTTTTCAGCGAGGCTACTGGAAAAAAAAATCATCCTCTGTTAAAAAAAAAAGGTTTTACCCCTTTTTTTTTTTTTTTTTTTTTTTAACAAACTCAGAGTAGTCATTTTGGTCATATAGACATCATACTCCAAAAAGTGGGAGGATCTTTTCGATTGCCCTATTTCGATGGAATCAGGTTTTTGGCTTGATATACAAAACAACAACGCATTCACTTGGTATTTCCAAATAAAAATAATATATAATTTTTTAGCTACAAAAAAAAAAAAAAAAAAAAAAAAAGCTTAAGGTCTGGGGCATTAGTGACATTGATGTATTCACATTTTGCTCTGAGGAGACCGAGTCGTCAGTTCATCTGTTTTGCTATTGCTGTGTGGTGTCCGCCTTCTGGAGAGAGGTACAAGAATTGTGTTCTTTGGCTTGCACCAAAGCTGGAAGTTTGTCCCTCCACCGTGTTTGGTCCTCTGCACTGAGTGTATTCAGCAGGGATAACAGTGTTCTATTGAAGTTGCCTTGTGGGTGGTACGGGGTTGTCCGGCTCTTCGTGCAACCATACAATTCACAAAGCTGATGCATTATCTCAGAGTCAAAAGCCCTCCATGGTCTGTCAGGAGGCGCTCTGGACAGCCAAATGGCTGGATGAGGGCAGTCCACAGGGCTCTGGCAGTAGTCTGGGCTGTCTGGTCCTTAGTAGGCACTGCCATGGCATACCCGGAAAACAGATCAGTCATGACAAGAATATACAGGTGGGTGTTGGTGGGCCGCCCCAAAGAAAAATAATCCAAGGCCACAACTTCCCATGGATAGCTTGATACAATCGGTTGGAGGGGAGCCCGTACCTCAGGGCCGGTCTTTGCAAGCACACACTCTGGGCACTCAGCTGTCCAGGCCTTTATGTCCTTCCCCATTCCTTGCCAGTAAAAATGGCGGCGCATAAGGCTCAGGACCTTTTCACCATTTGCATGTCCAGCTGCTTTGTGGTAGTCCTTTCACAATTCTCGAGTGTCTTGGGCTGGGACAATCAACTGGGAGGTCAGTTGGCCAGTATCCGGTTCTTGGATGCATCATCCAAGGACCCCTTCACATAGCTCCTGTCGATCCCATTCTCGCGCTCACCTGCAAACTAGGGAAGACAACAACTGTCACACTTGGGACATTGTTAGACCTTGACTTTTCAGCTGGCTCACCTAGTCCAACTCTGGGTCCTTCCACTGATGTCCCTGCCAAGACTCCCAGCCATTGTCCCGGTCCACTCGAGATGTCTCCTCCTCTGGCCTCCCCCGCCTGGTAGGGGCAGCCTGGACTGCCTGGGCAGTCACCTCCCCAGGAAGCCGGGATAAAGCGTCTGCATTCTGGTTCGTTGTGCCAGGCCGGTACTTGACGGAGAAGGAAAAGTTGGTCAATTGAGCGACCCACCTCTGCTCCACTGCTCCCAGCTTTGCTGTCTCCAGGTGTACCAGAGGGTTGTTATCTATAAACACTGTGAACTCCGACCCCCACAGGTAGTGCTTGAACTTCTCAGTGATTGCCCAAAACAAAGCCAGTAACTCCAATTTGAATGAACTGTAGTTCTGGTCATTCCTCTCATGGGGCTTCAGTCTGCTGCAAAGACTTTGGTCCATCTCTGCAGCAGCTCAGTCAACCTCTGCTGCTCATCTGGGCTCAGCCCTTCCCCCTGCAGTGCCAGGGCAGGATGGTCCTGCTGGAGCTGAAAGGTCATTTACTCTCCTCACCTCCATCTCCACTGCTGAGGGTCCACTGGGAGTCAACACCAACTCTTCCTCGGATTGCACATCTCGCAGATCTACCTGAGTGACTGTGCTGAGGGCTCAATGCTGTGGGAGCTGTATGAAGAAAGGGTGAGGGTTACACACTCTTACGGGCACTTTCCCACCACTTACCCAACCCAGTGTCCTTGCCACATCCAGGTATACCAGACTATTAACTATGTTTAATTAACTAACTACGTTTAATTATTCACAATGATTATGGCAGAACATACAAAGGGCCCAGCTCTAAATCACCAGCTTGTTCTGAGAATGCACCTTCTCCTCAGTAAAAGTATGCTCTGAAGTACATTTACTGAATTAATGAATCCATCTATCTATTCATCTTCAATATCACAGTTTCCTAATTCAAATAATTACTCTTTTGTTTATTGTTATTGGTGAAATCAAAATATCAGGAAATGACCATTGCATATTCTGTTTATTTATTTTTTGTTTTAACAGTATAAATTGATAAATAAATAAGGTGTTCTGATGCATATTGGAAACTGTGAGTCACCGTGATCACAGAAACACATCATGGTCCAAAAACTGAAGCCAGTCCTTTCACCAAGAGTCAAACAGCAGTCGTCAAAAAAAAAAAAAAAAAAAAAAAAAAAAAAAAAAAAAAAACTGTGTGCAGCAATCACACATGATGTTCTGTACTCTGTACCACTTACCTGCTCACATGCAACATTAACCAATTAGCAGCGGTAATTATAGCTTTTCTTTCATTATTGCCATAACTAGTTGGCTGTGTGTTTGAATGAAAATTAGCAATGAAGGAACAAGAACGTGCCATTAATCACAAGGTAGCAAGAAATATTACCGTTGATTGGGAACATATTAAGATAATTACTCATGTATCATGCCTGATGTGTGGCTCTGCACCAGCGCTAATGGATAATTCTACGATCATTATAGTGATATCTACCACCAGCAGCTCAAGTTCGGGAAGCCTAGCTAGTTTGGGGGTTGGTTGAAGGAACCTGGAAGAATGAGGGCATTGATGGGCATTTGAAAACTGGTTGAGGAACGTGATTGCTGTTACATATACTGATGCACTGGAGTCATGTCCAGGAAGATAGTCTGGTTGTTGTCTGGTTTGGATTGGAAAGGTCTTTGATGGAGGGGAGCTGATGGTTGGGTTCCCTCTCAGCCATTCAAATCACATGATCCAATTTATCAAGGGCTGGGAGGAGGCAGAGCCATCCATACCTGACGGTGATGGATGAAGTGAGGATGCTTTCAATTACAGTTGTGTACAGTTGGATTGGCTATGGCACACTGAGCTGCAAGAGGTGACACAAGGAAATTGTTTTTATTTGAGATTTAATAAATTGAAGCTGCTCTCATCTCATTGGTAAGTGGTACAAAATGGTGGCTACTGTGACTTTGAACCATCCCTTGACAGTGACTTTGAACCAGACTTGACAGTGCTGAGCCCATCGTTGGCATGGTCAGTGCAGATTATACTGTAATGTGAAAGGGTTCAGGACTGGAGACTGTGGCCCTCCCAATGAATACAGACCAGACAGAGCCAAGAGAGACAAGAGACAAGATTTTTTTTTTGTTTCATTTGATTTCGTCTGGCTGGTCTCGTGTAGTGTGAAGTGGTCCAAGACTCACCAGGGCTGACATCTGAGGGTAATCGTGGCAACAGCAAACAGGAGTTTTGCAGAGGAGTGAAGAGAAAGAGAATGTCACTTTTGACAGCAACTTCTATTCTATACATACACATTGTACATGAGCGCAGATTTTGTACTTGCTAGGCAGTTTCAGCTGGAAGAAAAAAAGCACCATGTCTGAATCTTTTCATAGTCACATGGAATTACAAATTTACTGAAAGTTTTATTTATAAGTCCTCATCACTCTTACCAATGTTAAAATAAATTTCAAAATACATGTAAATGCAAGTTTTAGTTTCTGTGACAGGGGACAAAAAACTACACAATACCTATTTTGTAATTGCATCTATATTGAACTGTTCCGGAAGGACAACAAAAGGGCCTGAGGAGAGCAATTTAGGATTGCTCACAAGACAGGAGTTAAGCAGTCTTGAACTCTGACCCAACCTTTAGGCATGTCAGTAGTTATTTTGGTGGACTGAAAGCTGACAGCTACTGAACAGAGGTGCTGATGCTCAAAAAGTCAGATATTGTTTCTTGTTTGACTGGTGATGTGTTGTCGTTCCTCAATATCAGTGTGTCACATATATTGTTAACGCTGGTAAACCATGAATCAATAGCCACTGCAGCTTAAGCGTTACTGTAGCTCTATTATGTGCTGTGTTCTCTTCCTCTTTAATTCAGTAACACATGATATAACACTACTCATTCACCGTCCTTGGCCATAAAATGTACTTTAAAACCAAAAATAACAATCACAGATGAGGCAATCACTGAGTCTTCAACTTGCTGACTCTTGTTGATCTCTTATTGGTCTCTTATCTATCACTTCTACCCTGCCCACCAGCCAGAGGGGTCTGTCTGCTGCAATGAAACTTGCTTACTGAATCATGTCATGGTCACAGCCCAAGGGGAAGGTAGTAGATTCTGTGGTATGACCATTTGATTGCAGAGCAAAGGTGATGCAGTTTATTTTTTTCCATCCCCTGTTAGTAGTTTGTTAGTTTCAGTGGTGAAATTTGGACAGTGAACAAAGACAAAACTGGCATTTTTTGTTTTCAAATTAAGTATCTGGTCTGCTCAGAGCTTTTCAGTTTCATGCCAGCTTTGCCCCAGGGAGGATATACACACCTGCCACTATAATGGCTGACAATTCGCTGCTAGAGTAGAAAGGACATCAGTTAATGATCAGTCTCTCGGTCCAGAGAGCAGGATTTGGCTAACATGTTAATATCATTTGGCAAACAGCATAGTGTTAGCAATTTGTGGCATTTTACCAATTATGGTATCAGAGAATATCACTATTACGCGCTGGAGAAATCTAATAGGCCTAGATAATAATTCCATAGATTGAATGTCTTTGAGTGGTATTTAATCAAGGTTTATTTAAAGGGCTATTTAGTCAGCCTGAAAAATGAAGTACCTGACACAAACTTGGGTAAGTTATGTGTCAAGTAATTTTCTGGAGGTTTAACTTGCTGAGGTCCTGACCCCAATTGATAAAAAATGTTAGTGTATTTGAAGATAACGATATTTTATCAATTACATGATATAAGACTAGATATTATGTGGGACGTTTGATATCATAATATTGTGAATTGGCATTAGTGTTGTCTTTTCCTGGTTTTAAAGTTGTTGTTTTTTTGGTCAAGGATATCATGATATCTACTATTGTCCATGTCACCCACCCCAACATGGCTGTCAGCATGAATATAAGTACTTCTGCTCTCTAACACAGTATACGTATGCCTCTGTAAACCTGTTACCGTGAATGTGAGCACATTTTGCACATCCTCTAAATACACATTAATCTTCCACATTTTTGTATTCTCATATTGCTCCTATTTATATTAAAATATATTTAAGTTGTAGAATGTCTTCAAATTTTTAAATACCTTTTCATAATGCACAAATCTCTTGTCTCTTGCTACTGTGGATAAAACTGATGGTGTTAATGTTGGAATTCATACATTTGTGCAAATTTTGTATTCAGATGTTCTCTGCTTAATATGTTTCAAGAGGCAGAGGTGATATTTGGGTTTGCTGGTCTTACCAATATTTACTATTTTTCTTCGATGTATAACACTAACACTTGCCGTTGCAAATGTAAAAAATTCCCCAAGGGGATGAAATGGGAGTCCTCTAATTTGATTTGATACAACATGACACAATTTAGGGTTTTCCCAAAGTGCCTCATATGTCAATAGGGCAGTGCACTCGTGGATTTGAAGGTCGTAGATGAGATTGACACCATCATCCCTGACATCCAAAAACGCAAATATGAATATTTGCTACACATTACACCTACGGGAGCTTTTATGGCATTCCATTCTAAATCCATAGGCATTAATATAGAGTCGGTCCCCTTTTGCAGCTGCAACAGCTTCCACTCTTACGGTAAGGCTTTTGCAGAGCATTTGTGAGGTCAGACACTGATGTTGGACAAGAGGGCCTGGTTCTCAATCTTCATTCTAGTTCATCCCAAAGGTGTTGGATGGAGTTGATGTCAGGGCTCTGTGCGGGCCAGTCAACTTCTTCCACACCAAACTCTCCCAAACATGCCGTTATGGAGCTTGCTTTGTGCACTGGGACACAGTCATGCTGGAACAGAAAAGGGCCTTCCCCAAACTGTTCCCACAAAGTTGGAAGCCTAGAATTGTTCAAAATGTCTTGGTGAACTGAAGCATTAAGATTTCCCTTCACTGGAACTAAGGGGCCGAGGCAAACCCCAGAAAAACAAGCCCATAGCATTATCCCTCCTCCACCAAACTTTACAGTTGGTACAATGCAGTCAGGCAGGGAACGTTCTCCTGGCATTCACCAAACCCAGATTCATCCATCAGACCGCCACACGTCTTCACTGCTCTAGAGTCCAGTGGCGGCGTTCTTTACACCGCTCCATCTCATACTTGGCATTATGCTTGGTGATGTAAGGCTTGTGTGCGGCTGCTTGGCCATGGAAACCCATGCCATGAAGCTCCCGGCTCACAGTTTATTGTGCTGATGTTGATGCAAGAGGAGGTTTGGAGCTCTGCAGTTACTGAGTCAGCAGAGCGTTGGCCACTTGTACGCACTATGTGCCTCAGCACTTGGCAACCTCGCTCTGTAACTTTATGTGGTCTGCCACCTGGTGGCTGAGGTGCTGTGGTTCCTAAACACTTTGACTTTGCAATAATACCACTTACAGTTGATTGTAGAATATCTAGGAGGGAAGAATTTTCACAAAATGACTTGTTGCAACAGTGGCATCCTATTACATTACTATTACAGCACCATGCTCGAGGTCAGCGAGCTCTTTAGAATGAGCCATTCTTTAACAAATGTTTGTAAAGGCAGACTGCATGTAATAGCTAGGTGTTTGATTTATATATCTGTGGCAATGGGACTGAATCAAACACCTGAATTCAATGATTGAGAGGTGTCTCCCAATACTTTTGTCCATATAGTGGATATTTTGTTGATGAAAATTAGTGAGAGATGTTCATCCGATCTACATTTTGTTTCTTTTATTTTAAAAGCATCATAAACTTCAAATATTGTATTACCTTAACGGGAGTCATTGCTTCGTGCCAGAAATATAATGAATGAGTGCAGAGCTCACAGAATGAACTTCCAACAGAGGAAACAGAACCCATGTACCAACTGATACTATAGCAGGAGAAAGAATAAATAAAATCACTTTTATCCAGTGGCCATTGTTGACCCAGATCTGTGGTGGAAAAGCAATCTAGTCAACTGTCCAGGCACACTCTCTCTCTCACACACACACACACACCAACACACACAGTCTCTCTCTCTCTCTCTCTCTCTCTCTCTCTCTCTCTCTCTCTCTCTCTCTCTCCTCTGAGACCTAGCCGATGCATTTGTGCCCTCTGTAGTGGACAAGGATTTGTAGCTATATCTTCAAGATGGCTTGCTATCATGAAAATTCCTGTTGAGACTGTTAATTCATAAAATATGATAACAAATTATTTTAAGTTTAATATGTTAATTTTTTTATTGCATAAAACCTGCATAAAATGCAAGTCTATTTTATGATGTTTTGCATTCTAAGTAAAAAAAAAAAAAAAAAAAAAAAAATCTTGTTTTGATCATTTGTACATGGGCTCACCCTTAAAGGTGTTAAAGGAGGGTTTCAGAGAGGATTGGTAGCACCACACATTCAAACATCTCCACTGTAAATACATTTTACTGTTTAACGTAACATACATGTAATGTAAAGCTCAAACAACTCAGTGGTGCTTACACTGAAGTTTTTTTTTATATTTCCGCATGAATTTGCTGAGTTGTAATTTATGTACACAGATACGTGTACAGATAAATATATCTGTACACATACACACACACACACACACACACACACACACACACACACACATATATATATATATATATATATATATATAATAGGAGTATATATACTCCTATTGTGACACATATATATACGGAAAAATTTCTGTGTCTTGGATATCTCCTTTTCGTTGACCTGTAGAGCGTGCAATCTCACATACCAAGACCGAAGCCTATAGAGAGAGAATGTCCAACCATGGCCACTGGCATCTGTGAGGGGGAAAAAAAGAAAGAAAAAGAAAAAAGAATACAGTACAGTTTTTTGGCCATTTGGGCCAGTGCTGAGCACTTCCCAAACCCAAAAGAACATTTGACTGTCAAAGGGGCTAAATGCTATAAAATGATCAATACATTTAATTCCAAATATTTATGACTAGACTATTACTCCTATTGTGACACAACCCAATATTTATCATGAAGACATAATTATAAGCTGACGTGAGATCAATGGTTGTAAAATTATGGCAATTTTGATTTTCACCAGCATAAAGGCTATTGACTGGTTGCAGAGTTTAAAAAAGGACTGGCTCTAGATCTCATTCATTTAAGCACATAGAAATGTATATCTCTTTATTTTGTCACTTTCACAAGTGCAGAGTTAAAAAAAAAAAAAAAAAAAAATGTAATTTGGAGAGCTGATGTCCCAGAAACGTCCACAAAATCAAATTAATTATACCCTGAGAAGTCAGTGTTTTCCTGACCACCATCACGCAGCAATATGATAACATTTATCTTTTCTTTTCAAATTTGATGTGCACATTCATAATCCCTACAGGAAGGACTCATGGCATTTCCCAGTTTAGAATTCCAAATGATTGGAAAATCTAAGGATGTTTCAGTGGATATTTAAATTGTACTACTTGTTATTAGGGGCCAGACAGTCTAAGCTGCCAGGACCCTCTTGTATTCCTGCGTGTTCTTCTTCTTTCTTTCTTTCTTTCTTTCTTTCTTTCTTTCTTTCTTCCGAGGAAGTCCTACTTCCCATGCATGAAAAATCACCAAATTTTCCACAAAAGTCCAGTCCCATGCCAGATTACCTCAGATGCAAACTCAAGCCAATAGTCTTGATGGTGGCGCTATAGCAAGCCTCTAAATAATTTTGAAAATTCATAACAAATCAGCCATATGTGCTACAGAGTTTTGCAACTTTCACCAAAATGTAGCCCCAATACTGAAAAAACTTTTGTGCACTTAAACCTATTGCAAATTATGAAATCCATCACTCTGTTTTTTTTTTTTCAAAAACTCTACAACTTATTAAACCTATCTCCGCCCAAAATTTTTGCTCAAATGTCACCAAACTTGCTACAGAGCATCTTCAGACTGTCCTACACAAATGATCCTCACAGATTTTTGATTTATCAAAAACTGAGCCTACAGTGCATCAAAATGTTTGACTGTAAACGGTACTGTAAACATACACTTGGAAATTATTGGTAAATAAATCTTCAATGTTCATGAAAAAAATTGACAAAATCATGGTAGATGTGTGGCAAATTTCAGAATTTTATCTCAAAAGCTCAATTTTTGACAGCATTTTGAATTTTGCTCTCATGTGAAAAATTGGAATCAGTGCAAGAATGGCATTTTTAAACATCAGTTTTTCACTTATGGAGCAAATCAATCATTGTTAAATACAAATGATCAACATCTCCATGCTGTCTAGATGCAATATGTGTATTTTCAGATTTTTGTCCTAATAGCTGAATTTTTGACGGCTGTTTAAAATCTGCCTTTCCATGCATGGATGGCTGCTGTCCTGCACATCAGTGATTGGCTTAGTCCCTTTGAGAAGTTAGATGTGAAATTTTAGCTCAGTGAGATAGAGGCCAGTCCTCTGTGTCAAAGATTGCGAGTTCAAGCCTCAGCATGTGCAACATTCCCATGTGCGAAAACTCACCAAACTTTGCACAAAGGTCCAGTCCCATGCCAGATTTCCTCAGCTGCAAACACAAGCCAATAGTCCTGATGGTGTCATTACAGCAAGCCTCTAAATTTCAAAACTTTGAAAATTTATAATAAATCAACCATATGTGCTACAGCTGTGCAACTTTCATCAAAATGTAGCCCCAATACCGAAGAAACCTTTCTACACTTTACACTTAAACATCAGTTTTTCACTTATGGAATAAATCAATCATTGTTAAATACAAATCACCAACATCTCCATGCTGTCTACATACAATATGTGTATTTTCAGATTTTTGTGTTGATGACTGATTTT
This sequence comes from Myripristis murdjan, assembly GCF_902150065.1. Lineage (NCBI taxonomy): Eukaryota > Metazoa > Chordata > Actinopteri > Holocentriformes > Holocentridae > Myripristis > Myripristis murdjan. Next base: position 27,897,421 of record NC_043980.1, read on the forward strand.
TTTTTTTTTTTTTTTTTTACAGTGGTTTGAAATCTGCCTTTCCATGCATAGGTGGCTGCTATCATGTGACTGGCTTAGTCAATTTATGAAGCCTCACATAAATTGACATTTGCCAATTAGCTCAGTGAGATAGAGCATAGTCCTTCATACCAGAAATTGTGAGTTCAAGCCTCAACTGATGGAAAATGCAGATTAGAAAGCCACCTTTCTTTTCATCTTCCTATTCTCCACTGCTGCACAGCAGCTATAATTCCTATTTTTATCTATTTTTCCATTTGTCTTCTGCTATACCATTTGACCTATGCTTGTGCCACCCTTTATTGTCAGACAGTTTTTATTTTTAATTTTCCTTTCAATAAGCATGTCACCTTCCCAACAGAGTGGGTTAACATCCTGCTAGTATTAGCACAATATCAGGAATGGCGATCCCTCAGTTTGACTCTTGTCTGATTATGGTGATGAGGAGGACTGTGATATCACCATTATTATGATGATATCACAGTAAGGCTTATTATGCTATTTGTAGTTAGATAGGTCACAAGGTAATTGCTGATTGTACGCAAAAGTCAACCTTTTGTTGTCTGCTGGATCTACTTCACTGTTGTTGGATGGTTGGTTAGAGATCTTACTTTTTTATTTTTAATTCTTATTTAGTTGCTTTTTTGTAGCCTCCCGATTATAGTCAGGTTGTGTCAGCCAGCTAATGAGGGCTTCTGTTACTTATCTGTGGGCTCGACTTTGCATTATTTTTAGCTTGGCACACTGGCTGCATGTCCTCTCATTAAAAAGAGTGGCCTAAAAATAATGTGTGGTTCAAGCACAAAATGTAAATGAAAAAAGCTTCAGACAAAATCTGAGACAAAAACTGAGCAGTAGAGAACATTGCTAAATGGGTGAACAAAGTTAAATCTAAAGGCCTTTTGAAATTTCAGCCTATTGATGAGGTCATAAAATAATGCATTCATCCATTAAAGACAAAACTATAAGACTGACATATTGACCCATTTACTGTAATAAACCTTTAACTGTTATTTAAATGAAAACCTAAACAGTTCATAATTTTTTATTGAATATATTAATCAATAACATGACTAACGCCAGAGCTGCACTATAATTCTAAGGATACATCTTTACAGGCAAGCTTTTCCATGGACCTCTACTGAAGATCTTCGGAATGACTTGTTTTTATTTTCCACATGTGTGAAGCACATGTGCTATGAATCTTTACTTATGTAATAAGGCAGGCACACTAAAGAAGCCATACAAAAAAAAAAAAAAAAAAAAAAAAAAAATCTTAATTTCTATTGGTGTCTCTGAAATCAAATGTTTGCTGTATGAAATAATTTATGCAGTGTATGAATTTTTCAGTAATGTATAGTCCATTTAAGAATATTGACTTTCTTCATGAAGATGAGCAAAAATACTCAGTAATAATATTAAAATAATATTTTTAGACTGAGCTGAATGGAAAGCCAGATACCTGTATTTTACACAATTTTCCAACAATAAAAAAGCAATTAATAAAGTTTTTCTTGGCAAAACAGATTTCAGAATAGGTCAGCGGGGACCGTGACATCCCCCACAATTGGTGTGCCCCAGGTGTAACTACTTTATTTATTTATTTTGGATGTGTGATGTGCAGTGTCAAGAGACACTGCCTCCCAAAGCTCGGGGACTTTTTTGCCTGGTTGTGTGCTGTAATGTGCCAATCAGTTTTATTTTATGAACTCTGGATAACAATGTGAAAGTGCGTCATTTCACAAAGGTTGGTCTAATTTGACCCAATAGTATCTGAGATACTGCATGTGAAGCTTGTTGACCTGTTGGCCTGATGGTGGTGCTGTGGTGGGCCAATCAAACTTCTATTCAAACTGACAGATCCCAGTGTCAACATCCATCAATCCTCCAAGTTTAAAACGGGCCAGTGGGGACTAAAAAAATGCGTGAGATGGACAGACAGACGGAAAACAATCCATGGTCCCTTCCCAGATATTCAGTCGTGGGGGACGATTTTTGGCACTTGTACAATTGAGTGAAGACTCCTTTGGAGAGGAGAACAGCAGTGAGCCTCTTCCTGTGGTGTCAAACAAGATTGGAGAGCAGCTTTGGAGGATTCTTGGGATCAATGCAGAAAATTTCAGGATGATTGATATTGAAAGGTTTGTGCTTGTGACTTTCCCCCTTCGGTTCAGACCATAGTTTTCCAGTGAGGTTCAGATAGGGTTTGGTGTTGAAAGGTTTATGTGCGGCCAAGTCTCATCTTCTTGGCAGAGGTAACCAGGGCTAAAATATGGCACTTAGAGTAATTCATCATGCCATCGACTGAACTCCTGGCTCACTAGCAGCAAAACAGCCAAAGCATCTGTATTTTGCCATCAAAACTAAGTGAATGTGTGGCAAAAAAGTTCACTTGTGTTCTCATCAGACCATAAAACATGATTCCCTTTGTAGTAAAACTGCTGATTTTGAAATTTAATAATAATTACACATAGACAATTGCACAATAATTACACAATTACACACTCATAATTGCACTAAACTATATGTACTTCTGAAACTGTGATCCTTGGGTTCTTCTATGCCTCCTTCATAATCACTCTCTCATCACGGGAGCAAAATGCACAATGTCCTCCTCATGGCAAATTCTCAGCTGTATCTGTTTCCTCATTTATATAGGTCAACAACCGTGTGTCTCTGCTGAGTTGTTGTTCCCCATGGTGACAGATGACAAAGGCATTTTACAAGTGTGCCACCTCATTTATTCCACAATGAAATAAGAGATGGTGAAAGGGCATTCATAGTTTCATAGTTTCATTCATTAAAAAAAGGTTCTGTTTCACCACTTTGCTTCATTTTAAGCTCTAAATAAGTTTCTTTTTGGTAGAGATAATGTTTATTCCTGCACATTGTCACTTAATCTCTTGAGATCATTTTCGTTTGACTCCCAGAATCATTTGGGCACACTCCAACCAGAGCATCATTGGGAGGTTATCTGCTTGGACCAATCAAATGTGACTGATCAGGTACTCATAGATGGTGCTATCAAGTTGCCAAACCCAATCCATTCGGCAGCATAAAATATTGCAATTTTATATTCCTGTAAACTAACAAATAAATTGAAACGTAAGCATTTCTGAACTGATAATATGTTACATTTAGACTTATTCCCTCCGTGGTGGAGCTTGTGTCAGCGTCATGTGTCTGGTAACGTTTGGTCATGAGCCACTCCTACCTCCTAATGCGCCGCTTTCACTTGCTTTATGCTACATTGCAAAACTTGAAAACATGACATTTCAACACATTTGCAGAAACATAAAATGCCAACATTTGTTTCTCTAGCGACTGTGCTGCCTAACTGTGATGATGATCCCAGACTCGCCGCTTAATCTTTCCATCAGATTGTCGTGGCTCTGTTTGGACACTGTTTGTTTTCTGTTTCTGCCTGTGTCTCCTTGTGTCTCTGGCATGTCAGTGTCCTGTGCCCTCTCTGTGTCAGTCTCATTTGCCCTGCCCAGTTTGTCTCTCTCCACACCTGCCACAAGTTCAGACTCATTAGCCCTGCTTGTTCTGCTCCCTCCCCAGAGTTTCCTTCAGCCAGTCCTCCCTTTCCTCCTGTCTTGTGTTCCAGCCCCTCCCCAAGTGTGTCTTGTCTCCTTGTTAGTCTCTAGTGTAGTCTTATTTTCAGTACACTTCTTTTTTGGATCATTGTGTTCAGTCTGCCAGTCTTTATTTCCAAGTGCCTGTTTTCTGATTCTTTGTATT